>NC_137081.1:29968128-30413620 GCF_951640355.1 Cnephaeus nilssonii | reverse complement strand
AAGAGGAAGTAGCAAGTGCCAAGGGAAGTTTCTGTTAGGATAGGTGAGACATGAATATGCTTATGGGCTGAGGGGGGAAGGACAGCATAGAGGGAGGCTGAAAAGGAGAAAAAGGTAGATCTAACGGAATATGGAATAAAGTGGGAGAAAATGGAGTCAAGAGCAAAAGTTGGTCTTTACTTGAAGAGGAACATTTGGTCATCTTTCATTTTTGAAGGCACAGTATCTTTTTATTGGTGATAGCACTTCAATCTTGCTTGAAGAATACTGCTCCCCCATTGATTAGTCTTGGTGGGACTGTTATTAAAGAAGCTTCTACTTCCTCTAGCCAAAGTATTGGCCTATGACCCAAAGTTAGGTCAACTGGATGCTTCTCTGGAATTTTAATCATTCTTAAGTGGAATGACCAAAGGACCAAAAACATTTAAGTTCACTCATCCTAACAGCAGGGCCCTAAAGAGACAATTCCAGTATTCCTATTATCTATTTCCCTATAGCTGCCCTGGCTCTTAACCTTTGTGAGAACTAGTTCATCAGCTTGTCCTTTAATTACATAAGCTACTTCCAATAAATTCCTTGTTTAAGTTAGTCAGAGGTGATTTCAGTTGCTGGCAACTAAAAAGCTTGGTCTGATAAGAAAGTTTTTACCTGAAACCAGAGGAAGTAAGGTAAAGGTATGTGTAAATGTAGGTAAGATCTTGTATAAGGGGCTTACAAACTGGAACAGATGTTTATATTGGCCTCAATCTTTTCACTAAAATAGGAGGACAAAGTTTTTTTGCTGACTCAGCTACTCTCCTAAAAGGTTTCTAAAGATTCTAACATAAACATTAAAGTCTAAAATCCTATTTCAAGGTACCTTAAAATAAGATAAGGCTAATTAAGTTATTTCAAAAATTTATATTTAATACTTATCAAAGATCAAAACAAGCAAGAATTCTGATTCCCAAGAGAGGATATGCAATTTCTTTGGAACTAGTTTCCTGCAAAATGATAGGATTAGACTAAATGTTCACTAAGGTCACCTATATAACATTACAAAACTCTAAAGTGTGGGAATAAAACATGTGTTTTGAAAACAATACTGTTGGGGACTTCCCAAATAAAACAAAATTTCTATTCACTAAAATAATTTGGCAAATGTTTTCCTGGGCCCTTAACTAATGAAAATTTAGTTTTCTATTTTAACACTTACATCATTGCTGGCATTCTTAAGCTGGTTAAGCAGATAGTCAATTATATCACCACCATGATTGGCATGGATTAGACCTAACGCATAGAGACCTCCACCTTCCTGATAGGCTGATCCTGGAGAGGTGTCCTTGGGAAGATATGTTGCCATTAACTGTAATGCTTCCTTCTCATGACCCTGTAAATTGGAGCCACAACAAACATGTCAGTAAGAGAAAGTAAGAAAAAGAGCTAACATTTTCTATGATTATTGCTTTTCTCCAGCATGTTCACTTGCTAAAAGAGAAGGAGAAAGTGGGGCTCTCTTAAGCAACTTTATCACTTGAATGAGAGAAGATCCTTTCAGAGACCCAGTCATATCCTACTTAGAAACAAATGCTTCCATTTTTTCCCTTGTTTTGTAACATTTCCCCAAATTCATCTTATATTATGCAAACAACTTATTTCAATTCATCCTTTGAGAAATGGCTTAATCTTCATAGGAAAAGGATTTCCACCTTTTATCAAAAACAAGTACATTTATATGTACTTTAATATCTTACTTTATCCTTCTCTATAAGAGGACTAATTTAACAAAATGTACATGTCAACGAATTATAGTAAACTTCTACATTTTATTAATTCCAGAAAAATTGCTCTGTTCTAATGCCTGTTTCCACTCATCAGTGTATATTACCTTGTGAATTACACCCAAACTGGCTGTAGCTGTAAATTTTGCCCAGTTAGTGGCCCTGGCCAACCATTCCAAGTTATCTCTGTAAGAAAATAAAATTAAGTAATACTACTGAAACAAACATCTTAAGGCATTTTATAATTCTAAAGTCAAAGCATTAAAAATTTACCTTGAACTATTGCAAATCATTTCACTGTATGGATCACAAATTACTGCAGATTCTATTTTACCTAAGTTGTTCTTAATATTTTGAAGACTTTTTAAAAAATGCATAATATGTAATTCCACTATGAACAAAAGCAAAACTATACTAAATTTCTGAGCTTAATGTATTTCATTCAAAAGCTGATACTCAAGCCAATTAATGAAGAGAATTAATTTTGCCTTAAAACAAGTAGGGCCCTGGCTGGGTAGCTCAGTTGGTTAGAGAGTTTTTCTGATATGTCAAGGTTGCGGTTTGATCCCCAGTCAGGGTACTTACAAGAAACAACCAATGAATGTATAAATAAGTTGAACAACAAATCTATCTCTTTCTCTCTCTAAAATCAGTAAATAAAAAAACTTAAAAAAAGGAGAAAGAACCAGTCTTAATTAAAAAACAAATAGGCATATGCAATAAGTAAATATATAAAACAACATAAATAAAATTTAAAATCCAGGACTGGCAGCAGGGGAAGTTTTCCAATCCATGTAACAATGTCAACAAAGTCTGTTAAAGATGACTGTACAAAGCAGAAATCTTCCAGTATATTTACCTAAGAAACTGGTCACTGGTAGTCCCACAATGCATAAAAGAGTTTGCTATAACAGTTGCTGTATGACATACAGAATTCCGTACTGCATCCTTACAAAAACAAACAGATTTTTATCATTGGCAGAGTATTCATACATATTGCAAACTCACCCATGAACACACAACCAGAGTCCCTGTTTTACGGTGAAACATGAATGAACTGAACTAATATATTTAAAATAATGGATCTTGGCTATCCTATCTAATAGAGGGAATATGCTAATTGACCATCACTCCATCACAAAGATGGCTGCACCCACAGCTGAGGCCAAATTCCCTTAAGGAGCCTTAACGAGCAATCAACAGGGACCTGAGGCCACGCCCCCCACCCGGCAGGGCTTGACAGGGGACCTCAGGCGGTGCCCCCCGCCCTGGCATCAGGCTGGGGGGACCTCAGGTGGTGCTTCCTGCCTTGGCACCAGGCCGGGGGACCTCAGGCTGCGCCTCCTGCCTTGGCACCAGCCCGGGGGACCTCAGGCCACGGGACCTCAGGCCATGTCTCCTGCCTTGGCACCAGATCAGGGGAACTCAGGCCATGCCCCCTGCCCAGTGGGGCTTGACGGGGAACCTGAGGCTGCGCCCGCCCCCCCCGCCCCCCCGGCCAGTGGGGCCTGATGGGGGACCTGAGGCTGCGCCCCCATCCCGGTGCCGGGCTGGGAGACCTCAGGCTGCACCCCCTGCCCCAGCACTGGGCCAGGGGACCTGAGGCTGCGCCCCCCTGCCTGGCAGGGCTTGAAGGGGACTTCAGGCCATGCTCCCCACCCAGCGGGGCTTGACGGGGGACCTCAAGGTGCACCCCCAGTGCTGGGTCGGGGGAACTCAGGCTGCACTGCCCACCCAGCGGGGCTTGATGGGGGACCTCAGGCCATGCCCCCAACCCAGCAGGGCTAGACAGGGATCTCAGGCCATGTCCCCCACCTGGCGGGGCTTGACGGAGGACCTCAAGGCACGTCCCCCGCCCCATCTAGGGGACCGCAGGCCACACACCCCTGTCCTGGCACCGGGCCAGGGGACCTGAGGGTACGCCCCCTGCCCAGTGGAGCTTGACAAGGGTGGGACTGGCCGGGTCTGGATCTAGCCCAATGGGGCAGGAGGGGGGGTCTGGATCTCACATTATTTTGAGGTGCATGTGGATGGGTGGGGACCTGACTCTGGGTCCCCCTTTTAATGTGTATGAATTTCATGCACCGGGCCACTAGTTTCTTTATAAAGATTAAAAACAAGCAAGTCAAACAGAGCTTTATTTGTGGTTTTAACTTGAGGTCAATGGATTTTTAGGTAGGATAATTTAGGTAGTAGATTTTCTAGTTTTGGGGTTCTGAATAGTTTAACTTACCATTTCTCTAAACTCAAGGTCTCCAAGGTGCTGCAGTAGCTTGAGGAGCAATGCTACACCTCTTTTGGCACTGCACCTCTGGCAGCCATCAAGTAACAGTGTGTATTTTTAATAAGACTATATTATAAAGATTAGTTTCAAATAATTGTCATAAGTGCAAATTATGTAATTCTGTTTCCTTTCGCCATTTGTAAAAATTGTATTAAAAGTTTGGAGAAGCATTATTACATATGCTTTAATCAACTATTTAGTAATGGAATAGTATATGAATTTTTTTTAAATGGGGTAAGTTAAGAACCACTGCTCTCAAGTTTGCAATTTAGTGGAAACAGACACATACGCTATATCAATGTGCTGACAAGTGCTTTCGTCCAAGTGCTACATGTATATATTAAAATAAAAAGAGAGCTAAAGAAAATGGGGAAAAAAAAATCCACTGAGATTAGCACAAAAACAGGAACTCAATCAATATTAAGTCTCTTTCTTTTTCAACAAGTTTAAGAGTTTCTCCCATTGTTATTTTTATATTAGAGGCCCGGTACATAAAAATTCATGCCATGGGGGGGGGGGGGGGCCCTCAGCCTGGCCTGCCCCCTCTCACAGTCCAGGAGTCCTCAGGGGCAGGAGGTGACCCGGCGATCAGAGAAAGGCGACGCCCCATCACACCTCTGCTGTTGCCACTGCTGGCAGCGCAAGCCTCAGCTGGCCCTGGTTACCTGAGCCTCAGGTGGCCCTGGGAGGCTGGGCAGCCGCCATCCGAGGCTTGTCTGCACCTTGGGCTGGCCCTTGGTGGCTGGGGGGCTGAGGGGACTGGGGGACTCCGGAGGCAGGTGTGTGAAGCGGGGCTGAGGGGACTGGGCACCACCATCTTGTGGCTGTGGATGCTGCCATCTTTGAGGGCGTGGCAATCAATTAGCATATCCCCTCCTTACTGGCAGTGGGCATCGCCATCTTTGTGATGGTGTGAGGGTCAATTAGCATATTCCCTCTTTATTAGATAGGATAAAAACTTATTTCTACAGTCAGGAATAAAATGCAACAAAGTATTCAATAAGAAATAACTATAAGTACTTATATTCAACAAATAAATATTTTTAAAAGGCTCCATTATAGATGAATTTCCTACCTTTGTGCTTTTTAGGATCATGAGATCTGTGTTATTATTTCGTATTAAAAATTGCAGATGTAACTCAATAGCCATTTCACCACTTAAAATTTTAATCATTTTCAAAGTCTGATCCTTGGGCTCTGGACTCTGCCAAAACAATAGACAAATAAAAATTCATATATTACTGAAATCCATTAAGGCAACTTTATTTTAACAGCCCAAAACCAATAAAATTCAAATATTTCATACATACAATACTCATTTTAACAGGATCTGGAAAACTCATGTATAACTTATTTATTAGATACCATTGAGATATGATACTAGCTTGATGGAAGAATGTAATTCGTTGTGAACTAGCTTCCAATGTAAAATATTTTTTAATATAAAAAAATAAGGTGTAAAAGAATAACTAATTACTGATGATATATAAGGAAAACTTTTATACAGAGCCAGCTTATACTTTATGTGAGGAACTGCTAATCCAAACTGACAAAATCCAAAGCATCTTTAATCAACACACCTATATGATCTCATGAAATACCAAGCTATCAATCAACAAAACTATCCATCCAGTTGAAGTTTATATACCTGAGCATCAGAAACCAAAAGTGCTGATGAAGGAAAAATTTATATCCATTAATACTGCTGCTCTAATACTTATCTAAGTTTTCTAAACACCATGAATACTAAGAAAAACAAAGACAACCAAATTGTTCCCTCTGAGATAAGTTGCCATTTATATAGAGGCCATACTTTTTCTCCCCCTGTGACAGGTAAGTCAGTTATTCTGAATGAAGTTCATTCTTTGGTTAGAATCTAGAACAAGCATGTCAAACTCGCGGCCCACAACAAATATTTTTGAGGCCCAGCCAATAAAATGGTATGTAAGAAATGTTTTAATAAAAATTTCATAACTTGATTTTTACAATATCCTGTTATACATAACTAGAGGCCCAGTGCATGAAATTCGTGCGGGGGTGGGGAGGGTGTCCCCAGCCCGCCTGCACCCTCTCCAATCTGGGACATCCCCCTCACAATCCAGGACCGTTGGCTCCTAACCACCTCTGCCTGCCTGCCTGATCGCCCCTAACTGCCTCTGCCTGCTGGCCTGATTGCCCCCTAACTGCTCCCCTGCCGGTCTGATCGCCCTCTAATACCCTCCCTGCCAGCCTGATCACTCCTAACTGCCCTCCCCTGCCGGCCTGATCACCCCTAACTGCCTCTGCCTCGGCCCCTGCCACTGTGGCTTTGTCCGAAAGGACGTCCGGAAGATGTCTGGTCTAATTAGCATATTACCCTTTTATTAGTATAGATTATTAATAACGAACTACAACATTTGCTAATGACTGATTACTATAATTATGTTGCATTAATTTCCCTTACGCGCCTTACACGCAGGCACATCATTTCTCTCCACTAATACTAGCAGTGAATATTTTAGCAGCAATTGCCACGTCATTAGTCTTGGACTGACTTGTTTGGTGTGCGCATCAGGAAATATTTCACTTTCGGAAAACAAGAAAAATAGGTTTGTGTTACGCTTATTAATTTGTGTAGTTATTCAGTGTCTGGTAAGTTAATGTTCAAGAAAAAATATTAATTTTTATTAAAATGTTCTATTATTTTATGTATTATTTTATGTTAACGATTACTCATTTATTTCAGCCCTTTGATTCAGCATGTCTCTATTGAAATAAACCTACGTGTCTATGAAAATTGAAGCTTTTGTTTTTTTGTGGCCCACATAAACTTACAACTTTGTTTATTTGGCCCGTTAGCCTTTGAGTTTGACATGCTTGATCTAGAGATTGGATTTCATCTAAGTTAGGTACTTACTGGTACTTTAAAATTTTTCTTTTTACAAAAAATATTTTTGTAATGACTTTGGTGTCATTTATAAAATGACTTTGGTGTCAAACCTAGTAATAAACCCCCATAAAAACAGGTGTGTAACACTTTAAAATAACTTACAATATACTGTGGGAATATATGTTAAACAGCAACCATGACTTCAAAAAGCACACTTACCGCTTCTGGTGTCTTTCCTACAAGTACACTACCTGTCTTTTCTTCTGTTTCCATTGACTCACTAAAATGAAAAGAACCAACAGTTACTAATCTGATAAATATCTTCTGAATAGCATGTCTGGGTGATATGTTACCAAATTTAAGATCTGAACTATGACCAAATTAAATATTTTACAAGGAAAAATGTTTAATCACTTCATAAATATTGCTGCTAAAAAACAGAACAGGCGATAGCTGGTTTGGCTCAGTGGATAGAGCGTTGGCCTGCTTACAGAAGGGTTCTGGGTTTGATTCCGGTCAAAGACACATGCCCGGGTTGCGGGCTTGATCCCCAGTGGGGGGCATGCAGGAGTCAGCTGATCAATGATTCTCTCTCATCATTGATGTTTCTATATCTCTCTTCCTCTCCCTTCCTCTCTGAAATCAATAAAAATATATTTTAAAAAATCCACAAAACAGCCCTAACTGGTTTGGCTCAGTGGATAGAGCGTCGGCCTGCAGACTGAAGGGCCCCAGGTTCGATTCTGGTCAAGGGCATGTACCTTGGTTTCGGGCACATCCCCAGTAGGGGGTGTGCAGGAGGCAGCTGATCGATATTTCTCTCTCATCGATGTTTCTAACTCTCTATCCCTCTCCCTTCCTCTCTGTAAAAAAATCAATAATGTATGTATGTATGTATGTATGTATGTATGTATATATATATATATGAAGAAACAAAAACAAAAAAGATTCTAATAAGACAGACATGATTCAGTTATTAAATTTCCTCCAAATATATTCATAAGAAATATACAAAGCAGTTAACTAGGTTAGAAAAATGCATGAGCAACAAAACCAGGTGACAAAGTATCCTCCAAGTTCCCCAAACACAGTTAGGTGGAGATACACCATCAATAGCTTACAAAGCCAGTTTGATGTGAAGCAGCTGGGCTGCAATAACTCTCTTTTTTTTAAATATCTTTATCAATTTCAGAAAGGTAGGGAGAGGGAGAGAGAGAAGCATCAATGATGAGAAAGAATCACTGAATGGTTGCCTTCTGCACGCCCCCTACTGGAGATTGAGCCCACAACCTGGGGATGTGCCCTGACCAGAATTGAACCATGACTTCATGGTTTAGAGGTTGATGCTCAACCACTGAGCCACACCAGCCAGGCTGCAACAACTCTTAAAACTAACCAGCCAACACTTCTTCTAAGTTGAAGCACTATACTTTGAGGAGGAAATGCTGAGTATAGAATCCAAATTAAAAAGAAAAAAGGTCCAAATAAAAGTGAGAAAGAAAACAGAGCCAAGAGATCTCAGAACATAAGACACCATTTGTTTAATACTTCACAACACAACAGAAGAGGAAATTCTAGAGGGATGTGAAATTACAAAAAGCACCTTAAATGAGCCTCTTTTGTAAAAGTTTAGGAAAATCTAATTTCAGGGAAGATAAGCCACAAAAAAGGTCAAAATAAAATCCCAAAAATATTGTAACAAAAAAATTTTTCAGAGGTAAAAGACATTTAAAAAATTATACAAGGTATAAAAGAATATTACATATCAGAATCAGAAAAACGCAGAAATGAAATAGAACTAGGAAAAAATTAGAAATGAAAGAGGAAAATGATAATTTCAGAAATGAAGATTAATTCAGAAGAAACGTGAGCAAATAACTATGATATAAGAAAGGAGAAAAAACAACAACAAACTAAACGTTATTCCACTAAGATCTGGGACAAAGTAAAGATGTTCATTTTCATCACTTCTATCTAATAATGGATTGGAAATGCTAGTCAACGCAGAACAAGGGAGAAAAGGTATAAAAGTTATAAAGGAAGAATTAAAATTTCTAGTCACAGATGACATGATTCCTACGTAGAAAATTCTATGAAAGGATCTTTAAAAAAATTTACTAGACCTACTAAGTGATTTAAGCAAGGTTAGTATACAAAAATCAATTGTATTTTTATATATTAATAACAAATAATTAGAAATTGAACTTTAAAACATACCACTTGTAACAACTTCAAAAACCATAATATACTTAGGAATAAATTTAAGGAAATAGGTGCAAAATCTCTGCACTATAATCTACAAAACACTGCTGAGAAAAACTAAACTAAAGACACATGTATATTTAGTTCTAATAAAAGCACAAAAAACTGAGAATGTTTCATATTTCTAAATACCTAAGTCCAATCTCTGAAATCTAGCCCACCTGCCCCTCCTGAGGTTTATAATTTACTGGATTAGATGGCAAACATGCTGCCCTACAGGCCCTCCCTGTCAGAAAATCACTTTCACTTCTTTCCAGAAGGGTCCATTTCTCTGCTTTTCCTTAATGTGCCAAGCACAGTGCAAAACAAAACAGCTTTTAATGAAACTTTACAATCTATGAAAGCTAGTGGTAAAATTTATTCTTAACATATGCAGACTATGAACATTCCACCTATTCCCAAAATAAAATAAAGATTTTTCAATTAGTTCTGATGCAGAAAAAGATACTTATACCTGTCTTTTTCTGATCCTGGAACAGTACCCGTATTGGTGGATCCAGGCACAGAAGGGATAGGGGTGCCAACAGTTCGAAGATTCTGGATTACAGATGACAAAAACTGCTGGCTAGCACTTTCATATAAATCAAAACAAATCTGATAAGCCATCAGGAGGTTGTCTTCCTTCACCAGTTTTTCTAAGATATCACTCACAGCCTGGGGATCATCTAAGAAAATTAAGCACTGAAATGCAGATAAAGAACAATTACACAATAAATGGAAACTGTCTATTAGATACTTTAGAGTGACAGTCAACATATAGGTTTAAAATATAAGTATAAGCAAGTTGGGGCAGACTAACCAGCTAGTCTAGCACTCCACTTCTAATCCTGGTATAAAGTTTTCCTTAAAATGGAATCGGCCTTCCAAGAAAATCCATACAAATTATACTCACAACTCCTAATATTGTGCCTGGCAATTAGCAGTATTCAATAAGTGGTTGATGAATGAATCTTGGCTTCTTTAAATCTTACTCATAATTTACATTTATGTGTTCCTTAACTTGTAATTTCTGCTTTACCATAAATTGTAGTAGTCATTCATTCATTTAAAACACAGTGTATTGTGCTTGGTCAGGACAAGATGCACTAAAATGACCATTTTGAAGCATTTCTCTAACTACTCTTATGATCTGCCATGTTTTACCAAAATAATCCAATAATGTTAGAATTTTTTTTAAAGAATGAATTTAAAGTTTCTTGTTCCTTTCAGTAGCAAATAACTCAATTTTAGAATGAACACATAATCAAAGTTAGTAATATTAAGAATAGGAGCCCTAGCCAGTTTGGCTCGTGTCGGCTTGCGGACTGAAGGGTCCCAGATTCCATTCCGGTCAAGGGCACATGCCCGGGTTTTGGGCTCGATCCCCAATGGGGGTCGTGCAGGAGGCAGCCAGTCAATGATTCTCTCTCATCATTGATGTTTCTATCGCTCTCTCCCTTCCTCTCTGAAATCTATAAAAATGCATTAAAAAAAAAAAAAGAATAGGAAAGAATAAAAAAATAGAAAATAAATGGCAAGTAACAGGGGACTGGCTTAGTGAGGCAAATACATCCACTAAATGACTACTACACAATCAAGAAGGAGTTAGAACAAGAGTCTGTGAAGAGTTAGAACAAAAAATGTTAAATTGAAGGACATATCTAATTGGTACTGTTTGCCTCCAGAAAAGGGAATTTGAGAGCTAGAAGAAAGGGGTGAGAAGAATTTTCACTGCATACTCTTTGATTCTTTTTGAATTTTGAATCATGTGAATGTATTATTACTTGTTCAAAATATATCTTAAAAATATAAATTTAAAAAGTTTTAAAGGCACAATAAGAGCTAAAAAAAAATAAAATTCCCTCTGAGGAGTAAAACAAGTACACAGAGGGAGAAGGCAGAGGACAACTGCTTTTTATATAAATTTTTAAAAACTACTTAAAATGTAGTATTAAAAACTACTTAGAAGCAAACAAAACTCAAAAAATCTATAGAGAGAAAACTGAAAGGAAATATACTAAAAATGTTAAGTTGACTTTGGGTGATACAAATATGGGTATTTTTCTTCCAGCTTTTTGTTTCAAACTTACTTTAAAAAACATTAAAAAAAGATGTATTAACCTAAGTTTTAAAAGTTTATACAGGATGAAAACACATTTAACAAACACAATGTATGATAAAATGTTATGCTCTAAGCAGAATATAAGATTTACACAGTATGACAAATGTTAAAAAGTAAACCCAAGTGCACTTCCAGCCAATAAAATATAATGTAGCCACTGAAAAGAATGAGGTAGTGCCTCTGTGCTAATAAGTGGAGGACAAACATATCTATGCATTACCTTTGAGAAAAGACCTAGGAAAGGAAAAGATATATTTTTTGTTTTATATATTTTCTGTACCATCTGAATTTTTAAAAAATGTGTAAGCAAATTCATAAATGAAAAGAGGTAAATATACACATACGTGTTTGGGTAATGAAACCAAAGATAATTTTACACTTGAAATTCTTTCTAGAATGATATAACAGAGATATACTATTTTTATGTTTTCTTCTACCTTTTTTTTTAACCTTTATTTCCAAAATTTCCTTAAATGCTTGGATTATTTAAAAAATATAAAAAGAATACAGGCAGGATATAAAAGATGATGGACGAAGACTTGACTTGAGGTGGTGAACACACGATAGTGTACAGATGACGTGCTGTAGAAGCATACACTTGAAACTTATATAATTATGTTAACCACTAGCGTCACTCGAATAAATTCAATAAAAAGGGGGAAAAAGCATAGAAAGAATAAATTATAACAAAATAAGCTTTTAGTTTTGTGAGATTCAGTTTCTTATAGGTAAAAAGGAATATAAACTATATACCATATCTTCATAGGGCTGTGAAGACAATTAAGTTAATAATGCAATCAAATGTAGTATTATGTAATATAGTGAGGCACAGCCCAACAGTACAATGTAAAGTAATATAATGTAATTACCTGACAAACATTGATAAAATCGGGTTTCTCCAGGTTCATGTAGATTTTAACTAGAACTCTTAGTACTTTATTCCGAAACTGTTTATTCTGCATTAAAGACATGCAGAGCTTGAGGCTATAAGCTAGCATTCCTGAGACATCATTCTGAAAGAAATAATTTAAAGATATATCATTATCTGATTACATTACAAGCAGGGAAAGTAAGTATTGTTTCATAAAACAAGTTTTATCTATATAAAGACGTACACTGGGATGTCAAAGTAAGATGCATTTCTCACTCTGCTTTATTCTTTTTTAAAACATTTATCACCCCTTTACCTTACATGCAGGGATGGGTAAAAGTAGGGTTATAGTTCCCCTGTAATTATTTGCCTTGCTGCCTATTCCTCCAATGTTCCATTTGGGCAGGGACTTAGTTGGCATTTCCAATACCTAAAATAGTCTGGCACATAGTAGGCATTCAAAAAAGAAATCTTTGTTGAACGAATGAAAACAAGTATTTTCATTCTATTCACATGAAGACAAGGAGAGGCTATAACTACACAAAAATGAAACAGTGAAACAAGGGCCATTCTATCACATTGGGTGGTACATGCATTTATTCATTTAAACAAATCTTACCACTGCTACTCAACATTGCCTTGGGCTTTGGAGATACAGTAGTGAACTAGGCACAAAATACCTGTTCTTATGGAGGTTATAATTTGGTAATAAAGATAGATATTAACTGCCTAATAATACAATCAATTAATTACTATAGTGGTAAACACTATGAAAAAAATATAGGTCTCCAAGAGATTAACAAAAGAATTGGATATAGTCTTTGCAGTAGGGGTTGAGGAGAGTATGGGTGGCAGGAATTGATGGAAGGCTCTCTAAACAAGTGACAGTTCAGTTGAACTCTGGACCTTGAACTGAAATAAAGCAGGTAAAGAAAAAAGGAAAATAATTTTGGCAGAGGCAATATTTTTAGCAAGGGGAACAAGGCAGGGTACATTTAGGAGCGGAGAGGAGGTCAAAATGGCTGGAGTGCAGAGAGCTAGCAAATGGAGAATAGCAAGTGGACATGCAGATCAATGTCCACTCAACTCAGTCTTGCATATTTCTGATCATTTTGGTTGATGATTTACAATTGTCATAATTATTGCAAAAGATTCCCAAACCAGAAATCCAGTTTGTAATTTTAGTCATAAGTCTAAAAATATAGCAGTGTATCAATAGTCTTCTTAGAAAGGGCAGGATAATTAATTCAACCTCCTCATGCAAGACTTTAAAGGAATAAATACAGTAAGATAAAAGTAGATATTCGGGTGAACACAAAACACAACCAAGGTTCATAAAAATAAAACATTAGGGCAAAAGAGCACCTTATTATTTCTAAACCAGATTTTCTTTTCACTACCTATGAGAGAGATTCTATTTTAATAATTTCCTTTGCTGA
The DNA here is from genome assembly GCF_951640355.1 of Cnephaeus nilssonii. Taxonomy (NCBI): domain Eukaryota; kingdom Metazoa; phylum Chordata; class Mammalia; order Chiroptera; family Vespertilionidae; genus Cnephaeus; species Cnephaeus nilssonii. The sequence continues at coordinate 30,400,034 of NC_137081.1, read as the reverse complement.
TTCCCCACCAAAAACAATCTCTAAAATCATATCATCTACCTACCGACTCCAATATAGTCTTTTCAAAGATATCCAGTCTTCGTGTCTCCAGAGCAATGCCGATAGCTTGCTTATATTTGTGATCATCCAGACATCGCTGGAACATTTTATTCACAATGCCTTCCAATCTCTGGTCAATTGGTTTTCTTTCTCCTTCAGGCAAATCTGCATTTTCCACGCACTGTTTGGTGTAGTGATCAATGCATTTTGCTATGAAGAAAATAAAATAACTCTGGTCACCTTGTAAATGGGGCCAAACTACTAGAAAGGACAATACCAACATTTATAATCATAAAAACTTATGGGATGACTATAGAGTAATAAGCACATTTCAATATTTTTAAATGCTAGAAGTTATACATTCAAATTAATATTCTTCCCTTCATAACAGTTATATTGGAGGACTACGCATTAATTCAATAAGGCTTATATTATTGAAAACATTTCTATCTTGTTACTTTATTTTGGCCAAAATTATATTAAACAACTTGACTAAACTACTTACTCAAAAGAGCTGGCTACAAATAGCTGCTGTTTTACTTTCAAAAAACAAACCCTTGCTATTATTGATGATATTAAAAAAGACCTATTATAGCAATTATCACATGGCAATAAATTATTAGACTTCTTTACAATAATAAACTATTAGATCCTTGAGAAAAGTGACTGTGTCTAAATCATCTTTGTAGAACAATGGTGAAATGACTTGAACTGTGCCACAGGTTCTAGAGGCAATTCCAAAGATTTCCAAAATTGTAGCACACTAACTGAAATAGTCATTGTCTCAATGTGAGGTGAGTAGAAGCTACTCACACTCCCTCACCCCAGGAGTGTAAAAATTCACGCAATGGTGTATGTGCACAAGTTGGCTTTCCATTCACAATAATTTGGGTGGAAGGGGAGGATGAAACCACATACTGAAGGGTGCCAATGGTGCACTTGATAAAAAACACTTAAGACGTAGCCAGTTTTTCTCAGTGGTTGGAACATCGGCCCAAGGACTGAAGGGTCATGGGTTCGATTCCAGTCAAGGGCACGTACGTTGGTTGTAGACTCAATCTCTGGTCACAGTCTGGGCAGGTGAGGGAGGCAACCAATTGACGTGTCTCTCTCACATCAATGTTTCTCTCTCTCTGTCTCTCCCCCTCCCTTCCACTCTCTAAAAATCAATGAAAAAAATATCCTCAGCTGAGGATTAACAACAAAAAAAAAAATAAAACACCCACACACAAAATAAAAAAACAAACCAATAAAAAACCCACTTAAATTTGTTTACAATTTATACCACTTTGCAATCACACTGAAATATGAACTTTTCAGGAAAAAAACAAAAAAGAATTTCCCTAAGCCTTCTTCTATCTTCATATTGGAAGATAGCCACCCATTTTGAATGACAAATGCAATAGTATCCTCTCTATTAGTATAATTCATTGCCTTGTCGCTATCTCCTTTAAAGAGAAGAAAGGCTACAAGGACAGTTGCAAACTATAGCCGCAGGAAACAGAAATGATTTGAACTACCATAAAGAATTGCTGTCGAGCCTGGCTGGTGTGGGTCTGTGGTTCAGTATTGACTATGAACCAGGAGGTCATGGTTTGATTCCTAGTTGGGGCACATGCCCAGGTTGCAGGCTCGGTCCCTGGTAGGGTGCAGGAGGCAGCCAATCAATTATTCTATCACATCATTGATGTTTCTCTCTCTCTCTCCCTTCCTCTCTGAAATCAATAAAAATATATTTTAAAAAAGAAGAATTACTGTCTACTAGATGACCCATGCTAATGGATCTATACTTTAGGGGAAGCAAAGGACTTTTATAAACTAGAATATACCACATTAAGGATCCCTTCAGGTAGAACTACACAGGTTCAGATACAGTTAAGAAGAACAAAGTGGCAGTCACGAAACAGACCTTAAACAATTCTGGTTGCAGAAAATCTTCCCCAGGCCGTAATATAAGCTTTTTGAACCAAATGTAGTTAAGTGAGAAAACATTAACCCTACCCATTAAAGAGGAACCTCAGAATTATAGAATTTAGGGAGTTTTCCTTAGATTATAACTGAGGAAAAATGGTACATACCAGTTTTAAATCTTTGCTCTCACTTAGCAGGTTTATGTTATAACTACATCCCAGAATCATTTCCAGCAGGTCTTATCATAACTGGGAGAAGATTTACTAGTCTTCAATTTTCTGGATGAACTGTTTATGGTGTTAAGACAATAGGAAGCCTTTCCCAATTTTTATTTTGTATATCCTCTCATAAATTCCTCAGTTTAAAAAATATTCATTCTAACAATTCCTATAAAACTAGAAGTGTGAGCCCCACGTCCACAAAAAGAAAAGCAAACAGAACTCGCCTGTTGACTAACACCCACTTTCTATAAGGGAAGATAAATAATGTTTAGAGACAGGGAAGGCATCTACCATCTCACAGCCCTATTCAGACCAAAAGTCCTGTTTAAAGCATGACTTATAAAATAACAGCTTTGAAAGCACTTGCAGATCAATACTGTAAAAAAATTATCAACGTTCTTCAAATAAGAGAAAATAAATAAGGAGATTAAGTATAACTCCTCACATTTAACTTAATGCAGGAAAGTGCTCTAGTTTCAAATAACATATATGGTCTATTCTTTTTTTAAAAATATTTTTTTATTGATTTCAGAGAGGAAGGGAAAGGGAGAGATAGAAACATCAATGATGAGAGAGAATCATTGATCAGCTGCCTCCTGCATGCCCCCTACTGGGGATTGAGCCTGCAACCTGGGCATGTGCCCTAACCAGGAATCAAACTGTAACCTCCTGGCTCATAGGTCGATGCTCAACCACTGAGCCATGTTGGCCGGAATGTACAGTCTATTCTTTTTTTTTTTTTTTTGCTATGGTCTATTCTTTAAAACGAGGCTGGGGAACGTCCAGCCAGGCCATGTAAGGCCCTAGAAATCATTTGGTCTGGTCCTGCCACTGAATTAGGGGTGAGTTAATTAAATGTTTGACCAAATAAAGCAGGCTAATTTAATTTGTAAGTTGATAATTTTGTATGGCCCTCAAATCTATATCCTACCTAATAAAAGGGAAGTATGCAAATAACCATCACTCCGCTATGCCCATGATTGGGCTGGTGGCAGGCTGGGGGCGGGACTTGGGGTAGCCAATTGGGCTGACAGGATGAGCGGGGGGCGGGGACTCACGAGTCCCCGCCTCCCGTTCCTCCCGCAGGCCCCAACAGCACTGTGGGAGGACCAATGGAGCCGGCGGGAAGGCACGGGTGGCGGAACTCAGGGTGGCCGATTGCGTGGCTGCCAGCACCAGTTTTCCGCCAGCACCAGTTTTCTTTTGGCCACTCGCCGATCGGGATCGGAATTCCTCTCGGGGTGGCCGATTGCTCTGGCAGGAGGCACTCCGATCGGTGGGTGGCCAGAGGAAAACTGGTGCCGGCAGCCAGGTGAAGGAAGGTCTATTGCACGAAACTTTGTGCAACGGGCTTCTAGTATATATATAAAAGCCTAAGCAACCGGCTGACTGACTGATAGCTATGACACACACTGGCCACCAGGGGGCAGACGCTCAACGCAGGAGTGGAAACCACAGGCATGGAAACATGGAACAGACTGATAAATCTCAGAGGGAAGGGGGAAGGGGGGAGGGTGGGAAGAGATTAACCAAAGATATTATATGCATACTAGAAGCCCGGTGCACGAATCCCTCGGCCTGGTATGTGCCCTCTTGCAATCTGGGACCCCTCAGAGGGTGTCGGAGAGCCAGTTTTGACCTGATCCCCACAGGCCAGGCCGAGGGACCCCACTGGTGCACAAATCCGTGCACTGGACCTCTAGTGATGTTATAAATATCCAAATGGTCCTTGGCAGAAAAGTTATTCCCCACCCCTGCTTTAAAACCATCTGTTCTTGCCCTGGCTGGGTGGCTCAGTTACGTTGAGTGTCACCAAAGGGTTGCAGGTTCAATCCCCAGTCGGGGTAAGTACAGGAGGCAACTGATGGATGTTTTACTCTCACAACAATGTTTTTCTCTCTCTCCCTCTCTTTAAAAAGCAATAAAAAACATAGCCTTGGGTGAGGATTAAAAATGAATGAATGAATACGGTCAAGTTATTTGCACCTTTTCACACCATCACAGCAAAAACTTTAAAAATGTGAAAACAAAATCCTACTTAGAACTTCAGGGACATTTGAAAACACCCCTTTGAATAATCTTGTGCAGCATTTCCCAACTTCTAAAAGAGAATACTAAATTTCTCCTTTTAAGGGTTCAGGTAAATAATGCAGCTTTCCTCTTAATCAGGAATTCAAAAAATAATCATACTATAGAGAGACAACACACACACTCTCTGTAACTATAATCTAAAGTTTGCTCTTCACAAAGACATATCTGAAGGGTATACAGTCCCTTCTTTCATCTACTAAATCAGAAGTTTTCAAACCTATAAAACTCTGAACAAAACCTTACATAGTTGGTTCAACTTACAAGATAGAGCAGTGATTTTCAACTGGTGTGCTGCAAGAATTTTTACAACAAGCAATATCTGACTATTTAGTCAGGGGCACTAACCTCTTTTCTCTTAGATTGTCAAATAAAAAAAAAGGCAACAGACAACACAATAGTCCTCTGGTGTAAATGCCCTATCTAGAACCATAAATACATAGGCCATATAATAGAGGTGCATCCTATTAGTCAGTTCACATAATAAGGTTGTGGCTGACTGGTTAACTCTTGGTAGCAGAAATCCTTATATACAAGTATAGGCACCTGATTTTTTAAAAAGTTACTTTGGAACAAAAAGGGTAGGTAATTACTTTATTATACTTTTGTAAATCAATCAAAATTATACCTATTTTTGTCAGATCAGCAAAAAATATATTTTTTGGTGTGCTGCAGAATTTTAGTAATTAGTTTGTGTGTGCCATGAGATAAAAAGGTTGAAAATCACTCAGATAGAGAACCAGAAGCCTTGCTGTGTGCTATCCCCTCAACTTCAAAAATAACGAAGCAAATGAGAAAACAATGGTTACTAATAGAAACTATGGATTTTGAAGACTTGGCTTTAAATTTTGAACCTTCTATTTAATAGCCACGTGTGTTTATCATATTGAAACCCAAGTTTTCTCATTTTTTAAAAATACATTTTTATTTATTTCAGAGAGGGAGAGAGATAGAAACATCAACGATGAAAGACAATCATTGACTGGCTGCCTCCTGCATGTCCCACACTGGGGATCGAGCCGGCAACCCTAGCATGTGCCCTGACCAGGAATCAAAGCATGCCCTCCTGGTTCATAGGTCCACACTCAACCATTGAGCCACGCTGGCTAAGCCCTAAGTTTTCTCATTTTTAAAACAGGGCTAGATCCTTCCTCATAGAGCAGCTGTGGAATAAACCATGGTATGAAGCATTAGTGGCCCAGAGCCTAGCACAATGGAGATATTCAATAATGGTTTCCTATATTAGAAACAACTCTATAAATTATTATCATTTAATTTGTTATTGATAATAATTTGATTTAATTTTTTCATGTAATATGCTCATTGGGCTAGAGATAACCATATCACCGAGATAACTAACTCTGTGTTAAGTTAGCTATTTCAGACTCATTTCTTAGATTCATTCTTAAAATGTTTTGTGAGATGTCCTCATCATTGCTGTTATTACTGTTCATTATGATAAAAAATAAAGCACAGAATTGGAAATTAGATCTAAAAACTCAGCCTGCATAAAATTACTGTAGAAAGATTATGAACTTTCAATTAAAATAAAATTTGGCAACAACAAAAATAACTCAGGAAAAAAAATGCTATATACACTAGAGCAAGAAAGAAGCTGACAAGATAAAGCATTAGTACTTGGAAGATAATTACCTATAATAGTCTCCACGTATTCAGAGTTATCATTGACATTGAAGAGGTCACCTGCTCCAAGTGCATAATTCAGAGACTCCTCAAAAGCCCCGAGGTGATAAAATACTTTAGATGCCACTAAGGCTGCAAACTGCCGACTCCGGAAACCTTCATCTTCATATAAAACTTCTCTGAAAGAATAAAAAGCATAGGTTTAGTTCAAACTCTGGTTTTCCTTAAAATCCCAAATCTAAATATTCAAGCCACAATTTAGTAGCAGCAAATTTCTAAATGAATATAAACCACAAGATCCACATCTATAGATACGTTAAGTTGTTCTACTTTATCTCAATTTATAGAAATAAATTTCTTACATTTTGTCTACAGACTCAGAAATTTCTGCCCAGAAGTCATTGACAACTGCATTCAATTTGTGTAGTGCAAATTCCTGTAGAAGATAAAACCAAAATTCAATTTTGAGACAGACTCAACATTACACTTCCTTAAAAAAGTTTTCAACAAATGGATGGCCAAATTGTCATATTTACTAAAACTTTTATTAATCTATGACAAATATAAAAATTTACCGACATATTTTCTCTTCAGTTTATACATTTCCTTTCTGTCTTCAATCATCAAACATCAGACTACCATATAATGTAATTCCTTAATATAATGAATATTTTTTCTTTTTTGAATATACAAGGTTGACGTGAGTTGCTGGTTTGAATATATATAAATGAATTCAGGTGTCTAGAGTCACTTGAATTATATTCCAAATTTTTGTCAAATGAAAATTTAAAATATGGGACACAGAAGAAACAATTTTTGTGTGTGCTGTTGTTAAACTGAGAGGTGTGGAGGGTGCTCAGGTGCCATATTGAGATTTATGTTGTGGGGGGTGCTCAGGTGTCATATTGAGGTTTATTTGCCTTAGTTTTGTTAAACGCTAGGGAAAACCAACTGCTGTTCTCAAAGCACTGTCCTCTAGGACTAGATTTCAATGACTGGGTATAGGCTGGGCAAGATGGCTACTTTATTTTATTTTTTTTAAATTTAATATTTTATTGTTGAAAGTATTACATATGTCTCTTTTTCCCCCCATTGACCTCTCCCAGGATGCTCCCACCCCCCAAGAATGGCTATTTTAAATGATGGAAGATATATAGACACCACTAAGTTCAAAGAGCTTCACCATATTTGTAGTAAGCCAAATTAATTTTCCTTCAACTCATACCTTAAGCTGTGGTTCTTCTTCATCCAGAAGAGAAATAATTCCAGCTGTAAGACAAAAGATATATCCTGATTATGAAATATATACTAAGAGAGAAACTAACTTAGTAAAAAATATGATAGTTAGAAAAAAGTATTTTTTTGAAGGTGACTTCACTAGAGGAATTATTATTTTTCTTTAAAACTATAAAGGTTTATATTTCAAAGTTTAAGAATTAACTATTATCAAACTCTCATAACACTACATAAATCACATTGTTTGCCTAATTCAGTGGTTTTCAAAGTATGATCCCTGGACCAATACCATTAGCATTACTTGGGAATTGGTTAAAAATGCAAATTTTTGGCCCTATTCCACATCTACTGAATCAAATTGTGGGGATGGGGTCCAATAATGGGGCCACAAGCTCTCCTTGTGATACTGATGCTTGCTATAGTTTGAAAATCAATGGCCTAATTTACTGACCAAAAAGGGAAACTTTCCCATATCCTATATAATAAAACCCTAATGTGCAAATCAACTGAACAGTGGGACAGACCGGTCACTATGATGCATACTGACCATCAGGGGGCAGACGCTCAATGCAGGAGCTGCCCCCTGGTGGTCAGTGCACTCCCACAGGGGGAGCGTGGCTCAGCCAGAAGTCTGGCTCATGGCTGGCGAGCGCAGTGAAGGTAGTGGGAGCCTCTCCCGCCTCCGCAGCAGTGCTAAGGACCCCTCCGAGGAGTCCTGGACTGTGACAGGGTGCAGGCTGGGCTAAAGGTCCCCCCCACCCCCAGTTTACGTGCACTGGGCCTCTAGTAATTTTAGAATAATATTAGTCACAAAATACACCAACAGTTAGTTATATAGTTATATACAAAAGAAGGGACTATATAGTCATCAACCCATCAGGGTAGAATTTTTTTTTTTAAGTATGAGATTTTTTATTTTAATTATTTCAAGATGCCTATATAAAGGCTTCACCTTTGTATCACAAGTAACCTAGGTTTTGCTAAATGATGAGCAATCTTACTTATTCTGACTTGACCCAAGCACAGTGTTCCCCATATGACCTTGAGGTGTTAGCACTAACACTGGAGAGTAAAGAAAGTAACTGCCCTCTCCAAAAAAAATGAGCCTTCAAATACAGTCATATGTTAAAGGGAATCCTATCTAATAATAGACAAATATGCAAATTGACCATACCTCTGACACACCCACAAGCCATGCCCACCATCAAATCAGAGCGAGTATGCAAATTAACCCAAACCAAGATGGCTACAGCCACAGAGAGCAAGGTTTTCTAGGTAACAGAGGAAGCCAAGCTTTCTGCCAGCCGTTGCAGGCCTAAGCCTCCACTCAAGCTACAAAGTTTCAATTATAGAAGGTAAACAAATTCAAAAAAATGGTGGCAGAATGGAGCTTGAGAGAGCAGGCCAAGGTTGCCGCTGGCAACAGGGGAAGCAAAGCTTTCCACACACCCTGGCCGGGCCCACCCGCTTAAGGCAACAAAGTTTCAATTATAACCTCAACACAAATGGCTGCGTGCCTTGGAGGGAGCCCCAGGCTTGGCTCTGTTCCAGGCTACAAAGTTTCAATTGTAGAAGGAAAATAAATTCCAGATACCAGGGCCTCCACTTGGGTTGCCAGGGGGCGTGGCCCGCCTGCAAACCACCACAGGCCCCTCACTCAGGCCGCCCCACGCCCCAAGGGAACCCCACCCTGATCAGGGACACCCTTCAGGGCAAACCAGCTGGCCCCCACTCCTGTACCAGGCTTCTATCCTATCTAATAAAAGAGTACTATGCAGATTGATCATCACTGCAACACACAATATAGCTGCCCCCATGTAGTCAAAGATCCTGCCCCCATGTGGACACAAGATGGCCACCACAAGATGGCCAGCAGGAGAGGGCAGTTGGGAGGCACCCGGCCTGCAAGGGAGGGCAGTTGGAGGTGATCAACCCTGCAGGAGAGGGCAGTTAGGGGTGACCAGGCCAGCAGAGGAGGGAAGTTGGGGGCAAACAGGCTGGCAGCAGAGTGGTTAGGGGGTGATCAGGCTGGCAGGCAGAAGCAGTTAGGGGCAATCAGGAAGGCAGGCAGGCAAGCAATTGGAAGCAAGCAGTCCTGGATTGTGAGAGGGATGTCCCAGATTGGAGAGGGTACAGGCTGGGCTGAGGGACAACCCCCCTCCGTGCACGAATTTCGTGCACCGGGCCTCTAGTATTAGAATAAAGTAAAAGGAAACCAAACTGTCTCTCAGATACCATGTAGGTCTTAAAATCATTCTGGAATGCTGAGTTGAAATTGTGATTTGATTAGTGTCAAGGCAATATTACTTAGGAAATATAACCATTTCTAACTGGTAAGTGTAGGTTTGCTAAATAGCTTCAGCGGTCTTTAGAGACCCTTACAGAAAAGGATACAAAATTTAGCAAACAAAACTATGCCATGGTGCCAGCTAGGGCATACTATTACATATTCTAAAAGCATGAAAGCAGCTTAAAAGAACTTCTAGGTTGGTATTGACAAGTCCAGAACAGAGACTGAACTGACGGCATTGAAAGAAGATAGGTCAAAGAATGAAATCACTGTGTGTGTGGAGGGGGGGTTGGAGGGAGTGTTGCAAACCCATGATATGCAATAGCTGATAAACAGGAATTCTTTAAATGTAGAGCAGATCATCAAAATACTAAAAAGGCTACCCCATTCCTATCATCAATCAATAGTGTTTTGAATTGCTTTTACCAAAAGAGGAGACAGATTTTCCTATACTCTGCTGTTTGATTTCACTTCTGATTAAGTTGTTACACAGTTGTCCTGGCTTAGAAATAAAACCATTGTCCGCAGAACACAACTAAATCAAATACTCTACACTTCATATATGAATATTTTCCATCTTAAAAACAAAACAGCACTCTCCTTTAGAGGGGGGAAGAGGAAGCAGGGAATGGGAAAGACTAAGGATGCTAAAAAATCTCATAACAGTAAATCAGCAGATATTATCTAAAACTGTTGCATCAATTTATAGTAATATTGATATTATTTATAAATATGGAGGTATGTTCCAGAAGAAATAGCTTAAACGTTGAAAATGATTGTCTCTGGGGATGAGAAAGGGGAAAGAGGAGTGGGAGACTTGTTTTAAAAGTTTTCTTTTATGTGCCTATGTTGTTAAAAGTCACAACCCCAAACCCCACTCAGTCTCACATCTCCCTCCAGCAAACACCTATCTCTACCTCTCCACTCCCTTTCTTTGTCAAGCCTCTTGAAAAACTTAGCATATATGTTGACCTCTTATTCACTACTGTGTTCTCAGTGCCTAGTGGATAAATGAATGAATGAAGTTACTAATTCACACCAGAGCTGGTGTGGTACCTGGGACAGATCCTAAGCCAATGTGAGCCAAGGATGGGAATCAGGGTGACAAACGGTTTGGAGAAGCTGATATGTAATCCAGAATATGTAACAAGTGATAGTAACAAATACACCCTATACTATCACCAGAGTCTCAGGGTAGGACCAAAAAATCATTACTCCTGCCACACCTGATAGGTTTAAATTATCTGTATTATATTCCCACCAATGCTCTCTGTCTCTACTTCAAACACTCTAGGGCAGTGATGGGCAACCTTTTGAGCTTGGTGTGTCAAACTTCGCCAAAAAACTGAGCATAACTCGGGTAGTGTGTCACTTTGAGGAAAAAACATTATTTCGCAAATGTTTCATCCTCAGGAGCAGCAAACGTTTCATCCTCGGCATGCGGCCGCGTGTCATCAGAAATGGCTACGCGTGTCAGTGCTGACACGCGTGTCATAGGTTCGCCATCACTGCTTTAGGGGGTTGATTTATTCATTCAGGGCATACTTTTGAACTTCAGCCAACTGCTAGGCAATGTTCTTACAATTTTGGAAACAAGTTTCCCGCCCAAAATCCTACCAGAGAGAAAGACAGTAATCAGACAAGTAAACAAAGTAATCACAGGACTGTGATGAAGGGAGGGGACAGCCAAGGGGGACAGAGGCAGCATGTTTTAATAAAATGAGCGGGAAAGACTAACATTTGAGCTGAGACTAAAGACTGAAAAGCTAAGGGAGAAGTTGAGGAACAGGAGTCTAGAAAGAAGGAACAGAATGTGCAGGAACCCTGCGGTAGGAGAGAAACAGACATATTCAAGGCACAGAAAGAATACCTGTATGATTAAGGTGTAGTGAGTGAGGAAAAGACTAGTACAAAACCAGGCAGAAGCCCTAGCCGGTTTGGCTCAGTGGATAGAGCGTCAGCCTGCAGAAGGAAGGGTCCCAGGACATGTACCTTGGTTTCAGGTTCCTCCCCTCCCTGGACCCTGGTCAGGGTGCGTGCAGGGGGCAACCAATTGAAGTGTTCTTTTGCATTGATGTTTCTCTCTGTCTTTCCCTCTCTCTTCCACTCTCTAACGATCAATGGAAAAATATCCTTGGGTGAGGACTAAAAAACATAATAATAATAATAATAATAATAATAAAATATTTTTTAAAAACCAAGGCAGAAATCATCATGAGGTCTTTGGTTAAAAGCCTGGATTTTAAACACAATGGAAAGCACTGGCGGATTTGAAGCAAAGTAATGATATTATGTAAAGAAGACTCGGACTACGACAAGAATGGACTGTATGGAAGTAATGGTGGAAAAACAAGTCTTAAGGCTGCTGCGGTAACCCAGGCAAGGGATGAGCTAAGGCCTGGGCTGGGAGGTGGTAATGGGTAGATTTGAAATAGAACGAGGCCTTCATTTACAGGGGGCAAGATACTCAGTGCTTACTTTGTTTTTAGATAGCTCTGACTGGTAAAACTCTTCCTTTCATTAAGCTAAAATTCACCTCCCAGTCGTTTGTATCTCTTGGAGACAAACGTTTAATTCCAAGTACAGGTGACAGCTCTTCAAATCTTTGAAAGTGACTTAGATCTCCCAGCATCTCCACCAATTTCTTAAGCAATGCTCATAAAAAGATGGTTTTGAGCTCCATCCAAGTACAAGTTACTGTCTCCTGAGCACCAGTTGTTTACAACGAAATATTTGTGGGACAAGTGTAGATAGAGTAAAACAGGATGAGAAAAGGGTAGGTAGGCAAGACAAAAAGCACCAAGGCTGTGGACAGCTCTAACTGAAACAATCCATGGCGAGGGCGTTTAAGTCACCCCTAGATCTTCACTTCTACAGTTTACCCTGTTTCTAGTGTCATTACAGGAACCTATGGGTACGATGGTTAGGTAAGTGTATGAAACCTGCTCTGCACACCCAGGAGTTCTTCCTTCAATGCAGAATATTTACTGAGCATTTGGCCTCAAAAAAAACCAGAGCTTGCTTCTCAGTATAAAGCTGTCTTCACCCAACACAAAAGTTCTCTGGGTGCTTTCACTGAATACCCTTGCGGTAGGCCCAGAACCGACCCGCCTCAAATGTAGCTTCAGGTTTCACTCCAAGGAGAACGGAGCTGAGCCACATCCAGTGGAAGACGGCTTCGCTGTCCGGCCGCACAGGGGGGGTCGTCCCTCCCAACCACCGGCGAGGAAGGACTGGGATCCGACGGCCCCACGTGGTCCGTTCCGGGAGGATTCGAAGGAAGGAGAACTCCTCGGGGTCCGAGAAGGACCCAGAAGCACCTCGGGTCCGGGCACGGGGGTGTGGCGGGAGGGATGCCGAGTCGGGCGACCTGGTGCGCTTCCCCCGAGCCCGACGGGGTCCCCGGGCAGAGAGGCCCGGCCGGACTGCCAGCCCCCGGCCCGGGAGTGGACCTTGGGCAGCGAGCGGCCGCACAGGCCGGCGCTCCGCCGGGAGGTGCCCAGTCACCGGCCCTGACTCAGCTAAAAGCCGGCATGGCGGCTCCTCCCTTTTGGCGCCCGCTGCGGTCGCACTCACCGGCTGAGGTGATCATGGCTGCGCCCTGCACTCGCCCGCCTGTTCACTCGCAGTCCGGGCTCCGCGGTGTATCTGTCAACTCAGGACCCACAGGCTCCGCCGCGCCTCCTCGCTGCCCCGGTGCGCTGCTCAGTCAGTCGCCAGCTCGGGCCGCCGGCTCACTTCTCGCTCAGGACCCCGACCGCCCATGTGCTGTCCACCGTCCTGCCTGCCGCCCCGGCACAAGTCCTCCCCCGGCCTACGCCTTTCGCGCCACCACCGCCGCCCCGGCCTGCGCGAAAGGATGCACAGAGAGCTCCATTGTTTTCTCTAACCCTTTTTTAGGTCAGAGCTCTCACAGGGTGGTGACACTCGTCGGCACCTGGGATCAGGCTTCACAATGGCCACGCCTAGAAAGAGGCCCCTCCACCGTCACCCGCCATTGCTGAGAAAGGGCTTTGAGGGGAAGTGCGAGCGGTGCGTGCTGCAGTGCCACCTGCTGCGTGGGGGTCTCACTGCAGCGCCCACCCTTCCAAGCCTTTGGGGGCTAAGGATGTGGCAAAGACCGTTTTCTTTAAAAAGTGATCATCAAAAAAAGTTTAAAAAGCAGAACCCGTCCTCAAAAGAAAGCCTCACGGAAATACTTCATTGTAAGGAATCCATCATTACTTTATTAAAACGTTGAACAATGGATGTTTATATTTACGTTTGGAATAGTGAATACTGTACATTTACATGTTTGAAAAATCGTAAGTATAAAAAGATGTACTGTGAAAAGTGTCCCAAACGTGAGCGGTGGGGGAGAGTCTTCCATTTTTGCTTTCCAGCTGCCTGGTTCCTCCTCCTCCCCCCCCTCCCCCCATAGCAATGGGTTCTTGATGTTTAATATATCTTTAGAAATTGGAAATGGCAGTTGTGATTGCCATGTGCAGTCTTTTTTTTTTTTTAATATATTCCATTGATTTTTTTTACAGAGAGGAAGAGAGAGGGACAGAGAGTCAGAAACATCGATGAGAGAGAAACATCAATCAGCTGCCTCCTGCACACCCCCCACTGGGGACGTGCCCGCAACCAAGGCACATGCCCCTGACCGGAACCGAACCCGGGACCCTTGAGTCCGCAGGCCGACGCTCCATCCACTGAGCCAAACCGGTTTCGGCCATGTGCAGTCTTATACCAGCTTCAATAGCCATCTTACCTCAATAGTACTAAAGAAAGCATTGACAAATGCTAGTGGCAAATGATGGCATTTTAAAGTCACTAGCCTTGCATTTACTTGGACAACAATCACTAACGCTTAGTTCTCAAAACACTGTAACCTAGTGGCACAAGTCAATGTTTTGTGGTTGATAACACATTTGAGTGTATGTGTGGATTTTAAAAAAATTAGTGTTCTTAAGCTATGGTGTTAAAGTATATCAAATGTAATTATTAAACACTTTTGAAGAGCTCCCTGTAAACAGATTGAATGTTTGGGAGTATCATTTTGCAGAGGCACTTTGGACAATCCCTCCCATAGACACTCATGTTCCTCAAACTCCTAGAGAAATCACAAACAAAAGGTAACAGGTAATGGAAATGAATGAAGCAGGAGTAGAGTAAGAAAATGCCAGCTCAGCAGGATCGTGGATTGCAACTGACACTTAGGAAAGCCGTGGGGTTGCGGGTGTGTGTGTGTGTGTGTGACGGTGACAAAATGAAGAGTGCGAGCCCATGTAGAGAGCAGTGACTACTCAGCTCCTGCAGCGTTGCTGTGCAAAAATGCAGGGCTGTTGCTGTAAGAGCTATGATTCTTCCAAGAAAAGCCCCAAATCGGAATTTCATGTGAAATCTTCTGAATTTGCAATGTTGGCAAATGTTGGACAAAAATGGCTGAAGGTGACCAAAAGGTACAAACTTCCAGTTAAAAGTCCTGGAGATGTACAGCCTGGTGACTACAGTCAACAATACTGTACTGTATATTTGAAAATTGCTTTGAGAGTAAATCTTAAAAGTTCTGATCACAATAAAAAAATTGTAACTATATGCAGTGATGGATGTCAACTAAACTTATTGTAGTGATCGTTTTTCAAAATATACATAGACATACACCACCTCATTGTGTTGTATGCCAAAAACTAACACAATGTTTTCCTGGCTGGCGCGGCTCAATGGTTGAGCATCTACCTATGAACCAGGAGGTCACTGTTCAATTCCCGGTCAGGGCACATGCCCGGGTTGCAGGCTCGATCCCCAGTAGGGGGCATGTGGAAGGCAGCAGACCAATGACTCTCTCATTGATGTTTCTATCTCTCTCTTCCTCTCTGAAATCAATAAAAAACATTTTAAAAAACATAACAATTTTTATGCCAATTATACGCAATTAAAAGAAATGTTGGCAACTAATTCAAAATGTTTTAAAGTGGAGAGGTGGCCACTTTGCCACCTTTGCTCTTCAAAGAGAAGACATTTCCTCTGGGAGGACAATCATGTCTCTGGCGTGGATGCTGTGCTCGTAATCACCGCAACCTCATTTGAGCCCCATTGAGGCCTCTCATCTTGGGGATGTTGCTTTCCCACCTAGATGGCGGCCCCACATCTGTGCCTTCTCCCATTCTGCACTATTTAATCAGAGCAATCTTTTCAAAATCAACCTTAACCGCTGCCTCTGCTACTTGAAACCCTCAGCTCCATCTTGGGCTCTAGTCCTAATGCTTCATTCTTCTGTGTTTTTGTCCACAGCCGTCTTCTCACTCCCCGTTCTCCCTGTGGGAGATCGATGTATTTATTGCTATGGACAAGATAGTGACTCCTAAAATGTACTCCTGCAGCCTTGCCCTGTCTCCGGAGCATTAGGCTCACACACCTACCAGACAGCTCTGCTTGATGCTCCTTAACCTCAGAGCTGCGCACACTTGTCCATGCCTCCCAGCCCACCCACCATGTCTCCTGCCTGGATCTCAGTGTGGGGAAGCGTATCCATCAGCTACGGAAGCAGGACCCTGAGAGGCACCTTGATCTGGTCTCCTTAACATCTCTCAGACCAGCCCAGTTCCCATGTCGCTCCGTTACTCGCTGGTGGCCTTCCCCTCTTCTTTTCCAGCTGCAACAGCTCCCAGCAGCCTGGACTTCCTGTCTACTCTCTCACAATCCTCCAGTCCACTTTCACAGCCAGCCAAAAGCACCACCAGAAAACAGGAAGGCAAGGAGTCTCTCCTCAAGCTCCTCCAGGGCTTTCACCCAACCCTGCTTACCTTCCATCTTCATGTCCCACCCGTCTGCCCTGGCTTGCCATGCTTCATCCATCCAGAACTATGTGACTCCCAGAGGGGCCATGAGGCTATGTATCTTGTCTTTGACCTTGGTACCTGCTCTTTCTTCTGTCTTCAAGGATTCCCCGCCCCCCCCCCCCCCCCAACTCTGTCTAATATGACTTGTCTTGAGTCTCAAACAGCACTTCCTCCGGGAAGCCTTCCTGGCCTACTCCACTATGTGTCCCCTTACAGCGTTTACCCCACTACAGCTATAGTCATGTCTCTTTATGTTCCAACGGAACAAGGAAGTACTCAAGGGCTCAGTGTCAGTTAGTTATTGACACAAGGCTAGAATTCAGACCTATGTTTTAGAAACCCCTGCCCTCTCCAAGACAAACTCTATTTATTTTCAGCGAAGACTCGGGACTTAGTAAAACCACAGAGAGAATTCTTACCAAGTGCTCTGTATATAAACAACTACCTCCCTCCAACTTTAGGAGTGCCACAGAACGTCTCAGAGCCCAAACAAGGACAGCTGTGGGCTCACACAAGTAGGGGCTTGGTCAGGGCCTCTGTAAGGGCGGAGGGAGGGAACTGTGTTCTTTGCCCCTGTGCCCACCTCCTTCAGGATTTCAGTTCTGAGCTTTGCCAGAGCATCTCCAGGACCCCGTTGCGGCGCCCTCTAGTGGCACCTTGATCTGGTCTGCGCCAGATCTGGTCTCCTTAACATCTCTCAAAGGTGGCAAAGTCGCCACCTCTCCACTTTAAAACATTTTGAATTAGTTGCCAACATTTCTTTTAATTGGGTATAATTGGCATAAATTATATGGTCATGGTGCTCCGCAGAAGGCGAGGAATTCAGGAAGGAGTGTGCGCCTTGTGAGCACCAACCCCTACTCCCCAGACCCCTAGCCTCCTGGCATTTAAATCCTGGGTCACAGGAGGCCTCCGCCCAACTGTCAAGAATCAGGCTTGATTGCTTTTTGAGCTACAGTGCGACGAGGTGGAAAGCGCGGGTGTGGGAGCCAGGAGACCCTGCTCTGCCACTTAGCGCTGGTTGTGGCCCTGTGGTGGCCGAGCCTTGCTATAGAGGGGGCAGGTCCACCTTCCTGGCAAGGCTGCTGTGAGGGGAAGTGCTCTCTTCAAGGGTCTCGCATAGAACAGTGCTCAATAAACCTCAGATCTTATGTCACCGGGACTGGCCAGGCTGCTGCTTGAAGCATTTGTTCATGGGAGAAGAAATGTGCAATGCAGCTGGTGACATAGGCCTCCTTCCCACGAATGGGTGCTTGGTGGGAGGGAAACACCTGGCCAGCGTTGGAATTGGCCTCGGCTCACTGAGGCACAGAGAGACCCGGGAAGCCGTAAGACGCTGGGCTTTCCTTTCTTTAAGGATCATGTTCAAGAAGGCAACTCCTATCTTGGGCAACCGGAAGGTTGCCCTGAATGAGTTGATCCTGGAAGTCACTGTCCTCACCTTGCCCAGGGTCTGGATGACTAACCAACTCTGGGTAAGTGGCCAGAGGTGGGAGGAGCCACAATGAACCCCCAAGGCAGGCCTCCAGCAAGTTTCCAGTGTTCCAGACCATCACTGTGGCATCCCCATAGCCACTAGCCGCAGGTGCTATGGAGCACTTGAAATGTGGCTAGTGCGACTCAGTGACGGATTTTTTGTTGTTGTGAATCCTCACCCCAGGGTATTTTTCTATTGATTTTTAGAGAGAGTGGAAGGATGGGGGAGAGACAAAGAGAAACAGCGATATGAGAGAGACACATCGATTGGCTGCTTCCCACACATGCCCTGACCAGGACTGGGGATTGAGCCTGCAACCGAGGTACGTGTCCTTGACCAGAATCAAACCCGGGACCCTTCAGTCTGAGGCCCAACGCTCTATCCACTGAGCCAAACCGGCTAGGGCAGAAACTGATTTTAAGTTTAATTTTGTTTCATTGAAATTTAAAGACTGATACCCAATTCAGTTATAGGAAAGCTTTTAAGTATATTTGAAACAAACTGAGTACGTGAATCTATTTTCTCAACTGAAAATTTAACAAAATCTAGACAGACTAAGTATTTTGGATAAAAATTTAATATTTGAATTGGGCTGTAGGTGTAAAATTCTCACAGGATTTCAAAGATTCAATGTCTCAATTTTTTTTCTTAATATTTACAGTTGAAAAACTATTTTGGACATATTGGGCTAAATAAAATGTATTATTAAGATTAACTTCACCTGTTTCATTTTGTTTTTCCAGTGTGGCTACTGGAAAATCTAAAGCTCCATGTGTGCCTGGCGTGAGGTTTCTCTTGGGCAGGGCCGGTTTAGTTTCGCCCGAGGTCTTGCTCCTTCCGACCGCCCACTCAGGCCAGGCCTTTGGCCGGCTTCTCCCTCTCGCCTGCTCTGGTTCTGGCACATGTTCAGGCCAGACCAGGTGTAGAGGCTGAAAGTGAAACCCACTCCTGTCAGGGTGCAAGGGGCTGGGAGCGGCTGTCCTAGCAGCCGGGACTTCTGGAGCCGGCAATATACCTGGGGTGTAGGTGGTCAGGGTGAGAGTAGTTAGGGGTTGGGGCAATGATCCGAGGCAGCACCCCACTCTGAGAAGGCCTTGGTAATCAGTGAGGGAGAGAAGAAAGTCAGGGTGACAAGAAAGGGACCTAACGTCTACAACCAGGACTCAAAATGAGCATCCTGGTTCTGTCTGGGGTAAGAGGGGTTTGTTTAGACCAGTGGTCGGCAAACTCATTAGTCAACAGAGTCAAATATCAACAGTACAATGATTGAAATTTCTTTTGAGAGCCAAATTTTTTAAACTTAAACTTCTTCTAATGCCACTTCTTCAAAATAGACTCGCCCAGGCCGTGGTATTTTGTGGAAGAGTCACACTCAAGGGGCCAAGAAGCCGCATGTGGCTCGCGAGCCGCAGTTTGCTGACCACGGGTAGACCACAGGTTGGGGGGCGCAGCCCTTGGCCCCTCTGCAGGTTTGCCTTGGTTTTGGCTTGACAACCTAGGAACTCCTCTTGTGTGGTTAATCTTGGAGACAAATTCTTTGAGAAGAGAAACTGACACAGATATTATAAGGGGCTCTCTGAGACTCAGTTCAGGCCATTTTATCGCGTGAAACATGTGCGTGTGCACACGCAAACATTTACTCCCTGTTAACTACCAAGCTAAATACTATCTTTTTAAAAACCTCTTTTTTAATACTTTCCAACCCCAGCCAGTAAAGTTGCGGAGATGTCCCTCAGGGCAGGGCTGGCGGACTTTCAGGCCAAACTATTTCAGAGCTTCCCACCATTTGCCCAGAAGCCCCGCTCCCACGGGCTCCTGGAAGGAGCACCTCAAGACAGAAAGGGGAAGAGCCGTTGTGTTTGTATTAGACAGCAGTGAGGCACTGTTTGGTTTTGTTAGGTCTAAGGAATTATCGATTCAAGCCAGAAGCAGTACAACTGCCATGTTAGAAAGGTTAGTACCAAGAGCCCAGACTGTGACCCGGCGGAGGCCCCTGGTCAGTGGCTCCCGGCACCACTAACCTAATCCGGGGCCTCCACTCTCAGACAGGCCCACCCCAGCGTTCAGGCCTTGTAATGGTCACTGGGGAGGAGGCCCAACACCAAGGTCCATCCAGCACCTAACACTTCTGTCTGCTAGACAAGAGAAAAGGACGGTGCTTATCTTAGCCATGTGCCTCGGAAGCCAAGAGGGGCCTGGGAGGGTGTCAGTCCAGTCTTCATCAGTTGGGAGGCAGAACCCAATCTCAGTCAAGAAAGACCCTCTCTCTTCAAATATTCACAGGAAACACTGAAAGTGATGAAAAAATGGGCACACCACCCTTTGTACCAGAGGCTTGCAAACTCAAATACCCACCAGGACCAGGACCAGGCAGGGGGCTTATATCAGTGAAGTGCAGTAGAGGGGAGAGTGGGAGGGGGAGAAAGGGACTCAAGTGTGTGGGGGTGGAATTATAGCACACCCCTCCCCCCTCCCCGAAAACAAGCTTTTTATGTGCAATCTCCCAAGTTTCAAATACTGGCAACAAACTCCTGAGTTTTTAAATACAGCGGAGGCTTCTGCCTTTCACCTTCTGCCTTAGACTTTTCTACCCTCCCCCCACCAAATAATAAAATTCTAACCAAATCATTACAAAGAAATTAATGGATAAATAGAAAAATAGAGCAGCTCCAACAATACCAGTCCCCATATTTTACAACAACATCAACAGTAATTCACTGAGTTCATTCTTGGGCAGAAGGCAGTCAATTGGGTCCTTCTATTGGAGAGATACGTTTGCATTATTAAAACGACACATGCTGTCAAACCACCCCAAATTAAGATGTCATCCTACCTGCCCGCACACCAATAGGGATTAGGCTCCCTGTTGTAGAAAAGAAACTGAGGCACAGAGCAGTGAGGGTCCTCTTTAACATCACAGAGCCCCTCAGCCACAGGCTTGCCACTCCACATTTTGGCACTGTCACAGTTATTTTGGCAGAAATAACTCAAGGAAGTTATGCAGCACCTGCCAGAACACTGGGCAAATAGTAGGCACAATTGCATGTCTGCTGAGTGAGTCACGCATGAATGAATGAATTTAACTACTTCCTGATAGTACTTCCTACCAGAGAAAATCAGGAGCTGTCCTAGCCATTCCAAAGACTGGATTTCTCCTGGCGGGCAAGGAAGACAAGGGAGGTAACGCAGAGCTCCTTCTCTGAGTGAACAGATGGTCTTCCTGGCTTTTAAGGGAACATCCTTGACCCTGTCTGACTCATAACCAGAGAAAAAAGGATTCAGACACTCGGCACCTCTGGGCTAGGTAGGCTTTGACCTTGGGTTAGGACCTGAGATTGAGAGCAAGTCCTATGCCCTTGTATTAATCCACAACCCAACTTCCCTTCTGTTTGGTGCCTTATTCTCAAAAGAACTTGGCACAGAAAGTCAATGGCAACATGAGGAAGAAAGAGCGCTCTCTCTTCTCATGGCTGTGCAAGGCTATTTCTGTCCCGGGCCAGCAGCACACAGAGCATCTTGCTCTGGCCCCCAGGCCCTTAGGCCCCCAGGTGGCAGTGCAGTCCTTATTCTGACTTGCTCAGGAGCTGAGGTCCCAGGAACCCCAACCCTCTCTGCTCTTGAGGACTCTTCCTAGAATTGGACAAGGGGAAGAGATTGGCTCATCCAATTTCTCAAAGGTGCCACGATTGGCATTTTGAGTGGAACAATTCTGTTTATGGAGCTTGCCCTACACAATTCGAGATGCCCACTAAATGCCAGGGGCGCCCCACAGTCACAGTGAAGCCTTGCAGCGCGCGCGTACACACACACGCACACGCACACACACGCACACACACACACGCACACGCACGCACACACATTTCCAGTGCTGCGTGCAGGTGGGTAGCCTGGCCCCTGGTTGAGTGACAGGTCTAAGAGCTCCCCTCTCCCTGTTTGATAACTCCTGGTCCAGAGTTCTTTCCAGCTGCATGTGAAGTGATGGATGCTCATGCACACGACCACGGGATGCCACAGCACCACAGAGCCTCAAAGTAAGCCGCCATCTGTCTCAATGGCACAGAGAAACCAAGGCGCAGAGAGAACAACCTCACTGTGACCAGAGTGACCAAACTGGAGGCGGGGAGGGACCCAGTTCCCAGAGGATACATTTTCCCAGGTCTGGCTTAGCTGAGTAAGTCGCGCTGCCTTGCTGGTAACTGTCAATGCGGCAGTCCTCGGGAAGGTGGGGCTTCATAGTGACTGCAATCCCAAGGTCAACGTGGAGGCCTGGGGGCTCAGTGAGGAGCTGCAGCAGCCCCGGGGTCCAGGCTTCATCTGGAGTCTCCAGCGGGCTCAGCGGGAGTGTGGGCAGCTCCGTCACAGGCTCCCGAGCCCTTTCCAGGATCCTCGCAGTCTCCGTTGGGAAGTATGACTGTCAGCGCCAGCTCCTCCTCCGGTTCCCGGAAGTTACCTGAAACACAAGAGAGGGAATCACCCAATCAGAAGGTAGAGTCTATGAGTGAGTAAGCTAGGAACCAAAGGAAGGAAATTGGCCCCAGTGACTATCTACTAAAAAAAAAACCACACAGCAAAATGCATATCAAAAACCTTAAAAATGTACATACCCTTTGACCCAGCAATTCCACTTCTAGGATTTTATCCTAAGGAGATAATTAGGAATAATTAGTGGAAATGCTGCAGTGATCTTGCTACCAGACTACGGATGAAACAACACGAGGATGGCCCCTCAGAGAGAAGGAAAGAACCTGAGTCCTTGGTGGGGTCACTGGACCCCTGAATCAACCGGCCCTGACGCTGAATCAACCTAGACATTCTTTCGGTGAGATCATGAGTGCCTTGCTGCTTGTGCTAGTTTGAGTCACGGTTTCTTGATCTGTAACTGAAATCAGTTACATCCTAACTGATTTGAAGTCCAACAAAGGGATTGAGTGAATTAACTGGCTCACCCATATAATGGGATTCAGGCATTCAAAATGATGTCTAAAGTTCCTTGAACTACACACACACACACACACACGCACGCAACTGCAAGTGAAATTGGGGAAATCTGAATATCAAGATCTGTGGATTGTTTCAATGTCAATATCCCAAAATGATGATGAAGAGGTCTAAGTTAACATTATTTTGCAATTAAAATTTTTAAATACCTGATGTAGATTTTATATACTATATAGAAGCAAATTTATTAAAATTTAAATAGTACAAGGAGATATAGACAGATGGTTGGACAGAATGGGTCTACTGCAAATATGAATTTGTATTTACCTTTGAGTGATGGGATTAAGTGAATGATTTATAAATATTTGTGCTCCTTCTTTTGTTCTTTTTTGTTAGTTTGTTTTTATTTTTTTTAATTAAGGTATTATATGTGTACATATCTTACCATTGTGTCCCCCCCACCCCACACCCATACTTGCCCTCACCCCCCAGAGTTTTGCGTCCATTGGTTATGCTTATATGCATGCATACAAGTCTTCTTTTGTTCTTGTTGAGCTTTCAGATAGGTAGAATTCTCAGGTGGCCTCAAAGATTCCCACCCTTTGGTATACTCATCCTGCATAATCCCCTCCCTTGAGTGTGGGTGAGACCTGTGAATATGATTGGATAGTTACTCCCTTGATTGGGCACCTTATATGACAAAGGTGACGGAGAGTCACTCCTGTGATTGTGTTACATGGTAGGAGCCCGTGGAGTCCCCGCTGACTGAAGGAGCACCTGCCTGTGAGAGGAGGGAACTCTCAGAGCTGACAGTCAACAAGAAGGCAGGGCCCTCAGTCCTACGGTGGCAAACGAATGAATTCTGCCAACCATCAGATGAACTTGGAGGAGGACCCAGGCTCCGTCAAGGCATGAGCCGGCCCACGCTGAGGCAGCTTTGGGAGCCCCTGAATGGAAGGCCCCACTAAGCTGTGTCCTGACCCCTGACCCTTGGAAAGTGTAAGAGGATAAATGGGTGTTGTTTTAAGCAGCTAAATTTGTGGTAATTTGTTACTAGGCAATAGAAGACTGATAACATCAAGTAATGATTTTTTTTTTTAAGAGACACAATAGAAGTTCATTTCAAAGCACTACTCACTTTTTCTATAACAAAACTATACTATTCAGTACACTCTGGGGTTGGGATCATGTACATTCAGTGGTTTACAACCTGCTTCCCTGAGAACAGTCAGGCGCCCCATAACGACATTTTGGTCTATGAGGTTATAATGGAGCGGAAAAACTCCTATTGCTCCGAAGCAGAGGAGCAATAGGCTATCCCTAGGCATGTAGCAGGCTAGGCCATCCAGGTTTGTGTGAGTGCACTCTATGACGTCAGCACAGTGACAAAATCGCCTAGGATGCGTTTCTCGGATCGTATCCTTGTAGTTAAGCAGTAAACAACTGTCAGTCCTCTCTGCGTCACAGCAAACCCAGCCTACGGAGTACCTCTGTGGATCTCACTATCTTTCCTTTCCTTCTCCCTCGCCTCCCCTTAGCAGCCTGACGATTCTACCCTAGAAACGGCTCCGGGCTGGTGAGCTCCTTCCTCTCCAATCCAACACTGCCCCCCTTGGGCCAGGCCCCACATGGTCCCTCCTGGGACTCTGCAGTCCCCTCCTAGCTGGGTCTGCCTCTGGTGTCTCCCTGCTCCTCCCGTCCAGTCACCTCTCTAAACACAGCCCTAGTCTCCACAGCCCTAGTCTCCACAGCCTTTGCTCAGAAATCGCCAGTGTCTCAACTCTCTGCTTCAGCCTCCGCTCTCAGCAGTCTCCTTCTGCACCTCACCCCTGGCACTATTGACAGGGGTCCCTTTTCTGAGCATGACCTTATGCTGTTAAGCCTTTGTTCATGATGCGCCCTCTTCAAATCTTCCCATTTCTGACTAAGACAATCCCCTGACCCCCGCCTCCCCCTCACTTGCTCTGTGAGACCATGGGTCTGACTCCACGTGCCTTGCCATGTCAATGGCCTACACTGCCTTCACTAGGCAGAGACTCCTGGGGCTAGAGCCCCGTTGGCCAAGCCTGTGTGCTGGCTCCTGGTGGCCGGGGCACCTCACACTGCTCACTCCCACCCTGAACACATGGCCAGTGCTCCATGGATGTCAGTCGTCTCTCTCCCTAGGGTCCCTGTGCATGTGACCACTCTCTTAAACCCAAGCACCTGGCCCTGAGTCCAGGAGCAGGAAGCAACTCACTCACCCTGAGCGGGACCACTGGGGGAGGTGGTGGCATACGGGTCCTTTCCCCGGCTCCAGGGACCCCAGGAGAAGCACGCCAACAGCGTCGGGAGGCCGGGTCTCTCCCAGGCTCCTTCTGCTAAAAGGAACACAAAGTCCCAGAGGCAGCAGGTCACATGGTGCTTGACACAACCAAGAGATTTTCAGTTAAGCAAACCAAGAGCTTCAACTATTAACTGCCCTAGTTTCGACTGTCTGATTAAAAACAAAGATTCTGATTTGCAAAAGGGGGTGGAGTTTTTGTACTTGAAAAACAAACAAACACCAAACCAAACACAAACAAACAGCCATGGCCATACAGCTCAGTTGGCTGGAGCATCGTCCTGTACACCAAAAAGTTGTGGGTTCGATTCCAGTCAGGGCACAAACCTATGTTTCAGATTTAATCTCTGGTCAGGGTGCTTTATATAAGGATTGCTTTATATATATTATATAATTTCACCCTCACAAAAACTCTATGATGTAGGTACCATGTTGGGGAAACTACCTTGACAAGAATGACATGATATGAATTACAATTACATAGCACCAAAGAAAATACTCAAGGAGCAGTAATTTTCCCCTGCTTTTTAGTTCAAACTATTTCTTACTATGAAAAGGCTTAATCTTTTTAAATAATCACATACAAAACACTTATATGTTGATTCTAGTTTCCTTATTATAGTATCACCTAAGTGATGTAGGGATCACTTAAGAGCCCCAACTATGTGGAATAAGGTAACTGCAATGGAGTTTTTAAACACACACACACAAAACAACTCCAGGAAGCCAAAACAAAATCGGAGTTCATTTTTCTTTACTTGGGGCTTATTTACTCTTAATTCGCACCCAGTTCTAAAAGACTGGATTCCTAGTTTTTCAACCCAATGGCAGCTGGATTAGGCATAAACTGGGTAAGAGGGAGGGCATGTCAAGAGGCAGGCAATCTAAACGTATAAGAATAACCATGAGGTAGTGAGGAAGGGGACTGGGAGACTTAAAAAAGCCATACTCAATTGCTAGGAAAACCTTAGCATCATGAATGTATGAGTGGTGCTGCCCACTGCAAAAGCCCAGACAAAATTAGTGGACAAATAAATTAGTGGACAATAATCACGCTCATGACCTGTAGTCATTAGTAAAAGGTTTCATATTGTTTAGTGTGTTTTTATAAAAGTAGAAATGAGTTTAATGCAGTAGAGATCAATTCAGTGTTTAAAAAGAGGCAAGGGTTCTGCATGCCAGGCAGGTAATGGGAAATGGGAATATAGCGGTGATTAAACTCATAAGGAAAAGTGACAAAACCATTGGTAAGAAACTAGAGAGTGGAGGTAAGTTTTGGGATTTCATTTTTGAACTTGTAAAGGAGTAAGGGAGATCAGGGAAGACTTCTTGGAGGAGGAAGTCCAGTTCTGAATGATGAAATGGGGTTGGTCAGGTGAGGATGTGGAATGAAAGAAAAGGCCTTAAAAAAGAAAGAAAGAAAGAAAGAAAGAAAGAAAGAAAGAAAGAAAGAAAGAAAGAAAGAAAGAAAGAAAGAAAAGGCCTTTAAGACTTTCATTCCAGGCAACAGCAATGTGTATACAAAAGCTTAGGAGGCCAGAGCAAACTTGGCTTTGGGGAATTAAAAGCTATTTCCTGGGTAATGGAAAAAACTAAGGGCTCAGAATTTTCCAGGTACCAGCTCATTGTGGGTGGGGGAAGGTAAAAAATTTCCTCCCATGGGGCCAGGTCAACAATCAGAATGACAGTCCACCTCAGGACATTCCCTGTCTTTCAGGATGCAGGTTGTGGAGTTTCAGATGCAGCAGAAAGGGCTGTGGGCATGGGGTGGGGGGAGGTTAGGGCAGGTTCTTACAGCTGAGATGGATGGCCTCCACCTAGCAGGCCAGGCTGGCAGGTAGGTCTATGACATTTGTGACATCAGAGGTACCAAGTCTCCTTGCTGGAACCCCCCCCCCCCCCCAAGTCTGGCACCTCTGGGTTGCTGATTAACACAGCAGTGTCCAGATAGGCAGAGCACAGCAGCCTCTGGCCTCAAAAGAAAGTCTGGCAGAGAATGGAGGGAAGGCCAGAGGGCTTGGAGAAGAGCAGGTGCTGGCGGTGGGGGAAGCAGGGAGTGCAAAGAATGCGCCGGTATCTCCCAGCTTTGCCAGATCCAGCTATACTTAATGTCTGTATTTTAATCCGAGGACACTGGAAAGCTCCTGGAAAACCTTGTGTACCAGGAGGGAGGCGCTTCTGACTCCTCGGTGGATGGCAGCAGGAAAAGACCCTCACTCTGCTCCCCAAACTGCAGGAGAGTGTGAATGGGAGGGAGGTGGCACTGCAGTGGCTGCACAACCAGGGCGGGTAGCCAAGAGGGACTAGAAAATTCTGTGTCCTCAGTCAGTCCCGCACGCCCTTTCCCCACACCTCCAAGTCCCAGCACCTATTCCTTTTGCCTTCTTCCTATGACCCGCGGCGCTTACACACTGAGCCTCCTCCACCTTCCCACCTTCGCTTCCTTAGCTGCGCAGCGTCCTAGGAGCTCCAGGCACCACCAATCCCCTCCCTCCAGTCCTAATTCGGTCCTAATCCCTCCTTGCAATTTGTGCAACCCAAGGCTTTCCCATCTCCTCCCATTCCTCTCCCCCGCCCCCCTCCCCAGCTCCCAGATCTTTGACCAGCCCAGTACAGCCCGCTTGCTCCATCAACTCCCCTTGCCTTCTGTTCGTTCCCTCGGCTTTCCCAAGTCACTGTCCCCCTTGCTTTCAGGATCCTCCCGGGACAAACTCGACCCCTGGCCTAGGGCCTGCTCCGTGCTAGCTGGGAGGACCAATGCTAGGCACCTCCCCTCTCGGGGCCTCAGTTTACCTCGGCGCACCAGGGGGCTGGCCTAAAGAGTTCCAACTTCGGGATCCTGGCCCCAGCCACCGCCCACCTGCGCCCACCGGGCCTTGCGCCCCCTCACCTGGTCGCGCGGGCCCGGCTGCTTGCAGGGCCCTGCTAGCGGCGGTCTGGACGGCCAGGCTGGAGGCGGGGTGGCCGGGGCAGTAGGCGGCCGCCTGCACCGGGCCTCCCGCCTGGCGGCCGAACACGGTGCGCAGCAGCGCCTCCAGGAGCCGCAACATCGGCGCCACCGCGTCCTCGGGCCCCGCCTCGGCCACCAGCACCCCGACCAGCGCCGCGCCGGCCACCCGCCGGTCGCGCACATCGCGCAGCATCTCCCGCAGGCGGCGCCGCGGCTCCCTGGCGGCCAGCGACGACGCGCGGCACAGCACGAAGACGAGCGTCGAGTGGATAGCGCGCGCCCTGGCCGTCCGGGGCACCCACCGCGCCCCCGGCGTCCCGGGCCCGGCGCCCTCGGCCACCGCTTCGCCCGGCTTGCCAGCGGCCGGCTCCGGCGGGAACACCGCCCGGGCGAAGTCCCGCAGCAGCGCGCGGCTCTGCTCGCGCTCCCACAGCTCGCCCACCAGCAGCACCTGCCCGCGCCCGCCCGCCGCCTCCACCAGCGCTTGGAAGGGAGGCTCGGGCCGGGCCGCCGGGAGCGCGGGCCGGGCCGCCAGCGCCTCCAGCTCGCGCTCCATGCTCGCCGCCGCTAGCCCTCTGCGGCCGCCGCAGCCCTGCCGCCGCTGCCCGCCTCTCCGGGCGGTGGCGCCCGACCCCGGGAGGACACGCCCCCGAGGGCTGCGCCGGGCCCCCCCAGCCCGCGGGCCGGGCTCTCCCGCGCTCCGGCCCGCAGCTGGGCTGGCGGCAGGAGCTTTGTCCCCCAGCCCTCTAAGGATGGCGCCTCCCCGGGGCCTGTTGGGGAAGGGGGCACTCTGAGCCGTGCGTTCGCTCATCCAGCCACCCAACAAATACTTAATGAGCACCTACTAGGTTCAGGATAGCAAAAGGGTAACTGCTCCCAAGTTAGTTTTGAGACCTGGAGCAGATACGTCTGAGGAACCTATATGGTGTTGGGATAGGAACTTGGAGAGCCAGGGCCTGCCCCTAACAGTGCTGCTTTGGGGTGATGGTGGTGGTGGGCACCAGAGAAGGGGGTAAGGAAGTGAGAAAAGCAAGGAAGCAGGGGTTTCTTTTATTACTTCTGTCATTTAACCCCCCCTTGGGGCCTTCAGCATTTAACAAAAAATGAATTGGGGGCTCATTGTTTCAACAAATACTTATTACTGGCAGGAATACATTTCCTTTAAGGGAATGTGCAACAGATCATTCAGAGATGTGCTTTATACTATCTGTACTGTCCAATGCAGTAGTCACTAGCCACCCGTGGCTGTTATTGAGCGCCTAAAATCTGGCCAGTGAACCCGAGGAACTGAGTTTTACATGTTATTTTATTTAAATTAAATAACTGCATGTGGCTAGTGGCTGCGTCATTGCAGTGATGGTCGAGGCTCTTTACTTCCCATCAATTACACCAAAGGCTCTTTAGATCAAGAACCTATTAATACTCAGCTCTCACCGTTACCATAAAACCCTCAATCTGCTGGTCTAGTTACCCTCTGGGCTGCCTCCTATAGTTACGCTGAATAATCTCTTGGAGAATTTGTATGTCCATTCAATAAAACAAACCTTTGTTGAGCACCTTTTAAAAAATATATAGTTTTATTGATTTCACAGAGGAAGGAAGACGGAGAGGGAGAGAGAGAGATAGAAACATCATTGATAGGAATCATTGATTGGCTGCCTCCTGCATGCCCCCTACCCGGGAACCCGGGCTAGTGCCCTTGACCTGAATCGAACCTGGGACCTTCAATCTGCAGGCCGACACTCTATCCACCGAGCCAAACCAGCTAGGGCGGGCACCTTTTGTGTGTAAGCAGTGGGGATTCAAAGATGCACAAGTAGTCTTGCCCTAAGTCTGATCATCCAGCAGTCGTTGTAGCCAATGTTTGGGGGAAGGACCCTATATTTTTGTTAATGTGACCTCTTGCCTCTGTGTGCCAACTTTGCCCAGGGCAGAGATCCAGAAGTTTGGGTGGGAAAAGCCCAAGAGTAGAAGCAAGAAGCCCTGGACTGAACTCAGGGATGGATTCCAGCACCTGCTCAGTGATTCAGTCGCTCAACCTATATTTACTGAGGATCACATCTGTATTCTAGGCAGCTGGATGGCAGAGGGCCAAGGAAGGAACAAAAATCAGATTGGCTTGAGATTTCTTAATAGCAACACTGGACTTAAGATAGTTGAATAATATTTAAAACTGAGTTTTGATTTCTAGTTAAATTATCAGGTATTCAAAGGATGGGAAGGTTTATCACATAGAGTCCCTCTTTGAAAACACTGTTGGAGAAAGCACTCCAACATGAAGAGAAATCAATACTATAGGTGTGCTCAACAATAGTGAGAAGAATTATATCACTTGTTTTTTTAAATATACTTTTATTGATTTCAGAGAGTAAGGGAAAGGAAGAGAAAGATAGACACATCAATGATGAGAGAGAATCATTGATTGGCTGCTTCCTGCTCGCTCCCTACTGGGGATTGAGCCCACAACCAGGGCATGTGCCCTACTGGGAATCAAACCGTGGTCTCATGGTTCATACGTCCACGCTAAACCACTGAGCCATGCCGGCTGGGCAACTCCCTTGTTTAAATGATGCTTGCCTAAGGGAATGGTGCAGGGCAGTGATGCAAAGTACAGCCTGGCTGGGCATAAGTGGAGAGGGCGGCAGAGCCATGCGAGTCCCACCAAGCGAATGGAAAGGGAATTGACCCTATAGAAGTCACCCCTTTGAGGAAGAGAAGACAGCAGCTAACTAGGGAAGAACTTTCAGAGGTGCTGTTATTTGTGTACTTTCTTGCAAGGCTTGTCTAAAACCCACATGCTCTGTCTCTATTCTCTGACTCTAAATTTCTAGGTTAACAATTCCAACTTTTCCAGTGATGGGATAGAGGATGGATCGGAGAGGGGGTGGGTGTTAAACAAAGGTCAGAGTCCAGGGCCAGTGAAGTTTATCTTTACCCTCATTATTTACATGGTGAAGGTTCAGGTATTAATTAACAGGAAACCACAAAGACCTTAAAAAAAAGGCTGTATACCAAGAATATTTTTTTCCCCTTCTCTCTGTCCATGACCTAGAAAATATCATAATACAAATAGGCCTTTCTGATTTCTCTGGTTTTCAACAGAGATATAAAGTGAAACTAGGATTTCTGAAACAATTTGCTTCTTTATGTTCACTTAAGCAGAACTTGGTAGGAAAAGTACTGATTTGGAAAACAAGGAATAACCTTCATCTAGTGGCTGGTACCTCATCCTTTCTCCTCTTTCCTCCCTTTCTTTCATCTTATTCTCCTTTCTTTTTTCCTTCCCCTTCCCCATCTCTCCCCTTCCCCCCTCCCCCTCTCCTCCCCCTTCTTTCCCTTCTCTTCCTTCTTCTGTCCCAACCTTTGACTTTTCCCATCACTCTTTCTTTTCTTCTTTCCTAACTTTCTTTTCTCCCTCCACACTCCCTCTTCTCCCCTAAGACAATTGTTCTGGGAGCTACAAAAAATGTGCAATTTGGGGAGATTTTATGGGCTTCCTGGGGAGCCAGATAATGGGAGAAAGATCTTTTTTAAAAATATATATATTTTATTGTTTTTTTACAGGGAGGAAGGGAGAGGGATAGAGATTTAGAAACATCGATGAGAGAGAAACATCAATCAGCTGCCTCTTGCACACTCTCCACTGGGTATGTGCCCGCAACCAAGGTACATGCCCTTGACCGGAATCGAACCTGGGACCCTTGATTCTGGAGGCCTATGCTCTATCCACTGAGCCAAACCGGTTAGGGCAGGGAGAAAAATCTTAAAAGCAAGGGAGACCCTGCAAGGGAAGAAAATTGAGGGAGCCCCCCAGCCACCCTCTGTGCTTATGCCCGCCCAGGCTGTACTTTGCTGGCCCCCACAGAGGAATGAGGCTGGGCTGGGGTGAGGGATGGCAGCAAGTTTAGGACTGGCTCTGACAAGGGGCCGTGTCCTGGCTGCTGGATGACCAAACAGGGCCCCACTGTGCTATGAGTTCAGTTCCTCGCGATGGAGGCAGAAAAATTTCCCCTTCTTCCTTTCTAGGTTCTTTGGCTGTTTTAATAATAAAAAGGACATAAGATAAATTAAGAGGAGAAAAGCGAATTTAATTACATATATACAGGAGCCCACAAAGAGGTGAGACTCAAAGGCAACTGAGGCATGTAAGCCACCCTCAGCTGAGGAAAGGGGTAGGGGCCTGGGCTTCACGGGGAAGGCGGGCCACTCACAGGAAGATTAGTGGAATGGATGTTGGGCAATCAGCTATTTTCCCTGCTAAGCAGATTTTTTTTCAGATACAGAATATGTTATCTCCGATAATAGCTCTCTTACTGGTACAGGCTCACTGTCTGAATTCTTTTAGGCAGTTAGGAGGAAGTATAAAGGCTTTCCTGAGTCTGCTGTGTCTTGATGGCTTTGGGCTCAAAATCATCCACATGCCAAAGAGACCCATTTTGGGGTGGGATGGTCTGCTCCCTTTCCCTGTCTCCCGGCAGGTTCCCTTCAGGGCACTGGGACTGCAGATCTCTGTGACAGCTGGTGCTCATGTGGGGGTCAAGCATCTCAATTCTACCTGGACTTTAAGGGTTTAATGATGGTTTGTTAAGATGGGTGGGAGGAAACGCTGGAAACCGTAGACCCTGGCTTAAGCCCTACTGTATCCTTGCCAGCGCACGATGGGCCAGTGGTATTAGGAGGAGAGGTGGGTAGCCCCCTAGGGCACACCTGTACTGGCTGAGGGAGTTGGGGGTCAGGGGGCAATCCTCCATCAGCAGACACCTATATTCAGATCATGCTTGAGACATCCTACCCCATCCTACCCCACCCATGCACCAAGGGGCATGTGGCAGGGGACCGGGAGGAACAACTGCAAGAACCTCTGTGCAAAGTGGGGGACCAGCCGGTTCTGCTTGGCATCCAGGAGCAGGTGATAAGCTCTCCAGAGCGGGAATGGCACCTCTACATCTTTAGCCCAGGAGGGCGTTGGCAAAACGCAGCCTCAGCATGCAAACTTGGAAAGGAGTCTACACCTGCCACCCTGCTCATGGCCTCAAGGAGACTTCATGGGGACCTGGCAGCATCTGAGCCTCTGCAGAGCAGGGAGGGGAACAGGAGCATATGGTGGTGACCTCGAAGCCACTCAGCTTGGTCCTCCTTTAAAATCGCCTTGGTCGGATCAAGTTAGAGCCTTTCCAGAGAATGGCCAGGTCTCTAAGAGCTGAGTGGGGGCTTCACCTTCCGCAGGACATGAATGTACCCATCTCACCCAGCCAGGCACACTTCCTGTAAGAATGGATCAAAGGGTGGTTATCACGGGAGGCATCTCCATTCCTCAGCCAAGGCTCAGAATGAACACCCCTTTATAGAATATCAAATACAATGTCAGCTGTGTCCATGGAATGGACCTGGGGGTCCCCACTCACCATGGCTCCCTGCCCCCGTACCTACATGTCTTATTCTTGCACATTCTGCAGGCTCTAAGTCCCTGGGTGATGAGATATAGGAAGTATGCATATTTTGGGGGGTATGGGTAGTGGGTGACTTCATGATCACTGTTCACAAGGTGCCTGACATATTCAATATTAATCTTCTGATAACACTACCTGCTCAGGCCAGCTCCCCACCAGTGCCTCCCCACCAGTGCCTCTCCTGCTGAGAGAGACCAATCAAGGATTCAGTCAGAATGGGTTCAGCAAATGCCTACTTTCTGATACCTTCATGTAATCTTCCTTATGCTCCCTCCTCAATCCCAAATGCATAAAGAAGCTGCAAACTATCATTCTAATGAAGCATTTTTTTTCAGTCTGTTGAGATCTTGTTTCCAAATGAATTATTTGTTTGGCTCAAGTAAAATTACAAAAATTCTTTATAAAGAATTGTGACACAAACTAGACACAGTCTCTTCTCTATGCTCACAGCCCATAACACAGTATAGTGTCCTGACACCCGCTGTTCTCCCTGGACCACATATTCTGGATATCCTTTGATGTCAACATCTATGGTCTGACATTGTCGTTTCAAAAAACCAAGTAGTTCTATGTATATGATTAACCATATTTTATTTTAACCAGTGCCCTAATGTTGTGAACTTCTATGCAATTATAAAAAGCATTCCTGTGCACCTTACACATACAGACCTTGCACTAGTCTTACGACTTCAAGATGCTCTCACATCATCCTCAAATACACCAATGTAGAAAAATGGCCCCAAGTCACTCATAATCTTTCTGCTAGTTCAATGACTTCAGCTGTTCTTGGGTAATCTTTTTGTGTTTTAATTGCTTTTAGATCAAAATAATCCTTATGCCAAAGTGGCTTATTTTGGAGTGGCATTTTCTGCCACCCTTCACAGGTCTGGGTGCTGTTGGTAGCCCTCTTACAAATCACAAGGAGAGTCAGTCTCAGTCTGACACTGACTTTATGGAAGGCAGAGTGGGGAGAAAGAAAGAAATGAGATCTTTGGAGTAAGCCCACCCTAAAGCCTATTCTAGCTGTAGACTTCACAGGCCGTGAGCCATTGTTTCCCATGTTGTCCAAGCCATATGGAGCTCTTCCCTGGAAATGAGTCTGCCTAATATCACAGCCAATATTCACAGTATTATGAGTCAGCACTATGGTGAGCCCCACTGTCTCTTTGATTGTGAAACAGATGTTGGAGCATCATGCAGCTATTAAAAATGAGATACTGCATGGAAAGATTTCATTGAGAAGTGAAACGAGCAAGTATCAATTATGTTATGAAACCCTATGTAACAAAGGGAGGGAAGATGTCCATTTTAACCAAGTAATCTTGGGCGTGTAAAAGGTAGTGAGAGCAGAGGAGGAATCCTGTCATTTTCAGTGATCTCAGCTTGAATCTTACCTGCCACCTGAGGGAGGAGGGAGGAGAGGGTACCCGCCCTCCAGGTAGGGTCTCTGGGGAAGGAGGGGTACTCCAGGAAACCTGGCTAGAAGTGGAGCCAGAAGCAAGGCAGAAGGGACCTAGTCTTTGAAATGCCAAGTTGGGGCTAGGGTAAGGTGACCAGACGTCCCGCTTTTGGTGGGACAGTCCCGATTTTTAACAATTTGTCCCGCGTCCCGCGGAGTTTTAATAAAGTCCCGATTTTTGGAAAGAATGCACGACAAGCTAGGGAACGGTGGGAGAACGGGAAGGGAATATACGGTTTTCGGTGGCCATGTGGCTATTTAGCCAGGATATGAGTTTTATATTATTTTTGTTAATTTTATAATGTTAAACTTTAATAATAACAAATAATTGTTGAGAACTGATCATCGAGAACTGCTTATCAAAGTTCGCATTGTTGATCAGTTGTTAGAATTCGACCACCATTGTTTGGACTTAATGAACAGTGGCATTTTTTGGGAGTGGCAATGACGAAAACATTTTGTAACTGTCTCTCAGACGATACACATCGTACTGCGTGCTAGTAAGCTAGTTAAACAAGTGATGTCATTACAAATCAGCTATTCAGATAATTTAGGTAATTAATTAATTAATTAATTTCATAAATACATAAATTTTCTTGAATTTAGCAGACAGTACTCGTATTATTTATATTTTATAGTGGCGGCAAAAAGTCTAGCGCCGGCCTTGAAAGTGACACTTACGACTTACATTACGGCAAATTCATGACCTTTTAAACAACGACAGCAATCTACTAAAAAAAATTCACTCAAATGAGAAATATGCCAAAGAATAAAATAATACTATACATAATTTTTTATTTATTATATTTGTAAATTGTACTTATGTTGAAATTTAAAAAAATATATTACAATACTATTTTTGCTTTCTATGAAAATTTTTTTTGCTCCATATAGACCAAATTTTTAATCAAGAACCACCCCCCCCCCCCCCCCCCACTCTGGTCAATGGTGTCCCGCTTTACCAATGTTAAAATCTGGTCACCTTAGGCTAAGGGAGGTGGGGGAAAGGGTGTGTGTAGGCATAAACAGAAATACAAGGCTTAAAATGCCCAATGCTTATGGACACAAGTCATCCCAATGGGAGTCTGTTTTTCTGGGCAGGGGCTGAGACTAGAATCTCCTGGTCCTGTGGGGTGAAGGGCACAGGCAGACCCAGGGCCTCTGGGAGGGGAGAGTTGGCTCATGTAGAGACTTGCCCAGGCCACTGGACTTGAGTGTCTGATGGGTAACAACGCTGTCTTATTGAGTGCCCAGTCGTCCAGGACTGATGTAAACACCAGCGCAGGGCAGTATGGAATAAAAGACGGAAGGAAGCAAGGCCGAGGTGGGGGTGGGGCACAGGCGGCAAAATGGGGTTTCACAAAGGCACACTCCCAATGGCGTGAGGCCCTAGAAACTGTGTTCCCACCTTGCAGTCATCAAGCCTGACTTCACAGCCTGAAGGTCTGCTTTCTGGCGAGTTCAGAGTTTCTCCTTTAAATGTAAATATAATCTTTAAGGAGCCTCTAGCCCAGGGAAGTCTTGATCTGCTTAACTTCTTTCAGTGGGAATACGGAACTTTAAAGCGTTTGAAAAGAATCCAGTCTGAGAATTTGCATTTTCAGAAAGCTGTCCATAGAGGGCCAAGCGATGGCGCCTGTGAATGAAGTCTTTCAGTGTTTGCTGCTCCATGTGAACAGTACCGGAGAAGTAAGAGAAAGGAGGCACACTGCATTCCCCAGCAGCTGCGGCTGAGGGGGTGGGGGAAGGCCATTTGCCAAGAGCCAGGGAGGATTCTGGGATGTGTGTGTGGAGTCTCCCCTGCAGGTTTCCTGGGAGCTGGTTAGCATGAGATAAACATGCGTCCTGATTCCCAATGCCAAGGGCCACTGTTCCGTGCTCTGCAGCCTCCTCTTACCCCAAGGAGTGGTCTTGTGGGAAGGGGGCAGGGTAGCTATGGGAGAGGGAGAAATTTTCCTCTACTCTTCCAGGTTCTTGTGGCTGGTCTAATAATCAAATAGACGTGAAACAGATTAACAAGAGGAAATGACTGCATGTCATTACATATGGAAACCCCACATACATGAGAATCACAGACATGGGAGGTTGAGAGACAGAAAGGGAAAATGGAGTATGTATGACAGTCTGAGCTAGGGCTGAGGTAAGGCACCTGGGGCTTCAGAGGGGAGGGACAATAAGAAGAGCAGATGTTCAGTAATTAGAAGTTTGCCTTGTCTTGTGAGAAAGGTTATCTCTGGTAATAAATGTTATTATGGACAAGGCCCCACATTTAAATTCTTTGAGGGAGAGGTAAATGTTTCTCCCGAGCCCGCAGGGTCTCAGTTGCCTTCAGCTCAAAAGAATTCACATGCCAATCTGACACGTCTTGGGGAGCATGTTCTGAATTCCTTTGTAGCCCAGTGGGCAGTGTTGGGGGGCGGGGGGCGCAGGTGGAGCCTGGCTGTTTGGTGTTTGTATGGGATTTAGTCTCACACATGGATGGGCTCCTTTTCCATCTCTTCATACTTCAGTGGGGACCTGTGGTGGCTACAGCACAATTCTTGCTGCAGGTTCTGTGTGTGCACCTGAGACCAAAGAGCTGAGGGTGATTTGTGAGGTGATTTTGTCCCCGCCAGCACTGAGGCCCACTTGGAGTTTAAGTTCATGGATTGGGAGTGATTCTGGTGTCATATGTGGCTGTGCTTCCCCAAGTTCAGCTGCTGTGACAGAAAACTGGATTTAACCAGGGTGTGGTTTTGCCAAATAAGATGCAGGGAGATGGGCAAGAAAGTTGAAGTTTCTTACAACCAAATCAATTCCTAATCTCATCAGAACCAAACGATTTTCCTTTTGCTGTTCCTATACACTGAGTGGCCAGATTATTATGATCTCTGAACGCATATATTATATATAATATATATAACATACTATTATATATATTATATATATTAGAGGCCCGGTGCATGAATTCGTGCATGGGTGGGGTCCGGCCAGCCTGGCCAGGAAGAGGGGACATGGGCAGTTTGCCGGCCTGCCTGCTGGTTGAGGGGACAATTTGCATATTAACCTTTTATTATATAGGATATACACTGAGTGGCCAGATTATTATGCATTCAGAGATCATAATAATCTCGCCACTCAGTGTAGACAAAGCAATGCCCCCAAAGATGTATGAAATATTAATCACCAAAGGTGCAAAATGGACCCCAAACGATCCTCCCTCCCACTTCTCCTCAGTTCTGTCCAGTTCCAGGGGTTCACCCAGGGGCCTCCTGGGAGCCTAGGGCTCTTTGAGCAATTATAGCCTTGGGAATCTCACATGCACACCACCTCCTTGCAGATGCCTTATCACTGCATTAAAGGCACCTTCTACCACACCCGAAGAATAGAGCACCATAAGATAAAACTAAACTAAACCCCAGTGCCATTATCCAGTCCAAATATCAATGTTGAGGGTATAAACAGAACATGGTACAAGTAGTTTACTCTTTTTAAAATATATATATTTTATTGATTTTTTTACAGAAAGTCAGGGAGAGAGATAGTTAGAAACATCGATGAGAGAGAAACATCAATCAGCTGCCTCCTGCACACCTCCTACTGGGGATGTGCCCGCAACCCAGGTACATGCCCTTGACCAGAATCGAACCTGGGACCTTTCAGTCCGCAGGCCGACGCTCTAGCCACTGAACCAAACCGGTCAGGGCAGTAGTTTACTCTTGAGCACTGGAGGTGGGCAGGCAAAAGGACTGGGACAGAAAAAGTGGAGGCGTGAAGAAGAGAAAGGTATAAAAGAGACTACAGTATAGAGATTCAGCTTCTTTGTGGAGACGGTCAACTGATCAACCCAGACCCTTCACCCTGAGTGCAGGGGAAGTGGGCTTTCCCACTCACCTATTTTATGCACCCCTTAACGGGGATCAATCACCCCAGACCCGAACCGAACTCGTTAGCTCTCAACCTCCTGGAGGAGTTGAGACGCCCTTGCATTAGCCCTGTAGCTGGGACCAATTGGCTCTCTTCCATGGATACGTTTCTTCTTGGCAGCCTTGGGGCTACACACCAAGCTAGGAGGTGCCTCAAGGCTTCTCAGTCCCAATCCTTTTGCCAGTTTAGGGCTTGATTCATCCTGGCTTTGGCTAAGAATGCATCTTGGGATGTTGACAAGGGTACATTGCCAGTTCAAATTCCCGCTCCAAGTCTTCATGACTGGCTGTGTGAGGTGTCACAATATATATTATTATCAACATATTATTAATGTATATGCTGTCCCTGCATATACAGAGGAGGAGTTGCCTGGGGACAGAGGGTCCTATTGAGTCTCCTGGTGAAGCCAAAACTTACAACAGCAACATGAAGAGCTGTTCTAACTCCTATGGGTTACCAGTGACTAGAGGCCTGGGTTACTGCCCTGTCCAACATGGCACTGTGCCTGGGACCCAGGTAGGAGGCGGAAGAGGCTGCACTTGGTATATCACCTGAGTTCTACCATTGGATTTATTAGTTCAGTTCCCTGGATCCTGGTTACTGTAGCCCACCAGGCTCCATGGCCAGTGGGAGAGTGGTTGTCCTCTGGAGGTAGGTGTGGAAAGAATGGAGACCACAGAGTATCAGAAAAGCTCAGGACCTTCAGCTGGTCCTAGGCTCCTGGCACCAATGCGCTGGGTGGACAAGATGGGCACCTGCAGGAGGATGGGGCATCTCGACTTGGCTCAGCCTTTCACCTCTTGTACCCTTACCCTGTGTACCTCTCCCACCCTTGGATGGGCCAGTGAGACAGATCTGATAGTCTGCAGGCCATGTTCAGAGCCAAAGTCTGAGTCCAGCCTAGTGAAGACGCCCACAGGCCTAGCATCAGCTAGGCTGCCCCCAAACTCACAGCCATGGCAGCCTTAGTTGTGGCATCGTGTTCAGAAATATACTTGGTTATGCTTCTTTCTACTTTAAACTTCCCTCATGGCAAGTACAATGCAAGGGTAGTGTAGGGGAGCATCCACAGATGAGTCCCAATAGTGGTGATTGCCAATGAGAGTGCTATGGGCATTTTGGAATAAATCTGTGGCATGGGGTCTGTTCTAGGCATTGCATTCTTGGCATTCACCACTAACAGCCCATAGTATCCCCCAGTCACTGTGATAACCAGCACTGCCTATACCTTCCTCTGGGGGTGGGAGGGTAGTACTGCCCAGGTCACCACTGCTCTGAGGAATCCAACCACTAGGAGTCCATGGCTCCAGGCTACTGTGAATCCCTGGTTTGGCTACTCAGGCATTCACTCTGGGGAGGGTGAGGGTGAAGGGGAGTGGGGAGAGGTGGAAGATAGCATCAGGGCCCTGGTCACAGGCCCAAACCCATCTGGAGTAGATAGATATCTGCTGTTTATAGCTGCCTAGCACCCACTCCCATTTCTTTTGGTAACAGGTTATCAAAAAATTACTGTTTTTGTCTTTTCCCTACTCTTAGCCCTCATACTTTCAATGGGCTGGACCTTCAATTCCAAAGTTGATCAGAGCACTGCATTCCCCTGAGCAGATCATGGGTTCCCGGAGGGACACAGGACCTACTCAGAGCCCGATGGTAGGCCCTTTACTGCTGGGAGACAAGCTGCCTTCCCTGCCAGACTTGACCTTCAGAGCTTGGGAATGTTGCTGCTGCAGCCATCTGGCCACCTTGTAGAAGGAGCCTGCCTGAACATGGAACTGAGTCTGCAAAAGCAGAGAGACATGGTCCTGGGCCATGGCCTGTGCCCCTGGAACAAGCCACAACTGAACCAGAATTCTTTCTTGACTTTTATAAGAGTCAGTATGTTCTTGTTTTGCTCAGACCAGTTTGGGTTAGACTGTCCAACATTCACAATAAAGGGGGACCTGATTAATATGCCAGAAAAGGAGCTAAGTACCTTCAGAGGAGCTCGGCTGATCAGAAGCAGTGGCCATGGGGCCCTTTCACCCTGACCTGCAGGACAGGACCCAAACATGACCCCGCTCCACCCGAAGTCAGCACTTTCCTTTGGGAGGCTGGCATCCAAGAAGGGTTCCTGTCACTCCAGGGGTATCCTCTCCCAAGTGCCTGTTAGGAAAGGAAATCCTGGGATTGGAAGGTGGTGGGTGGGCTCTGGGTTCTTGGTACCTGGCCTGGCCCACCTGCCAGTCACACCTGTTCTAGCCTGAGCAGCTGTCAGAGGCACAGCAGGTGACAGGCGCATGGCTCCGTGCACTCCCTTCCTTGAGTTCAGGGCTGCTCCCCCTACACCCCCCCCCTCCCCCCCGCCAAACACACACACATGCCCCCTCACATCCCCTGGCCTTTACTGCTGTTTTAGGCATTCTGGACCTCTAACTCCCACCATCTGCATTTCTGTGCCTGGGGTCTTCCTCTCTAGAGTGGCCAAAAGTTCAGGGAAATTCATGGCCTCCCTCCCAGCAGCCCTAATGGATGACTGACAGGATGGGTATGTAAACCATCCCCTTCGGGTGGACTGTCTCTGAGGTGTGTTCTGTTTCCCAGAGCTGCCCCAGCAGACTAAGCACCTCTTCCTGTCTCACAGCCTCGCCCCTACTGGTGTTTCCTGGGATCACCTACAACTAAGACCTCTGCCTCAGCTGCTCAGGAACCAGGCTCCGGCGGAGTGCAGTGAAGTCACCAGGACGGTCCACGGGCTTCAGGCCCTGCCTCGCCCTGCCCCTGCGCCCCCCTCACAGGTGAAGCTGAAGGAAGCCCTGTCCCAGAGACGGAGTGTTCCCAGGCACGGGTGCGGGCCTGGAAAGGAGCCAGCGCATTCCTCCTGTTCCCACTAACCGGATTGCCACTGGACGGACGTGGAGTTGACTAGTTTTGTTAGGTATTGAATTAACTAGTATAACTCCCGTTTTTAAATTGGAGAAGCTGAAGTGATTTGTTCTGTGAGTGTGTAGAGAAAATTACCTCCACTTGGGTATGTGGCCCCCAACAGGAACAGCAGGATCCCACCCTGGTTTACCTAGGGCTCAGAAAGGCACCACCCCACCCCACCCCCGCCCCCTCTCCCACTCCACACCCTGCTTACCTCCCTACCAAGTCCAGCTTCTGTGTCTGGAGTAGAACACAATCAAGAAACAGAATTTTTTTTTTAATTGTTCTATTTTGGTGACAAGGGAGATCCCTGATGGAAACTGGATCTGTAAGAAACATAAGAACAGAGCCATTAGCTTACACAGTCCTTCATGACACCAGAATGCTGGTGGCTCTCCAGCTTTACAGCCTCATCGGTGAGAGTTCAGCAGCAAAGGTCCTCCTGCGGAAGAGAAATTATTCAGGATTCTAATCTCTTCCATTTCTGCATTCACTCTTCCTTTTGTCCAAACACAGCCACCAGCAGACGTGTTTTTCCCTTCAGGCTCTAACGAGTTTATGCAAAGTACCAGGCATGCTCTTGGCTGGCTCTCTCTCTCTCTCTCTCTCTCCCCCCCCCCCCCCTTTTTTTGGCTTAGTGGTGCTGGCACTTTCCATTTCCTCCTCCCACCCCAGGGCCCCCAGCAGTTAAGAGGAAGCCTCGCTCCCCAAAAGCTAGCCTATGGTGGATTTTTACTACGAGCAGTGCCCAAAGAGAGATGGGAAGCAGCCTCTTGCTTTAGTGCCTCATCCTTCACTGGTGAGATGCTGAGAGAGAGAGGCACACCAAACTTTAGGAAAGAAAATTCTAGAAATATCTTTTTCCAGAGAGTAGACGTTACCACTGTCATCAGATAGCTTTTCATTGTCTGGACTGAGAAGGACATCAAACTGCTGGTTTCCCCCCTGAGGGTCTGCTCCCCCACCCCCCACACACTGACTCTCCTACCCTCAGGGTGGTTTTCAGTGGCTAAGCCAACAGGTCTCCAGCCTCTAAGCCAACAGCTCTGGGTACTGAGGTTCATCTCGCACTGGCTACCATATCGCCATTTTTATTTTATTTTAAATTTCTTTATTGATTAAGGTATTACATATGTGTCCTCATCCCTCCATTAACCGCCCCCCCCCCCCCACTCATGCCCTCACCCCGCTGGTGTTCGTGTCCATTGGTTAGGCTTATATTCATGCACCATATCGCCTTTTAAAACACTCTGGCCTGTTCCCAGTCCACTCTCGCTTATTTCCTGGCAGGGGTCCCATTTAATTTGGCTGCTCCGCTCCTTTGCCCATCCTTGACCCGGACAGAAGCAATCCCAGCCCCAGCCAGGGGAAGAGACTGGGGATGGATCTAGATGGATCTAATCCCGCCATGATAATTCAACTCCTATTAATTTGCCTAAGAAGGGCCATGAAACACAATTCAGGGGCATGTCACCCCAATGAGAGGGCAAGTATGCCGAGGAAAGGGCTTCCTGAAAAGAGTTTCTTAACTCGGGAAAAGACACAAGACTCTGGCCGGGTCGCTTGGTGTAGGTTCGATTCCCTGTCAGGGCACATACCTAGGTTGTGGGTTTTTCCCCCCATTGGGGTGTGTATGGGAGGCAACTGATCAATGTTTTTCTCTCACACTGCTGTGTTTTTTTTTTTATTTGTTTGTCCCCCCCCCCCCCCGCTCTAAAATCAATAAAAACATATCCTTGGGTAAGGAAAAAATAAATAAATAAATAAATAAAGATTATTTATTTATTTATTTATTTATTTATTTATTTTAAAGAGACATTAAGGAGGAGGTAGCCTTTTCCCTGTTTCTGGCTGTCAGGATATGAGGCTGTGATTCTGGAAGCTTCTCCAGCCGCCTGCCCACAGGAGGGTCTAGCCTGCCCTCTGCGGAGGGTGTCAGAGATTAAACTGAAAAAGTCCCTTCCCGGCTTTCTGATGACACAGTTGACTTTAGGGAGCCCTGACTCTTCCCAACTGTTCCACAGTTATGTGAGATAATCTCCTTATTACCATTTTGAATTTGGTTTTCTGAAATTCACACCAAGTAAATTCATAATCCACTTATCAGATCACTCTTAAAATGCCTCCTGACATTTGGAAACCTACCAATTCACTAGTTCTGGAATCTGCCCCAGAATACAGTACTGAACGTTGAAGGAGAATATGACCCAA
Organism: Cnephaeus nilssonii; assembly: GCF_951640355.1. Classification (NCBI taxonomy): domain Eukaryota; kingdom Metazoa; phylum Chordata; class Mammalia; order Chiroptera; family Vespertilionidae; genus Cnephaeus; species Cnephaeus nilssonii. Next base: position 30,356,163 of record NC_137081.1, on the reverse strand, counting down.
GCCTGCCTGCCGCGCCCCCCCCCCCCCCCCTCCACTGGAACTCACACTGGTGGGCTCTGCTATAAGGAGACTCTAGAACAAGCATGTCAAACGCAAAGGCTAACACGGGTCAGATAAACAAGGTTTAAGTTTATGTGGGCCGCAAAAAAACAAAAGCTTCAATTTTCATAGAAATGTCGGTTTATTTAGAAAAGTGTAGTATAAAAAAAAAGAACGAGAGCGATGATAAAATTAATGTTTTCTTCCTGACACTTGGCATCTCTTCTCTGCTACTATCTTCCCTACTTCGGGGGAAATCTTGTTTGCAGTGATTAGTTTCAAAACTGACCCAAGATGAATGTCAGTAATTCTGGATCTGACAGGAGACTTATTTCCTTTCATAATTGTAAATAACTGCTCACACCATTATTTTGGCTGGGCAGCAAAAATATTCATTGTGGGCCGCATGCGGCCCGCGGGCCGCGAGTTTGACATGCTTGCTCTAGAACAAAACACTTTAGCTCAAGTGCAGTCTTCACATTGTCACTGGCCACCATCCACCCAACTCCCGTGACCAGGCCCTGCACACCTGCACATCCCTTCATTTAATCCTCACCACCATTGCCCTGGAGGTACTTCTTCTTCTCCCCCTTCAGAGGTGACACTGACTCACAGAAGTTAAGTTGTGAGGCCCCTAACACCCAGCTACCAGGTAGCCCAGAACCTCTGCCCTCACCTCCTCCTATCTGCCATCTGCGACTAGGGGAACCACCCAGGTCAGTGGGAGTTTGGGGAACTCTGTCTTGACAATCCCAATAATGGATCTAACATTGGCAGGGCTGCTTGAGAGAGCCATGCCAGGCCACCCTGAGCCCAGGAAGGACTCGCTCAGTCCGCACGAGAGGCTGGGGGGTGTGGTCCGCCTGTAACAACCTTCTCACTTCAGAGAAGGGACAGGAACCCCGCCAGCCCTGCACGAGGGCTGGCAACTCAGGGGGCCTGAGGACCACTTCTGCAAAGAGCAGTGGGCACCGAGGGGGTCCACACACCTGCTGGACCGTGAGCCTGGGGTTTGTTCACAGGAGTTCAATGACGTAATAGGCAGTTGCTAGGGCCCCCAGAGCCACAGCTGCAGTCCCGAGAGCCTGGAGCACGGGAATTACGATGACTGGTGTGCTTCCTTGCAGGTCCTCTGCAAAGCAAAGTAGAAAGCCCATAGGTTGGGGGAAGTTGGGCTTCAGTGCCTTTTTATGGGAAAGGGAAGATTGTGGGGTTCCCTCAGGATTGCAGGAATACCCAACTCCCCCTACCGACCCTCCTCTCAAGGGGACACAACTCTCCCACTCCTTCCAATAAGACCTACCACAGGACCCCAGGACGTGTTGTAGCATGTAGACCTGCCCAGGACACCAGCTCCCCGGGACATTTAGGGAGCCAAGCTACAAAGGTGATCAGGGCCCCCATGTGCCAGGCCCTGTGCTAAACACCTCACACCCCAGGTCTCCTCGAACCTCAAGACAACCGTGTGAAGGAGGTTCTACCAGGTAGCTCCATTTTGGGGACACATATTACACCTGAGGAAACACATATTACACCCACCACAAAGGCAAGGAAAATATATGAGTATGATACTAATTGTGAGGAAGGCTTTCACCAATGTAATATCCATTTGGGTAAAAAATCCTATTCAACTAGCGGTTCTTATTTAACATGAGTGTGTATTTCAAGCCAAGAGCCAACATCCTACTCCTCTGAGAAGTGGAACGATTACGGAAGCAGGTGCTGAACATCTGAACAGAATATGTCTTAACCCTGACCAAGCTGGACTCCTGCCCCTTCCCCCTCACTTTCCCAATTCTGAGCCTTGCTTTTGCCTTTTCCTCCCTCTGGAGTGCTCTCCCTTTATAATAAGCCATAGAAGATCCTAAGGTCCTTTCAGACTCAGCTCAGATGTGACTGACACTACGCAGTCTGCCTGGACTCCAGTTTCGGAGTGGACACTCTCTTTTCCTGAAGCTCTTTGAACGCCTCCTATGGGACCCAGAACGCCTGGCTCAAACCTTCCTTTCTCAATGGACATGCCTTAGCTTACCATGCAGCCTGTACAATTTTTCAGGGTCAAGTTCCCTGTTCTGGTTTCCCTCCTAGTACCTAGCATCCTGTGCAGATCAGTTTTTCCTACTGGTTGGTTTTTAAGTGATATGAGAAGGTGGGGGAGGATGGATGGATGGGAGGTAATCAACCAAAGACCTTGTATACATATATGCATACATAACTCATGGACACAGGCAATAGGGTGCTGAAGGCCTTCGTGTGTGTGTGTGGGGGGGGGGGGGGCAGGGACAGAGACAGGCCAGAGGGGGCCAATGGGGGGAAAGAGGGGACACATGGAATGCTTTCAACAATAAAGAATTATTTAAAAAAATTAAAGTGATATGAATCCAGATGGACAGAAGTACTAAGTGTGTTGGAAGACAGTTAATAACAATGATTGGGGTCAGGCCCTTCCTTGACAGGGACTTACCAGGTCATAGAGTATTTTTAGCTCTAGGCATGCTCTTCCAACACACCTGGGCATCTGTTTGTTTTCTTCATAGGTTTGTTTCAAGGGTGAACAGGAGAGGGGATCTGGTGGGGGAGGGGCTGGGAAGAGGAGCGGAGGAAGGTGGGGGATGGGTGGGCTCTGCTCCTGGGTCAGGGGTATCAGATTGTCAAGTGGAAGACCTCTTCCGGGGACACTTGTGAGACCCTGGGTACAGGCGGAGCGGCTTTGGACCCAGAGCTGGGGATGGGCGGAGGCCCTTTCCCAGCCCTGGCACCACTGGGAAAGGTTCCACCTGGTGGTTTCTAGGAAGAGGCAAAGAAGGGCAGAACTTCAGACGCTGCTGTGGGTGGGGGGCTGCTCGGCCACGGACAGACCAACCTTGGGGCATTGTTCCCTGTTGGGGTTGTAGAAACAGCCTGAGACCCTCTGCATGGGGTGGAGGTCTTGCTGTTACCAAGGGGGCATGTGAGTTACACTCAGTATTTGTGACTCAGTTCCAGGGGAAATTCACATGCAGGTAAAGAACCTAAAGCTCTCAGCCGTGGTGTGGGCCATAGAAGGAGGGTGATGGCCTCACAGAGCATTTAATTCCAAAGCTCTGAGTGACAAAGGCATTTCTGAAGGGCTTGTGAGGGGGTGAGCTCTGAGAAAGGAGGGTGCCTTTAGGGAAGAGAGAAATGAAGCCCTCGAAGAAGCAATTCTTGGGAAGGAAGAAAATCGGCACCTCTCTGTGCAGGTGGGATACCCTGGGGGGATGGGTCTGCTCAGAAAGGGCCAGTGCCAAACCTTAGGCTGTGGCCACCCGGAGGGAGAGGCTTTCCTTTGGCCTAGGATTCCCAGGCGGAATAACACAAGACTACAAAACGATCTGGGGCAGAGCCTGGCCCTTGGGAACTGTATGTCCTGAGGGCCCAGCCCTCCACGAGCTCCAGAACCTGTAGAAGGTGAGGAGGTTTGGGAATCCTCTCCCTGACACGGTCAGCCAGGCCCGAGGCAGAAGGACATCGAAGATGCGGCTGTGGCACAGGCCCAGACGACGCCAGCAAGCAGAGCTGCCGGGGCAAGTGGTACAGGAACAGAAGGGGCGTGGGCTCGCCCGAGTCGGAGGCCCTGGGTGGACAGAAAAAGAGAAAGATAAGGGACCCACCAGCCTGCAGGAGGCGGGGGAGAGCCTCGAAGACACAGAAACAAACTGCGCGGGAACCTGATTGCATTTCAGACTGCTGCTACCTGGGAGTAAAAATAATGATGCAACGGTGCTCCATGCTTCACATCACTATCCATCACATTTAATTATCAAAGTGCAATATTGTTATTCTCTGTTTACAAATGAGGAAACTGAGGCGCAAGCTGAGAGTACATCGATGGAAGAAGTGGGCCTCAATTCAGGATTTCTTGATTCAGGGCTCTCGCCATGGAATTCACAGGAAGTGGTGGCAGCAGATGACAGGCGGCGCTCGATTCCTGCACCTGGAGCTGCCACGTCCCATTTCTGTGGGGCTCACTGGCTCATCCGGAAGGCAACCGCTGCTCCAGTTTACAGTCCTTGGAATACTTTCCCAAACTTATCTCCATTTCTGTCCTCGTGTGCGGTGGATCCTAGCGGCACTCCGAGATGGTGCCCTCTGCTGTTTAAAATGACCTCTGCCTCATTTCCTCCCCTTGCAGCTACCTTCGTCCGGGCTTCCTGATGGAACGGTGGATTCTTCCAACCAAAGCTCCGTGAAGACAGTGGTCAACCTTGGAAAACTCAGCACCCTTCTTAGACCTGCCCATGACGGATACTTTTTCAGGATTGGAGGAGGAAGAGATTCTAAAGGCAAGATGTTATCTTTTTTTCTGTTATTAGTTAAAAAAAAATTTGTTTTGAAATGGACATCTAATCCCCATACCATAAAATTCACCCCTTTAACGTGTTCAGTGGTTTTCAGTATATAAACAAAGGTGTGCAACCATCATCGCTACCTCATTCCAGAATATTTCCTTTTCCCACGTAAGAAACTCCGGACCCATTAGCAGTCACTGCCTATTCCCCACTCTTCCCAGGTTCTGGCAATAGATTTGCCTATTCTGGACATTTCAGAAATGGAAGCATACAACATGTGGGCTTTCTTATGGACTGGCTTCTTTTACTTAGCCTAATGTTTTTGAGGCCCGTCCATGTTGTAGCATGTATCAGCATATCATCTCTTTTTATTGCCAAGTAGTATTTCATAGCACATCTGTACCACCTGCTGTTTATCCATTCATTAGTTGATGGACATTGAGTTGTCTCTTTTTGGCTATTGTGAGTAATGCTGCTGTGAACATTTGTGTACAAGTTTTGTGTAGAACATGTGTTTTGTTTTTACATTGTAAAGCAGGAATTTAATTTTTTTTGTGTGGAAAACTCTAAGAATCCCAGTTACAACCAACAAAATAATATTTAAAAAATTGGCTAGGAGCTGAAGGCTTAATTTTCCATAAACTTTGAAGTGGTAGAACATATGTTTTTAATTCTCTTGGGTATATACCCAGGAGTGGGATTGCTGAATCTTTTATATATATATATATATATTTCTTTATTGATTTCAGAGAGAGAGAGAGAAATAGAAACATCAATGATGAGAGAGAATCATTGATTGGCTGCCTCCTGCACGCCCCCTACTGGGGATTGAGCCCACAACCCGGGCATATGCCCTTGGCCAGAATTGAACCTGGGACCCTTCAGTCGGCAGGCAGGCCGGCAGGCCGATGCTCCATCCACTGAGCCAAACTGGTTAGGGCAGGATTGCTGAATCTTATGGTAACTTCGTGGTTAACCCTTCGAGGAACTGCCAAGACTTTTCCACCGCAGCAGCACCATTTTACATTCCCTCCAGCAGTGTATGATGCTTCTGACTTCTCCATAGCCTCACCAACACTTGTCATTGTCCATTTCTTTATTATAGTCATTCTAGTGGAAGATTTGTCTTTTATTGAGCTACAAGTATTTTCTGCATATAAAAATTTTGGATTTTAGAATATGGCATCCTTTATGTAAAGGCCCTCATCCCTTATTGCCATCATTCCTTCCTACTCTGGCTCAAAGGGAGAAAATTCCTTTGACAGAAGAAGAGTAGGAGGCCATTGTAAGCACTGAAGAGCCACCACCAGTGCCTGGATAAATTGGCCAGCAGCAGCACATGAAATTGTGGATAGATGAGAGTCTCGTATTTGTATTTATCTAAATGCAATACATAGCACCAGGTTTCCCATTTAATGAAATGCAGTTTCTTTTACAATTCTTTGGAGCAATAAGCCACATCAGTAAGCAGAACTCCCCATGGGGGTGAGTCACATGTATTCATTAAAAGATTTGGGAATGTAAAACTTTGCATTCTACAGATATCCGTTCTAAAGGCCACAATTCAGAAATGTTTAGTTCAGCGGATGATGATCATAACATATACAATATGTAGTGTAGCTCTCAAAACCATTTGAGATGTTAAGAATGGATTGATTCCTAGCCTCAGAAATATGTCACAGAGATACCTTGGATATACACATATCTCTTATTTATGTCCACATTATCTCAGAGGGATATATGCTGTGGCCTGGGGAGTGTGGCCTGGTCAGGACCACAGAGCCATGGGCTCTGGCTCACGGATCCAGGAGAAGCTCAGAGAAGGATGTGCTTCCTCCAAGGGAGACCACCAGACCTCAGGGGATCAGAAAATTAGGGCTGCAGTTAAGAGCGAGAATTCTGGAGTCAGAATAGACCGAGGTTCCCGCTCAGTGCTTCTAGTGCCTGCTTGAGAGTGAATTGCTTGATTTCTTTGTGCCTCAGTTTCCCATCTATAACATGGAGGTGATACTAGTATGTTCTTTATAGAGTTGTTAAATGAGAAAATTAACATAGATGGCTGAACTGAATGCTGGGTACACCGTTGGTTAGCTATTACCATTATTATTAGTAGTAGTTTTAACCAGCCCACCCCCTGAACTCCACTTGAATTTCCTCTACACAATTCAATGTTCATTCAAACTCTGCCTAACAAGAAATGGGGGGCCACTTTTCCTAGACGGTCATTCCTTTGTCAGAGAGAGCTAATTATTGGAGATTTTAATGTTGAGGAGAGAAATCCACCTCTGTCTTCCATAGGTAAGGTTGCCAGATTTAGCAAGTAAAAATGCATGATGCCCATGCAATATTTATTTAAAAATCATTTGTCAGCCTGCATTTTACTGGAAACCCTATCCATGGGTCCTTAGTCAAACATCTGAGGACAACATGGAAAAAGTCTATTCACATCTTCCACCTGACAGATTTCCTCCAAACCCTTCCACCAAATCTCAAACACCAAGTGGCTCTCGCCTCCCCCTACTTCTCTCATCCACCATCAGCCTGGACTTTCCTCTTTGGATTAGATTGTAGGTATCTTTTATAGCAAATGGAGATTGTCTGACGAGGACAGAGTGAAGCAGTATGACCATTCCCTTGTCCTAAACTGCATACTATCACTGCATCCTTGGGTTTTATTGTTGAGCAGCTACACGCACCTTGATTCCTAATGAGCACCTATGACCACTGAGCCATGTGAAAAGTCAATATGGATGCGGGCTGCCTTCTTCAGTGAGACTCAACATGGTGAGAAATGGCAACACCTAGGAACCCTGGTCTCTTGGGTAAAAACAAAACCCCAAATCCTCACACTCCACAAGCACAGTTCCAGAATACACGTTAACCACGCATCACTAGCCGATAAGAACCAGCTTCTGGGGTGACCCGGGATTCAGCAGCAGAAAGGCTAGAACTGTTGAGCTAGAAATCTGCTCACCTGCTTTCTTGGATCCATGGGATGTTTTTGTGCCAGTGCTCTGAGTCAGCAGGCCCCGAGCCGACTGACTGATTTGGGGAGCTGGGAGGGCCCGGATCACGGGCCTCTGTGCGATGGAGCCCAAACTGGGCTGCCGTGGGGTGGACCCTGAGGCGGGCTGCTGTGGGGTGGACCCCGAGATGGGCTGCAGTGAGGTGGACTCTGGGCAGGGCTGCTGGGGGGTGAACTCAGAGCTCTGTGGCTGCTGCTGTGGGGTGGACCCAGAGGTGGGCTGCTGGGGGGTGGACTCTGGGCAGGGCTGCTGGGGGGTGAACTCAGAGCTCCGTTGCTGCTGTGGGGTGCATGATAAACTGTTCTGCTGTGGGGTGGACCCCAAGCTGGACTGATGTGGGCTGGACCGCACGCTGGGCTGCTTTGGGGAGGACCCCACGCTGGGCTGCTGTGAGGTGGACTCAGAGCTACAGTGCCGTGAGTTGGAGCCACGGCGTTTGGACTCTGGCTTCTTCTTTTTGCCCTTCTTCATGGTGGGTCTTCCTGACCTAAATGTGGCCCTACATGGAGCTGCCTAATCTCCCGGCTCCCTCCCGGAGGGGCCTTCTGCCCCTGCCCTGGGGGAACACTCTGGCCTTGGGCTGGACCCAGGCACCACAAAGAAAGGTCACCCACACCCCTCCTGTGAGGTCACAAACACCAGGGTGGCTCCTATGGCAGTGCCCTGGGGACAGTCTTCTCTGCCTAGCCTGCTGTTCTCCCTCTTCCTTCGCTACTGGGATGGGCAGAGGGCAGGTGTCAGACCCCTCAGGAACCTGGGTTAAGCCTGGCCATGGGGCCTGTGACAACCTGGATCCATACGATTCTGCGACTGGAGTGCCTCCTTCAGGCACCTCTCTGCTGGTGTGTCCTGGGTCCCCTTAGAGCTATCCATTCACTCTAAGACCCCCTGGCTGTGATGCTCAACTCTGTCACTGGTTTCCACATAACAAAAAACTGAAAACCAAGAACCAACCCCCCAAACTACTTCCCCATGCATACTGTGTTTTAGGTGACGTTACTGAAGATGTGGGGGTCCATAGAAAGCCCACAGCCTCCTACCATCTCAGCTGTTCCCCCAGATTATTTTCATAGAGTAGCTTCCCCCTTCTTCCAAAACCTGCCCTCCCCTAATGTGGGAAGGGTCTTGGGGAGGGGGGGTGTCATCCAACTTTGGCAAGAACCCTTGCATTTGGCAAAAGAATTTCCCCTACAAACGTAACGGCAGTTTGGTAAACCACATTTTTCTCAAACTCATTACGCCAGCCACAATAGGCTACGTTTCAAACCCCAAACTCATCAGGTCAATTAGGAGACTATGAATCTTTCTCAAAGTTAAAAATGTGATTTTCCTTTTAGGATGGGAGAGAGAAAAACATTAAAAAAAGAGACAACCTTAGGCTTCACATGTTGACTCCAACAGAAAATGTGTTCACATTAGAAGACTCTACTTCTTCCATTGATGCATCACGAGGTGGTGAGTAGTTTACTGTCAATCCTTTGAGTCTGGGCTGACACTCTTGCCCCAGGAGAAGGTTTAGGGTAGACCTATGGAGGAGGAATCCCCACTCAAGGCCAGATCCGATATGAACTATGAAATGACGGGAAATATTTTAGAGATTCTAGAACCTGAAAAGACCTTGCTGATTCTCTTTCTGCAGAGGGGAAACGGAGGTTCAAGGTTAAACTGCCATTCCAAAGTCACACAGTGGAGGGGCATCGAAGGGGCTAAATTCCCATTCAGAGATCTCTCTTTTCCTGACTCCCAAAGGCAACAGGGAGTCAGGTAATTATATAGGCCTTAAAATCATTCCTTGAGTGAGAAGATTGAAGGGGAAAAAGGCATGAAAGATGAGAAGTGAAGGGAAGCGCAGATCAATAAAGTTGGGTTGAATTTGATTGAGCCTGAGTGTGAGGAGATTCAGGGAGCCAGCGAGGCTACAAGAAAGAAGGTGGTAAGTCCCTGAAGTCAAGAGCAATGGCTCCCTTGGGGGATTCTTCAGAATCAGAGAGACTGGAACCCGGTCAGGAACCCTGTCTGGATCTGGCAGAGAGGTCACACCTCCTATGGTATTTATCTCTGTAAAACTGGATTTTCAGGCACTGATGGGCTTTTGACTGAGGGCCTCAACCTGATGTGTGTGTGTGTGTTGTTGTTTTTAAATATGAGGAAGGGAGAGGGAGAGAGAAACATTACATGCCTCCTACTGGGGATTGAGCCCGCAACCCGGGCCTGTGCCCTGAGCTACACAGGCCAGGGCTCAACCTGGTTTAAATCAGCCCTATTGACATTTGTTGTGGGCTGTCCTGTGCATTGTAGAAAGTTTAGCAGTGTCCCTGGTCTCTGCTCATGAGATGCTGGTAGCAACTATTGCTCCTTCCAAGTGAAACCAAAAATATCTACAGACATTGGTAAATGTCAGTGTGTGTGTGTGTGTGTGTGTGTGTGTGTGTGTGTGTGTGTGTGTGTGTCACAGAGAGAAAATTGCCCCTGGTTGAGAACCACTGGTTTAAATGCATTAAATAGGTGCAAGAATGTCCTGGTAGGAATGAAAGAAGCATTTCATTTCACACCAAGGGGCCAAAAAAGACAGAAAAACAGATCCTTGATCCAGGAGAGGAATAGAAGAAACATAGAGGGTCAAGCTTTGGGGGGAGTGGGAGTTTTTCTATGGCAGTGGAGAAAATAAGTGGGGGTTCTTTAATAAGGGTGTCCCGAAGATGCAGGGGAGGGCACCTGTGAAGTAATAGATCGGGTTAGAAGGACTAGGAAGAATGGCACCGCCATAGTTCTTTGCTGAAACATCTCCCATGCCCTCTGCCTTCTGGCTGGGGCACCATTTCCTAGCCTGAAGTCTGACTCCTCTATCACACAGTCCTATCCCACTGTCCCAGGTTGATGCTACCCGCGTCTCGCTCTAGCCAGCCACAAGCACCAGAAGCCTGGTGCACATGCCTCACTTCCCTGTGTTTGTGGAAGCCCTTCCCACTCCATCCCACCCCTCTCTCCTCCCATCATGCAGGTCCATCTCAAGTGGACCCAGCAACTCATAAAGCCTTTCTCAAGACCTCCAGCTGGAAGCCATGCCTCCCTCTCGGAGCCCAGACCTCGGATCACATTCTGCCTGGTGTCAGAATGGCTTCTACCCTTGTCTTCTCTTAAAGTCCACACGCCCAGACTGTGGAGACCGCGAAGGGCCAAAGTCCAGAGAAAGGGCTTAACGTAAGCTGCTTGAAGGCGAGAGTAGAGAGCAGACAAAGAAAGCAGGAAACCGGTGACGGCAGGGTGGGTGTGGATGATGGGGGACAAGGCACCTCAAAGACTGCATCCGTAAGGGGTGGTTTTCAAAGGTGGTCTGGGTTTCCTGGTCTTGGCTGAAGATCACAGTTGGAACAGTCCATAGTCAGGGGCTTTCCTAACCAGGCATGGAGCCATGGGAAAATCTCGTGGACTATTGGGAGAGTCAGAAGAACGAGTCTATGGGCCTGCAGAGTTACTCGGCAGCCTGAGTGGTTCTGGCCCTCGGGGTGGATCCGGGGCACCCAGAACAAGCATGCCAACATTTGTCCCGAGGCTAACACCTTCGACCTGGATGTTACCTCAGGCTCCAACTGGCCCTAGTCCCCAATGTCAGGAGGGCAGCAGCCCACAGAGGGGACAACTAGCTTTGTTCTCCCGCGGGAGAGTGGCAGAGCCTCGAGGAACCTGGCTTTGGATGCCCTGCTCACAGCACTTCCTTCTGCCCCACTGCTGCCCCAAGGGGCTTCTGGAGACAGAAGGCACTTGGTGCCCACGTAAAAGCCCACGGCCCTGGACCCTTAGACCCACAGATTAACCCTCTGGGGCCACAGATCCGGATTCCTCGGTAGGAAGGGTCCCAGGGGCTGTGAACAAGAATTGTGCAGCTACTCTAAGACAGCACCTTCCCCAGAGGGCTGCTGTGAGCGTTAGAGGTGAGAAATCCTCAGCACAGCGCCTGCCTCACACTAGGCGTGCTTTGATTGCAATTGTGGTTCCCTTGGAGGAGGAGACTGAAGGACCCACCCAATCAAGAAACAAGTGGAAGTGGAGAGGAGGGGGCGGGTCTGGGGCCTGCAACCCCCCCAAATCTGTGCTTTACATGGGCTGATTCCCAGTAGTGAGCAAGGGAGCAAGGGGGTTGGGTGCCTGGGTGGGAAATGTAACAACAAATCAAGTGAATTCGAACCCGTGTGACCCAAAATTATCCCAGTGAGCACCCCTGGGGACAGGAATCTAGTCTATCTTCACCCAAACGGTGCAAATGGAAGCACCAGGGGAGGGACCGTCACGTTAGGGGCCTGTCCAGTACTAGGACCAGCAGGGTCAAGGCACAGGCCTCCCTCCGTATTGTACTGGACGACGCTCCAGCCAACGGAGCCACACAAGCCTCCCTCTGTATTTGAAGTTTCTCCCGAATCCCCTGGGATATCGGCGGCAGCCTGGCGTTCCCACCCCTCGCCTTCGGGCTCCTCACCCTCTGTCTGAGTCTCTCGATCCACGAGGGGGACGCAGCCCCGCGTGGAGGCCTCGTGTGCTCCGTTGGTGGCGCGCTGGATGTCCAGGGTGCCCTCGGGGCGGCTGGGGCTGAACACGGCGGTGTGCACCTCCACAGCCGGGCTGTGCGGCGCGAAGGCGCTGCCGAGCAGGGTCTCCATGCGGCGACGCGCCTCGGCCTCCTCCTCGCGCCGCGGCAGCACCACGATCCCCACCAGCGCGGCGGGCGGGCTGCGGTGCCGGGCGTGCACCTGCTGCAGGAGCAGCTGCAGCCGCGGCAGCTGCGAGCGCAGCGCGGACGCGCGGCACAGCACCAGGAGCAGCCGCGCGCCCTGCTCGGGTGGCTCCCGCGGCAGCGGAGGGTCCTGGCACGCCGACGCGGCATCCTCCGCCGCCCAGGACCTGGGAGTCTCGGCCGAAGCCCGAGCTGACTCGCGCTCGTACCCGCAAGGGTCCTCAGCCTTGAGCCTGCCAGGGGGCAGCTTCTGGGTGGAGCGCTTGCACTTGGCGGCCCGGCATCCGGTGTCGTTGGAGGAGCTGTCGCTGGAGCGCTTGAGACGCCGCCTGGAGCAGTCGCTGGAGCTGCTGTGACCGCATGTGGCTCTGGTGGACGAGGGCCCCGTGGGCCCACTGGCCGGGCTCTGCTCCAGAATGTCCTGCAGGGTCAGGAAGCGCTCATCCTGCTGCCAGAAATTGCCCAGCAGCAGCACCTGGCCGTGGCCCTCGATGGTTTGGGTCGGAGCCTGTTGCTGAGGCTCGGCCTCCCCATCCTGCGCAGCACCCAAGGGCTGGGCCGCAGGCTCCATGTCCGGCCCGGCTCCCTTGTACCTCTGAGCCCGGCCCTCGCTTGGCCAAGGGGAAAGCTGCCCTTCCCTGGAGCATGTCACAATACCCCTGCGCCCTACCGCTTCCTGTGGCCACCAAGGGTCTCTGCCCGCTGTTCCTTGGAAATCTTCCAACATAGGGAAGTTGCTTTGGGGCGCTGGCCTAATGCCGGGTGTGTTTAGTTTCTCGTCATCTTGTATGTCCTCGGTGTCAAAGGACAAACCCTTTTATCCTATGGATGGGCTGTCATGCCCAGGTCTCCAAGTAAAACAGATTTTTGTGGAACCAGGACATTTAAAATACAGTGGACTGGATGCTCGCTGCACCCAGACCATGTGGCCCGTGGTGAGGGACAAAGAGGCTGGTTCTGGATGGCTGCCGCTGGGAGACGGGCCCCACCCTCGCTCCGCCCCCCTGCCCTCGGGGCGATCTGGGAGCCAGAGTCCTGGGCTGTTGTAAACCGATGGGGCTGCAGGAGATGGCTGGGGGTTCCCCTCTTCTCTGGGTATGCATTTGAAAACCAGTCTCTCCCTCCTGGGTTTCTCACTAACTCCTCACACAGAACACATCATTGCTGACACTGCTGGGGGTCCTACAGTTTAACTCAATTCTGACACTATCTACCTGGAGAAAGTGTCAGGTCCCCCGGGGTAAGGGCTCAGCCTCGCCAGACTGTCCTGCCTTCAGACACCAATCACAAGTCCACCTGTGGTTCTGACCCATTGCTGCCCTTGGAGGTTCCCACGACCTCCTCCTCAGGGTTAATTTGCTAGAGCGGCTCATAAGACTCAGAAAACAGTTCACTTCCTGTTTGCCAGTTTCTTATAAAAGGATGATAAAGGACACAGATGAACAACCAGATGGAAAAGATGCGTAGGGCAAGGCATGTGTGAAGGGGCTCGGAGCTTCCGTGTCCTCTCCAGGTACAACACTCTACCCGCACCTGTGTTCCCCAACCTGGAAGGTCTTCAAACCCCACGCTATTGGGATTTTCATGGGAGCCTCCTGATGTAGGTGTGCTCAGTTATTAACTCAATTCCCCGCCCCTCTCTGGAAGAAGGGGGTGGAGCTGAATATTCTAAGCTGCTCATCATGGCTTGGTCTTTCTGGTGACCAGCCCCCCATCCAGGGGCCCACCCAGAGTCACCTCATTAGAACAAAAGACACTCCTAGCACCCAGGAAATTGCAAGGGATTTAGAGCTCTGTGGCAGGAATCAGGGTCAAAGACCAAATATTAGAGCAAAAGATGCTCCGAGAGCTCTTATCACAGGAAATCACAAGGGTTTCGGAGCTCTGTGGCAGGAACCGTGAGTAGAGATCAATATATTAGTATACTTTTTTGTTATCTCACAGGGTACCAGAGGCCCATCAAAGTGCCAGGAAAGATCTTCAGGAAAACAAAACAGAACATATTAAAGCTCCTTATTTGCACAGCACACGAGGTGAGCAGAGAGCCCTGGGGAGGTGGGACAGAGTACCCAGGACAGCCTCCCTGACTGGGAACTCAACGGTAGGGAAAATTTCCCTCTTGTTAATTTTTTAAAAAATGAGCTTAACCAAATTTTTAAAAATTATTTTGAAAAATATAAAAATCGTAGACGCTGGAAAGCAAGGTGTCAACCAGAATCCTGCTATCTCTCCAGGAGCCCCAGGCCAGGAAGCCTGGGAGAGGCCAGGAAAAGGGGGGAGGCCGTTATTGGCAAGAGATCATTCATTGGGGTCCTTCTCTTTGCTGGGCGTTTACATATGTCATCTTTGCTGCAGCCCAGCAACGGAGAGGGCACTGTCCCCAAGTTACAGATGCAGAAACCAAGGCTCAGAGAGGTTAAGTGACTTGTGCAAATCCAATGATTAAGTGGTAGGTCTGGGATCTAAACCCAAGCCTGACTGGCTGTGAATTGTAGGTGACTGCCTGGGCATAGTAAGTGCTACAGCACACTGAGGCGGGGCTGACCCTCTGTCAGAGCGGCTGCTGAGGCTAATCCTGAGTGCGATGGGGGGAGGGAGGGGTGCATAGGGAAGGAAGGGGAAAGGTGGGGGCAGAAGACAGGACAAGCCCTGCTCTCCCCGCCCACTCGCTTATTTTCGGCTCTTGGGTTGCAAAGCATTCTGGGTACACAGTTTTAAGGGCATAGTGAGTAAAGGTTGGGAATATCTGTTCAACCCAATGACTAATCTTTCCTTCCTTCTTTTGAAGGTTTGTAACTTCAGACTAAAAACATTATAAAATTAAATGTTTTCCTAATAAAGGGACACTGAAAAGAAATAACTTTGGAAGGAAGAGAGAGTAGTCTTGTAACCATTTCAAATCTCATAAAAGCTCTTATTTCCAGCTTTGGAAAGTCAGGAAGCTCCTGCTCAGATAAAGGGTTGAATCCGGAGGTTTGTAAACTGAGGAGTGAGAGGCGCATAGGTGGTCCCCAGGCCTGGTGCCTATTGGAGCCACTTGCTCTTGTATCTGGTGGGTATATTGTCATTCCCTGGAAAATTTTATTTGAGGAAAAGACTTTGCTGATTATGCTTGGAAACTTCTGAATTAGACCAACCTAAGTATTGTTATGGTTAATTTTTATTTATTTTGAAAAATTATTTAAATAGGTAATATGTGTGCATGGCTCAGTAAAAAAAGACATGTGGCTTCTGGTTTGCTCTCTTGGATCTCTCTGTCTAGGGGGAGCCAGCTGCCCCATTGTGAGGACACTCAAGCAGCCCTTTGGAGGGGTCGATATGCAAGGAACTGAAGCCTCCAGCCAACAGCCCCTGAGGGAGCCGTCTTAAAAGCTTTGAGCCCTAGCCAATCTTCCAGATGACTAGAGCCTGGGCCAATGTCTTTGCAACCTGATGAAAGACACACTAAACTACTCAGCTATGCTGCTCACTAATTTGACCCAAATAAAGGTTGTGGGAATATTGTTTTATGCCACTAAGTTTTGGGGTAATTTGTTACATAGCAATAGATGACTGATATAATCACCATCTCTAATCTCTGTTCCGCTTACTGGAGGAACTCCACTTCATAAAGAAATGGACTGAGAAGTGATATAATTACTCGAGGTCTGTGGTAAAGTGGCATGATGGCCCCCCAAAGGTGCCCATGTCCTAATCTCTGCGACCTGTGAGTAGGTTACCTGGTAAAGGTGAATCAAGGTTTCCGATGGAATTGTGGTTGCTAATCCCTGACCTTAAAATAGGGGGATTATTCTGGATTATCCAGGTGGGCCCGTATAACCACAAGGTACTTAAAAGGGAGGCAGAGAGGGGGGAGTCAGAAGGAGATGTGATTATAGAAGAATGTCAGAGTGTTTGCTTTAAGGATAGTGCTAAGGGACCATGAGCTAAGGAATGTGAACAGCCTCTAGAAGCTGGAAAAGACAAACCGGGAAACTCTCTAAGTCAGTTGGGGCCGCTATAAAAAATACCATAAACTGGATGGCTTGGAAGCAATGGAAATTTATTTCTCACAGTTCTGAAGACTGGAAAGTCCAAGATCAAGGCCCTGGCAGATTTGGTGTCTGGTGAGGCCCTGCTTCGTGGATCTCAGACAGCCATCTTCTGGCTGTGTCCTCACCTGGTGAAAGGGACAAGGGATCTCTCTGGGGTTCCTTTTATAAGGGCACTAATCCCATTCAGGAGGGCTCCACCTTCATGACCGAATCACCCCCGAAAGGGCCTACTTCTAAATACCATCCCATTAGGATTAGGTTCAATATGCATGTGAATTTTCGGAGACACATTCAGTCTGCAGCACAAATGAACGTTCCCCATGAGCCTTCAGAAAGGAACACAGCTCTGCCAACATGTTGATTTGAGCCTGGTGAGAGCTATGTCAGATTTCCAACCCACACAACTGTAAGATGACAAATCCGTGTTGTTGTAAGCTGCTGAGTGTGTGGTAATTTGCAACAAGAAGAAACTACCCAAGGTCATAGAGCCAGAAAGTGGCAAAACAAGGATTCAAGTCTGACCTGCACCCCACCCTTCCCCCCCATCCCACCTAGGCTCCCAGATAGTGGAGAGAGACTCACCTTTTCTGCTGCAGAAGGAGCTCAGGACTTTGTTGACCGAACAAAGTGAGCGAAGTGAGCGGGAAGTGTGGGGAGTTGTTACTGTGGGGAGAGGGCAGAGAGGCCAATCTGGCTGCTCAGGGGCCTGTGGTTAGGACACAGGTCAGATATGGTAAATTAAGTAAACAGGGAGGCCATTAGGCTGCAAAGCGTGGAGGCCTGTGTAAGCTCACCACAACCTAAGCCTGTAAATGCCTCCGGGTTACAAAATCAAAATGAAGGACAACCAATCACAAACAGCCAAGTAGGCTTGAAGTTGTAGTCAATTAAATCTTTTCCTTTCGCCCTAACTGGTTTGGCTCAGTGGATAGAGTGTCAGCCTGTGGACTGAAAGGTCCCAGGTTCGATTCCAGTCAAGGGCATGTACCTTGGTTGCGGGCACATCCCCAGTAGGAGGTGTGCAGGAGGCAGCTGATCGATGTTTCTAACTCTCTATCCCTCTCCCTTCCTCTCTGTAAAAAATCAATAAAATATATTTAAAAAATAAAATAAAATAAAAAAATAAATATTTTCCTTTCTTTGCTTCAGCACCTTCTCTACGTCTTTCACCTGGCTCCTATGAGCTGAGCACTTTCAGTTTTGGGCTGCCCAATTCGAGTTGATTTTTGCTCAAATAAACTCTTAAAAGTTTTAATATGCCGTAGTTTATCTTTTAACAGATCCCAACGATGCTGCACCATCTCCCCCAAAGTGGACAGTCACACCGTTTGCTCTTGTGTAAAAACCATCTGTCACTTGGTCATTTGGTCAACATGTATTTTTGCCAGTGGTGTCCAAGCGTTGAGCAGGTTCTCTGAGGACGTGAAGGTGACTGAGCAACAGGGAAGTTTCTTGTCCAGGCAGAGGTTGCCATCTAGTGGAGAAGACAAAGGCTAAGCCTCACACTATCATGATCACCAGTCCCATTTTGCTGCAGCTGAGCAGTGGTAGGCCATGGCAGGAGTACCAGGGAAGGCCTTGGACCTACTGTCTGATTCCTGAGCTGGATCCATAGTGCTTCTCAGAGCAAAGCCCCTCTTGTTGCTCTCTGGTGTAGCAGAATTCAGACCTGCACCTGCTACACATACCAGATACAAGGCCTGCAGCAAGGGTGGAGGAAATGGAGCCGCTGGTGCAGTGCTGGGAACCAGAGAAAAATCAGGGCAGCTTGTGCTAATAAATAAATAAATAAATAAATAATCAAGAAACTATGATGGTCTCCAGATGTCAAAGTCTTACTTACGTCAGCATAGAAAACTGGGCTATAAAAGGACATGTGATGTCATGAAAAGGTGTTCATGGGATATTGTTAAATAGAGAAACTGGATTGCAAAAACAGTCTACCTTACAGAGCCCCCTCTTTTGGTAAATAATGTACATACAGGGATAATTTTTTAAAAACTGTGTAAATACACTTCAATATGTTAATCAGAATGCTAGGTTTTGGCTATAGATTTGTCAGAAACAGAACAAAAAATACAGTACATAAGTTAGATTTGAATTTAAGATAAACTGTGAATAATTTTTTTAACTATACTTTTTTATTGATTTCAGAGAGGAAGGGGGAGAGAGAGAGAGATAGAAACATCAATGATGAGAGAGTATCATTGATTGGCTGCCTCCGGCATGCCCCCTACTGGGGATCGAGCCCACAACCCGGGTATGTGCCCTTGGCCAGAATCGAACCTGGTAGATGCTCTATTCACTGCAGGTAGATGCTCTATTCACTGCAGGTAGATGGTCTATTCATCTGCAGGTAGATGCTCTATTCATTGAGCCAAACCAGCTAGGGCAGTGGTCGGCAAACTGCGGCTCGTGAGCCACATGCAGCTCTTTTGCCCCTTGAGTGTGGCTCTTCCATAAAATACCACGGCCTGGGTGAGTCTATTTTGAAGAAGTGGTGTTAGAAGAAGTTTAAAAAATTTGGCTCTCAAAAGAAATTTCAATCGTTGTACTGTTGATATTTGGCTCTGTTGACTAATGAGTTTGCCGACCACTGAGCTAGGGCAATTGTGAATAATTTTTGAGAACAAGCATGCCCCGTGAAATTATTCGTTGTTTATCTAAAATCTGAATTTAACTTGATATCTTGTGTTTTATCTGGCAATCTGATATGGGAATTTTTCTTCTTGTTTACCTGTGTTTTTTATGATACTTTTGTACAATACTTTCGTTTTTTTTAATTTATTTTTCACTTACAGTTGACATACAATATTATATGTTATTTTCAGGTGTACACATAGTGATTAGACATTTACAGACCTTAGGAAGTGGTCACAGCACTAAGTCTAGTACCCATCTGAACCACACATAGTTATTACAATATTATTAACTATGCACAATACTTTTTAAAAAACCCGTTTTTATTAATTTTAGAGAGAAAGGTAGAGAGAGAGATGGAAACATCAATGAGAGTGAAACATCAACATGGGTGGCTGCCTTCTGCACCACCCCTTCCCTGGCTGGGAATCCAACCAGCGACTTCTTAGTGCATGGGTCAATTCTCAACTACTGAGCCACACCGGCCGACCTGCACAATACTTTTGAATAAGGGAAACCAACCAAAGTCCTGCCACGTGTAAGAGGATCAGTTAGAGGTGTGCTCGGTGGATTTCTGGATTTCCTGGACAAGTTGGTTAAAGTAGAAAATAAATCGGCCCTCCCACCTGGGCCCAGGCCCCGGCAGAGATTCCTACAAGAGCTGACCACCAGGTGGCGCTGCCGGGCTGCGGGACTGGGATGCCAGGGATTATAGCATCTGGGAAGAGGGAAAGATCAACCGTACTTTGTCTGGGATCCAGGTGACCCTTAGGGAGTCCCCAGAGGAGGGCAAGGGAGCAGGAGGAGCTGGGTGCAAAGTTGGAACTCTATCTCCATAGCACACCCCGAGCTCCTTTCTCTGCCAAGTCTGGGAACTGCTGTGACTGTGCATGAATCTGCGGGGCTGAACTGAGGTATCAGCCACCTGTGCCCTCCTGCATGTACTGGTCCCTTTCCTCTAAACAGACTCCAGGCAACTCCCCAATGACACAGCTCACTTTCCTCCCGGGATTGAAAGGGACTCGGTGGCACCCTGCCCACTCAATTGTGGGCAGACTCCAGGAGGGAGGAGGGAAGATGATTCCTGAGGGAAGGGAGGGTCTAGCTGCCAAGGAGAGAGAAATGAAGATACTGGGGCATGTGTGCGGAGATGCTCAGAAACTGTAAATTGCTGACCAGCTTGTGTGCACACCTTGGCACAGCATGGGCTGAACAAAGGAGAAGTTCAGTAAATGTTTTTCATCCACCAATAAATCCTCTAAGCCTCTTTCTGTGCCAGGAGCTGGGCTAGGCCCTGGGGTGAAGTCCCTGCCCGCCTAGAGCTTATATTTTGTTAGGAGCGATACACACAATACACAGGTAGAACAATACTATAACTTCACTTGGTGTTAAGCTCTAGAAGAAAATAAAGCAAGGTAATGGTCTCCTCTCTAAGGTTTGCTTCCGGTCTGGTGCAGGCTGGCGGTGGTGCAGGAGAGAGAACAGGAGGGGCAGGGAGAGCCACTCCTACCCTCTGGGCACAGCCAACAGCCCTTGCTGCCATTTAGAGGGTTTGTTGGGGAAAATATAATTCAAGGATCTGCCAAAGTGTTGGGATCCATCTGGCTGGAAGTAGAAAGGTCCAGGAAGAAGGAGTTCAAGTCTCTAGCTCCTGGGGCCTCTTTGGGTAGAATAGGGCAGGGGAGAGCCTCAGGGTCACCCCACCCTGGAAGGAGTGAGCAGAGGGAATGAGAGAGAGAGCCCAAGAGGATCTCATTGGGTGGGGGAGTTGGGATGGTTAATTTCATGTGTCAGTTTGGCTGGGCTATGGTGCCTGGACAGATATTTGGTCAAATATTATCCTAGATGCTTCTGTGAAGGCAGTTTTTCGATGGGCTTCACATTTAAATCAGTAGACTTTGAGTAAAGCAGATTGCTCCCCATGATGTGGGTGGGCCTCATCCAATCAGGTGAAGGCCTTAAGAAAAAGATTGACCTCCCTGGAGAGAGAGGGCATTCTCTCAGCAGACTGTCTTTGGACTCCAACTGTGGCATCAACTCTTCCCTGGGTCTCCAGCTTACCCTGCAGCTTTTGGATTTGCCAGCCTGCAGAATCTTGTGAGCTAATTCCTTAAAACAAATCTCTCTATATATACTCATCCTATTGGTTTTGTTTCTCTGGAGAACTCTGACTAGTACAGGGAGCCCCAGGGCCCTGACTGATATTGGCAGACCTCAATCTCTGAGACATTCAACATTTAATAAGTGTCTACTTTGTGTCGAGCTCTGTGTCACAGAGACTCCAAAACTGTGGGCCTTTGTCCCTGTCGTGGGTCTGGTTGGATATTTGGCCCAGAGGGAAGGTACTGGGCCTGGGCAATGAGTTGAGATGCCCTCTATTAACAACTCACCCCAGAATGCCTCTTGCTGGGAACAATCTCTGGGAAAGTACCTCGGAAGTAGTGAGACCCACAGGTGTGGGCATTGCTCCCCTTCCTCCCTTCTTTCCCTCAGGCCATTATCCAGCACCTGCTCTGCCTGGCCTTGCACAGGCTGCCCCTGGGCCGTTCAAGGGCAGAGGGGGGGATTTTTTTTGTGTGTGCCATCAAGGAGCTTGTAGTGAGGGTGAGTCATTCATGAGAAGAATAGTGAGTTGCCACACACATGCCCGTAACTTAGGCATGAACTCTAAAATCTGGAAATGAAGAAGTAAAAGAGAAAAGTTTTGTTAACTTATTTCCCTCTTCCATCTCCCCACCCCTATTTTCAAAGTAGATCTGCCGCAGGGTCAGGGAGACCCTACGTATTGTAAAAGGCAATGAGCTGATTTTTGCTTTTGAGCTTCCAAGTCTGGCTCTCAGTGGTTTAAAGGATATCTTTGAGTGTGATTTTGACCAGAAGGATTTTAGCTTCTTGTGGCTTCCCACTCACAACTCTCCCTGCCCCCTCACAAATCTGCGATTTCACAGACCCAGCCCAAGGCTAGCATGCCAAGGCCATTGGCAGGATTCATGGCCAAATGAGTGTTCTCATAAGCCAGGGGTCCGGCATGGAGTGGGCAGCCAGCAGATGCTTGTCAAGGGTTCAAACAAGATCAATGCCTAGAGTCACAGGATCCGATGGAGGGTGAGACAGCTGGGGCCTGGGGTGGCTGACAAAGGAACCTCAAATCCGGGGGCTTATCATCTGCATCGCTGGGAAGGCGCTTGGGGCCCACCAGCATTTCCCAGAATGCCTCTGTTTTCTTCTCAAAAAGTGGTGAGAGCGTGAGGGAGCCATGGGTTCCTCAGTACAGTTCTAGAATGAGTGGCCCTCACCACAAGGCACCATTACCAAGTCAGAAAGAAAGCAAGCTTAACCGCTGCCTCCCATCCCCCGTGTTCTGTGAAAGTCTCATCCTGTTGTGGGTTGAATGGTGCCCTCCACCCCCCAGTATGTCCACATTATAATTCTTGGGACCAGTGAATGTGACTTTATTTGAAAAAAGGTCTTTGCAGACATAGTTGAGGATCTTGAGATGAAGAGACCTGTGAGATCATTATCTGGATGGACCCTAAATCCAATGACAACTGTCCTTAGAAGAGACACACAGAGACAGCAGAGGAGAAGGCCGTGTGAAAACAGAGGCAGAGATTGGAGGGATGCAGCCACAAGCCAGGAGCACCTGGAGCCACCAGACGATGAAGACGCAAGGAGCAGCATCTCCCCAGGAGCTCCTGGAGGGAATGTGGCCCTACGGACACCTTGATTTCGTACTTCTGGCCTCCAGAGCGGCGGGAGAATAGGTTTCTGTTGTTTTGAGCCACCAAGTTTGTGGAAATTAGTTGCAGGAGCCCCAGGAAATGAAAACACATCTCAACCCACAGTTCCTGCTCATCTCCGAGAGTTTGCACTCCGAGGACTTTCCCACAGGTGCCCTGCTTTGCTCCATGTCCACCTGAAAGTGAGGCTTTGTCCCCGTGTCTCGTTCCATGTAGAATGGGGTTGGGGGGAGCACTGTGGCGAAGAAGGGTTCCATTATCCAGTTCAAAGACTGGGTTTTCCCTTAACCCAGTTTGGGCAAATAAAGTGACCTCCAACTCTACAAAGCTGATAGGGAGAGAGAGAGAGATTGCACTGAGCTATTCCCCTCCTCCACAGGCCCCACTCTCGCTTTCAGGGGAGAAAGGAAAGGCACCCTCCTGGCCAGCAGGCCAGAGGAGGCTTGTCACCGGGATGTGGATGCTACCAGAATCTGCTCTGTTAACAGAGAATGACAGAATATAAGGAGATTGCACAAGATTGAAGATTTCTCCTCCTGCGTGTCCTTCTGGGAGTGGCGGAGGTTCCCGGAGGAGTGGGGTAGGCTTTGGCCACGCGTGGCCTCTGTGACAACTGACAACCCACAGCACAACCCAGGCCTGTCTTCTGTGTGCCTGACTGTGGTGGGTGGTCCACATGATGCCTGTCACCCCTCCTCTGCAGGCCTCTTCCACGACGTCCAGGGAAGGCCACCCCTATGCAGTTTTATAAGCCAGACTCTGGGAGCATCTCTCAACACCCTTTTTATTGTCCCCCAAGTCTACCCCATCCTCAGACCCTGTTGATTGTATTTCCTGCTTGTCACTCACATGTCACTATAGCCGTTCATCCCATTACCAGCTCTGTTGGCATCTCCTTCATCCCCGTTGTGGCACGTGTCACAGTTGCGATTTGCATGTGAGCACTGTGAGGGTAGATGGCACGGCTACTTGTTCATCAGGGTGTCCCTAGAGCCCCAAACAATGTCTAGTGCTCAAGAAATACTTGTCAAATAATTGAATAAATGAGCAAATGAATGAATTAATGCAAATTTGAACCCAGATGGTGATGGGGAGAAATAGAATATTTCCCACTGGAGCCAGAAGTCCACTTAGGAATAGCCCCTAGGTTCCTTGGTTAAGAAAGGAGAAACCCAGATATAGTAGGTCCTCTCTCCCACCCCTTCCCCCAAGCACAGGGCTGGAACCAGCCATTAGCCTAACTGGTCCCAGGCCCTTGGGTGGGGGAACCCCATTTCAGGGCTTGGGGCATTTGGGGGACTCCTTTCATTCACCTATATGGTGTCTGCCAAGTTTTTTTTTTAAATATATATTTTTATTGATTTAAGAGAGGAAGGGAGAAGGCGAGAGAGATAGAAATATTAATGATGAGAGAGAATCATTGATCAACTGCCTCCTGCATGCCCCACACTGGGGATTGAGCCCAAAACCTGGCATATGCCCTGACCAGGAATCGAACTGTGACCTCCTGGTTCATAGGTAGATGCTCAACCACTGAGCCACGCTGGCTGGCCCCAAGAGTGTTTTTTACTCATCAGACTTTTCCAATGGGTTCAATGTCTGTAGTGATAGGGTTTTTACCAGGTGCTTAATGGGGGGCGAGGGACTTCAAGAAACGTGCAATGTAGACCATCTTTCTTTTAGAAAGACTTAAAAGGAGGTGAAGCTAGTTTAATGTAGGGAGTCATTCTAAACTCCATTCGTGGGTGGCTGACTGCTTTGGGCCTGGCAGCAAGCTCTATCACAACCTCCTGCACCAGCAATTCCTCTCGCCTCCCACTGTTTATTTTGTAATTGTCAATGCCACTGAAAAGTTGACCAAAGAGAACAATGAACACCCAGAGGAAAACAATGAACACCTCTAAACCCTCCCTCCCTGCCCCAGATTCTCCAACTGGTAACATTCTGCCATATTTGCTTTCTCTTTCTCTCTTCTCTCTATATTTTATATACTTCGGTTTTGCTGAACAAATTGAAAGCAAATCTCTGACATCTTGATACTACACTTTTAGAATACCTCAGCACCTCCTAATAAGGATGTTCTCCCACAAAACCACAATACCCTGATCATAACCATAGCAGCACCCAGCACACTTATCTGAATGTGAATCTCTCGACTGTCCCCCAAATGTCTCCCATAAGCTGCATTTCTTTTTCCTATCTAGGATCCAATCAAGATTTGTGTACAATATTTGGTTTTGTCTCTTTCGGCTGTCTTAATCTGCAACACTCTCGCACTTTTGTTGTTGTTGTTAGTGTCATTTGTTTGTATTTGTGACATCTTTTTTGAAGAGTAGGATGCTCCACTCATTGGATTAATCTGGCTGTTGACTCATGACTAGATTCAGAGCCAAGAACTCTAGTGCAAAACTAAATTTATTTAGCCTGCAAAGCAAAAGTACCCTGGAAGAAAAGATTCAAGCAGGCTTCTTAGAGAGCTGCCTTGGCATTTTGGAAAGAAAGTCACAGAGGCAGAAGAAGTGAGCCAGCTGGGCTGCGTGGACTCAGGAAACAAGTTACAGAGGCAAAAGAAGGGCCCTCGGAAACAGGTTCAGGGGGTTAGTCGGAGACCAGCGGACCCTGTCCCCTGCTCCCCTGGTTGCAAGTCTCCTGGGAACCTTTAGAGCAGTGGTTCTCCACCTTTCTAATGCCGCGACCCTTTAATACAGTTCCTCATGTTGTGGTGACCCCCAACCATAAAATTATTTTCGTTGCTACTTCATAACTATAATTTTGCTATTGTTATGAATCATAATAAAAATATCTGTGTTTTCCGATGTTCTTAGGTGACCCTGCTAGCGGTTCTCAACCTGTCGCGAGCCACAGGTTGAGAACCGCTGCTGTAGAGCCTAAGACCATTGAAAACACAGATATTTACATTACGATTCATAACAGTAGCAAAATTACAGTTATGAAGTCGCAACGAAAATACTTTTATGGTTGGGGGTCACCACAACATGAGGAACTGTATTAAAGGTTCGCGGCATTAGAAAGGTGGAGAACCACTGCTTTAGAGCCTGGGGAAAGAAGGGTGGGGGTGGAGGGAAAAGGCATGAACAGGAACTGAGTCCTTTGTCTTAAACTTTTAAAATCTGTTTTCTAAAGGCGGGAATTTTAGGGGAGTCCTCAGGGGAGGATCTCAATATAATATTTATCAGCTTTCCAGGCCTGTCCTTTAATATGCCGATGCATCAAAATTAGTGTATAGGTCATTCCCTGGTCAGTTTCACCTTCAAAGAATGTCACTGAAGGGGGACCAGGACCAAGGTAAGATATTACCCTGTGATTTATTATCTGGCTGTAAATTGCTCGGCCAGTTTGTTCAGCTGTCTGTCTCAGTTTCCCCATTCCACTTGCCAAGGCATTTTCCTAGCTTCTTACTAATCTGCCTCAAAAGTACATATTTTAAAAAAAAATGAGGTAAAATTCACATAACAAAATTCAACACTTGAACAATTTTAAAGTGCATGTGTGGTTTTAACACCTTCACAATGTTATGTAACTACATTTTCATTGCTCTTAAGAAAACCTCCTACTCATTAAGCAGTCACTCCCCATCTCTCCCTTCCCCAGCCCCTAGCAATCACTAGTCTGCTTTCTGTCTCTATGGAGGTGCATATTCTTGACATTTCAGATAAGTGGAATCATAGAATATCTATGTGCCTTTCGTGGCTGGCTTCTTTCACTGAGGATGCTTTCAAGGGTCGTCCATGACGCAGATGTATCAGTATCTCATTCCTTTTTATGACTATTGGACGGATGCAGTGCAGCTCATTCATCCATTTATCAGCTGGAGGACTGATAAGCTGCTGGGCTGCTTCCCTGTTATGGCCACTGAGAATTATGCTGCTGCGAGCATTCTTGCACAAGTCTCTGAATAGTTTTTTTTTTTTTTTATTCCTTTGGAAATTTAACCAGGAGTGGAATTGCTGGGCCATATCATAACTCTATGTTTAACTCTTGAGGAACCACCAAACTGTTTTCCACAGCAGCTGCACCATTTTACATTCTCACCAGTAATTTCTCCAGCTCTTAATCAACAACTATTTTCTGTGTTTTTTATTATAACCAGCCTAGTGTGTTGGAAGTGGTCAAAGTATACGCTTTTAACACAAGCTTTAGGTGTCCTGCAATATGCTCCAATGTTGCCCTTTGGTCTCTTGAGGCTACTTAAAGCTTCCATTTTCCTGTTCATCAGATGAGTCTTTGCTAGCTTTTTTTTTTTTTTAAAGTATTTTTATTGGTTTCAGAGAGGAAGGAAAAGGGAGAGAGATAGAAACATAAATGATGAGAGAGAGTCATTGATCGGATCCCTCACACTAGGGATCAAGCCCCACAACCTGGGTATGTGCCCTGACCGGGGATCAAACAGACTTCCAGATTCACAGGTTGGCACTCAACCACTGAGCCACGCCAGCTGGGTGAGTCTTTGCCATCTTTACACTAAGTTGGTGACCCAGGGGCTCAGGGCTATCAGAGGAGAATTGTGATATAACATGATATGAGCTGAATATTTGCAAAAAACAAATAAGCAAGCAAAAAACACCTGAAAGAAATAAAATTTTCCAGCATATAGCCACACTCATAATATACCGTGGGAGTACAGAAAAACATAGCTAATATTAACTCAGGGGAGGGGTGTGAAATGGTGAGATGCATAACCTTTAGGGCTCTCTTTGATACCTTTTCTGGTTTTAAACATAAAGCTACAATATGTTTGTGGTGAAGGTAACCTGGCCCAGGCCTGGGGTATCCAGGTTTCTTGAGAAGACCACATGAATGAGGGGACTAACCTCATGACCAGCCCCAAGGGGGGTTGGGGGGGGCGTTCAGCCAGGCACCTTACTGTGTTGTTCAGGGCCTTAGGGGCATGGAGACCATGCCCTCAGGCTGGGGACCCCAGTGAGTCAGAGCTTGAGACCGGGAGGGTGAGAACGACCACTTTCTGTATATGAGAAACACTCAGAGGAACAGCAGTTCCCATGATGGCCAAGAATCAAATCAGATTCTTTTTCCATTCTTCGGCTTCAAGAGCCCCCGCCCGCCCCCCCCCCCCCCCCCGACTCTCACTCCTTCCCAGACTCCTGGCAAAACCAAGGCACTGCCCACGCGGTTTACATGGGGAAGTTCAAGGTAGTTTTCCTTATGGCTGGTTGATGAATTTAATTATGGTCATTTTTCGGGGTTGGCAGCCAAGCAGATTTCAATGACATTCATTCAGTAATCTAGGTTTTATCTCATGTTAGCCTCATGCCAAAGTACCACCAAAGTTTGGAAGTGGAGAACTTCCACCTGGTAGATCGGGAAAGGCTGAACAGATGAGGGGCGTTTGTGGGGATGTCATTGGGATGGAAGAGGACAGGTGGGGAAGGTGTCCCACAGACGCTTATTGACAGCTGAGTCCAGAAACCGAAGGTGAATGTTCCAGAAGAGAATGGATTTCTGGGATAAAATCATAAACCCGAAATGTATACAGGACTTACTTTTATTTTAAAAGTTTAGTGGCCAAATTTTAAAACTTTGAGATTTGGTAACATAAATCATTATTTCTTGACACTGTTAATTGTGAGATCTCTTCCATAGTTACTCTACTGAATATTTGCCAAACAAAATTTCCTACTGAGGCAGGTGGATATTTTTCTCTGAGGTAGGAGCAGGATACTTTAGGGCCACCTGGCCTACCCAGGATAGTCACATTTATCTCTGGTGTTCAGGTGTAGTTATTAAAAGCATCTGCTTTCACAACCCAAAGTGTCCCAGTTTAGACAATACATCATATTGTTACTCTATTTATCATGGATTGTGGTAACATATATATACACCATAAAATTTACAATTTTAACCATTTTTAAGTGTGCAGTTCTATGACATTAAATATATCCTCATTGTTATGCAATCATCACTACCATCCATCTCCAGTACTCTTTTAATTTTGCAAACTGAAACTCTATAACCATTAAATAATAACTCCTCACCCCACCCCCTGGAAACCACCATTCTACTTTCTGTCTCTATACATTTGACTACTCTACATGCATCATATATGTAGCATCATAAGGTACTTATATTTTTGTGACTTGTTTATTTCACTTAGCGTAATGTCCTCAGTGTTCATCCATGTTGTAGTACATGTCAGCATTTTCATCCTTTTTAAGGCTTTCATCCCTTTAGTTTTAATTTATCTAGTATCTTCATAGTTGAAGCCGGTCTTCTTTTTATTTCTTTTTATTTTTTTGTCTTTTTAAAATTTTTATTTGCTGCAGTATTTTATATTTTAAATAAATCTTTATTGTTCAGATTATTACAATTGTTCCTCTTTTTTCCCCCCATAGCTCCCCTTCACCCAGTTCACACCCCACCCTCTGCCCTTACCCCCCCCCACTGTCCTCATCCATAGGTGTACAATTTTTGTCCAGTCTCTTCCCGCACCCCTCATACCCCTTTTCCCACGAAAATTGTCAGTCCACTCCCTTTCTTTGCCCTTGATTCTATTATATTCACCTGTTTATTCTGTTCATCAGATTTTTTTTATTCACTTGATTTTTATTTTTATTTTTTTAAAATATATTTTTATTGATTTTTTACAGAGAGGAAGGGAGAGGGACAGAGAGCTAGAAACATTGATAAGAGAGAAACATCGACCAGCTGCCTCCTGCACACCCCCTACCGGGGATGTGCCCGCAACCAATGTACATGCCCTTGACCGGAATCGAACCTGGGACCTTTCAGTCCGCAGACCGACACTCTATCCACTGAGCCAAACCGGTTTCGGCTTCACTTGATTTTTAGATTCACTTGTTGATAGATATGTATTTGTTGTTCATAATTTTTATCTTTACCTTTTTCTTCTTCTTCCTCTTCTTAAAGAATACCCTTCAGCATTTCATGTACTACTGGTTTGGTGTTGATGAACTCCTTTAGCTTTTTCTTGTCTGTCAAGCTCTTTATCTGACCTTCAATTCTGAATGATAGCTTTGCTGGGTAGAGTAATCTTGGTTGTAGGTTCTTGTTATTCATCACTTTGAATATTTCTTGCCACTCCCGTCTGGCCTGCATAGTTTCTGTTGAGAAATCAGCTGACAGTCATATGGGTGCTCCCTTGTAGGTAACTAACTGTTTTTCTCTTGCTGCTTTTAATATTCTCTCTTTGTCTTTTGCTCTTGCCATTTTAATTATGATGTGTCTTGGTGTGGTTCTCTTTGGACTTTTTTTGTTTGGGGTTCTGTGTGCTTCCTGGACTTGTAAGTCTATTTCTTTCACCAGGTGGGGGAAGTTTTCTGTCATTATTTCTTCAAATAGGTTTTCAGTATCTTACTCTCTCTCTTCTTCTGGCACCCCCATAATTCGGATGTTGGTATGCTTGAAGTTGTCCCAGAGGCTCCTTACACTATCTTCATATTTTTGGATTCTTTTTTCTTTTCCAGTTGAGTGTTTTTTGCTTCTTTGTATTTCAAATCTTTGACTTGATTCTTGCGATCCTCTAGTCTGCTGTTAGATCTCTGTATTGTATATATATTTTTATTTCAGTGTATGTTTAATTTCTAGTTGGTACTTTTTCATATATTCGAGGGTCTCGCTAAATTTATCGGCCTTTTCTAGAAAATTCTTGAAAAACCTTGTAACCGTGGTTTTGAACTCTATATCCAGTCATTTGCTTTCCACCATTTCTTTCATTTGTGACCTGTTTCTTTGTCTCTGCATTTTGGCTGCTTCCCTGAGTTGACAGAGTGGCTTTGTGTGCTAAGTGTCCTCTAGGGCCCAGTGGCTCAGCCTCCCCAGTTACCTGAGGTGGACACTCTTAGTGCACCTCTTTGTGGGCTGTGTGCACAGTCTTGATGTAGTTAAGCCTTGATTGTTGTTGATATCACTGGGAGGAATTGACCTCCAGGCCAATTAGCTGTGAGGATCAGCTGTGTCTATGCTAGGAGAACTTCTGTGCTGGAGACACCCTTATGAGACAAAACTTGCAAAAGTCTCTGCGCTCAGCTTGGATGGGGCGGAGTCTCAGGGCGGAGCAATCAACAATGGCTTCATGGGGCAGGATCTCAGGGCAGAGCAAACAGAGATGGCTTCCTGTCAGCCTTGCCCCAGAGGCCCCTGGTTCTCAGCGTCCCACGGCAATCGCTGCAAGCACTTCTGAGAGAAAGCCACCCTCGAGCCTCGCCCGCTGCCAGACAGTCCAGTTTCTCCCCGAATGAGTCTGGGTCCCCAAAGTCTTTCCTGGAACCGGAGTTCAGAGCAGTTGGGAGCTTCCATCTCCCTCCCGCTTGAGAAAGCCAGCTGCGTACTCAGTTGCCAGCCCTCTCCGCGCGTGCGCCTCCGTACCTCTGCCTCCTGCAGCTCCTCTGAGTCTCAGTGTGCTTTTTCTCTTTCCTTCTAGTTGTAGAATTTCCACTCAGCCAGCCTCCTGTGGTTCTGGATGATGTCCATTTTGTCTTTTAGTTGTAGTTTTGAAATTGTTGTGCGAGGCAGCAGTTTAGGTGTTTACTTATGCTGCCATCTTGGTTTCTCCAGGGTCTTCTTTTTATATCCACTATGACAGTCTCTGTTGTTTAGTTGGATTAATATCTGCCATGTTTTTAATTGTTTCTATTTATTACACTTGTTATTGGTTTCTTTTTAAAATCTTCTACACTTTTTCTACTTTCTCTGGTTTTAAGTGAGCATTTTATTTTATTTTAAATATATTTTTATTGATTTCAGAGAGGAAGGGAGAGAGGGAGAGATAGAAACACCAACAGGCTGCCTCCTGCATGCCCCCTACTGGGGCACTGCAACCCAGGCATGTGCCTTTGACTGGAATTGAACTCGAAACTCTTCAGTCCTCAGGCTGACGCTGTATCCACTGAGCCAAACCAGCTAGAGCTTAAGTGAGCATTTTAAATGATACTCTTCTTTTTCAGTGTGTCAATTATACTTATTTTAGTGTTTGCCCTAGAGTTTGCAATAGACATTTACAAGTAATCTAAGTCTACTTTCAAATAGCATTATTTTGCTTCACTTGTAGTTCCAATTCCTCCCTCCCATTTCTTATGACATTGTTGTCTTTCATTTCAATTATCCATAAGCTATAACCACATAATACATGGTTGCTATTATTACTTTGAATAATTACCTATTAGGTCAATATGAAATAAAAAAATGTTTCACCCTAGTTTGTTCCTTCTTTCTTTTCTAAATTTCTGAGCTATATCATTTTCCTTCTCTCAGAATAACTCCTTTTAACATTTCTTGCAAGGCATGTCTACATATTCCCTCAGTTTTTGTTTATCTGAGAAAGTCTATTTCTCCTTCACTTTTGAAGGATAATTTCACTGCACACACATTCTAGGTGGGTAGAGTTTTTTTTTTTTTTCTTTCAACACTTCATTCTCTTCTTGCTAGCATAGTTTTGACAAAAAATTTAATGTAATTCTTATTCTTGTTCCTCTATTGATAAGATTTCCCCATCACCCTGGCTTTTTTCCTCAAGATTTTCTCATGTTTACAGTTTGAGAATGATATGCCTATGTGTTGATTATTTGGTATTTATCTTGCTTGCTCTTAGTTCTTTCTGGATTTGTGGTTTGGTGTCTGTTATTAATTCTGGAAAATTTTCAGCCATCATTTTTTCAAATATTTCCTCTCCTCCTTTTTCTCTTTCTGATATTCCCATTACTCACATGTCTTTTGCAATTGCCCTTTTGTTCTTACATATTCTGTCCCATTTTTTTCATTCTCTTTTCTCTTTACCTTTCAATTTTGATTCCTAGCATTTCCTTTTGTTTCTTTCTTAGTTTCCGTCTTTCTGCTTTCATTACTCATCTCTTATATAACTATTCTTTCTATCAGAGTTCTTAAAATATCAATTACAGCTTTTTCAAATTCCCTACCTGATAATTCCAAAATCTTAGTCATATCTGAGTCTGGTCATGATTGCTCTGTATTTTGTTGCTCTAATTTTTTGTTGAAGGCTGGATATAATGTATGTGATAACAGAACCTGAGCTAATCAGTTGAGATTTTATATTAATCTGACTAGCGTCTGGGCTATGTTTAGTGTTTGCTGTAGCTGTAGGTGCTAGAGACTTCGGGTTATTTATTTTTTTCCTGTTGTTTTCGGGTTTCCCTAAGAATTGCATCTTAAATGGAGTCTATGTCTTGCCGCTCTCTCAGTTGTAATTTCCTTTTATTGCACTGGAGTCTGTTGATATGGTGGTAAGTGTACTGGGTTGAATAATGTTCCCCCCAAATTCATGTTCACCCAGAACCTCAGAATATGACCTTACTTGGAAATAGGGTCTTTGCAGATGTAATTAGTTATATTGACAAGGTC
The DNA here is from genome assembly GCF_951640355.1 of Cnephaeus nilssonii. Taxonomy (NCBI): domain Eukaryota; kingdom Metazoa; phylum Chordata; class Mammalia; order Chiroptera; family Vespertilionidae; genus Cnephaeus; species Cnephaeus nilssonii. Next base: position 30,323,292 of record NC_137081.1, on the reverse strand, counting down.
ATACTGCAGTAGGGTGAGTGCTAAATCCAAGGACTGATGTCCTTATAAAAAGAGGAGAGGACACACAGGAATACATGCAAAAAGATGGCCATGTGATGAGAAAGAGATTGGAGAGATGCAGCTACAAGCCAAGGAATGCCAAGGATTGCCTACAAACACCAGGAATAAGAAGAGGCAAGGAAGGCTTCTTCTCGAACACCTTCAGAGAGAGTGTGGCCCTCCCAACACCTTGATTTTGGATCTAGCCGCCAGAACTGTGAGAGAATACAATTCTGATGTTTAAGCCACCCAGTGTGTGGTTCTTTGTTACAGCAGCATTAGACATAAATACAGTAAGGTAATGGGGAGGGCAACTCCCACAACCTTAGGATTAACTCTCCGTGGGCCTGAGGTCCTGGGCCTGACCTTCAGGAACATTTCTTGGCCTTTCTTTTTCTCCCCTTATGTCCGCCCTGAAGTCTGGAGGGGGCTGGAGCTGTCTTGCTGCCCTTCCCCAGGGCAGAGAAGGCTCTGGGAAAGCAGTTTCCCTCCTGGCAGGGCTTTGTTAAGAACAGAATGCTCTGGGCTTTCTAAATGGTTACATTTCCTCTGAGCCTATTTAAAAATGGTCATTTCTCCTCCCTTTCCCTGAAGCAAGTGGATTTCTCCCCAACGTCACAGTGATAACCTGGTAGGGCTCTGGAGGTAAACCCCAGGAAAGTGTGGGGCTGCCCTAGCAGTGGAACCCCAGCATTTAAAAAATCCTCAGCTAGTCCACACTCAGCCTCCAGCTAGTCATCAGACCGTTAACTGTTGCTATCAGTTGCTGGCTCCAGAGGCGGCGTCTGCTCCTGGTAAGTCGTGAATCTCTGTCTTTCCTGCCTCTTTAGATTTCAGGGTGATGGCTTACCGGGTGACCTCAGTCCTCCAATGGCTCTAAGCACAGTTGTTGATGCTCTGATTGCTCAGCATTTTTCTTGTGAGGATGGAACTAAAGACTTCCAAGCTGTTTACATCGAAGAGCTGTTTTATGGTGGCTTTTTTGTTATTCAGAATTAGACATAGTTTTGTATTTCTATCCAATCTCCTTACCAATCCCGCCCCCCCCCCCCCACTCCTTTTTAAAGGCATTGGAAGACTATAGGAAAAAGACATGGAGTAACATAAAAGAAACATAGGAACGTTACACAAGCCCAGAATCTTCTAAAATCTCTCAGAGCAATGACTTTCTGGTTTGTGGTTCTCACTTTTCTTCTGGAAATTTATGGAAGCCCCAATAACCTCTCCTGTATTTAACCTTGGCAGGTGGTGGTCACTCCTCTTACGCTGCTGCCAAGCGTTTCTTATCTTGTCCTCAAAAACGGTCTCTTGTGTGTTTCTTTGTCTTGCTGTTAAACTTTGTAAATAATTTGAGGTCCAAGGCTCAGTCTTCTCTGTGCTTGATAACAGCCTGCAGGCTTGCACAAAGCCTGTCTGTGATGAGGACTCTGGGAAAAGGGACCAGTAGTTGAATTGGATTCTTTCCCCCAGTTGGGTTGGTGTAGAATGTATCATATATATCACTAAATGGCCACTTGTTGGCACATAAGCCCAGGCATGCGCCCACGTGTCCATCCTGTGAGCCATGTGCCCGTGTGTCCATCCTGGCTCTAAAAGGCACAGATGACCCCTAGGAAGAGCCTTTCAGAATCTGACAAGTATACATTTGCCCAAACCATCAAGGCATGCTCATTGTAGAAAACTTGGGGAACATATATATAAGTAAGCATGAAAAGAAAAATGATCCATGGTCCCATAGACGCTATTTTGGTACAATTCCTGTGGCCTTTCACTATCCTGTGCTAATGCTCGGAGGGAAGGAGGAAGAGTTCTCTAGGAATCAACAAGATCAGGGGTCACGATTGCTGTGGTGTTATGTATGGATACAAAAAGGGATAACACGTTGACTTAAGAATGTGACTGGGCAGGAACACAGCCTTTCAGTCAAATGTGTCTGGGTTCAAATCTGTCACCTACTGGATGTCCCTCTCCTTAGATTTCTGCCAGTACTTAGAATTGCCATGTAATAAGACTCTGCCAATTCCATATGAAAAAAAAATCTCATTTTTATTTTCGGTTTCTTGATTACAGGTGAAGAACATGTGTTTTTAAGATTTACACATTACCTCTTTTGAATGGGATGAGTAATAACAAAAAGCCTATTTGAAATGTCACAGTGTTTCTGTTTAGATATGAAAACATGTCAATTCATGCAAAAAAGAGAGGGTGTCGTTATGTGTGCAAATTTTGTTATGAGAGTTGAGGCTGGGGGAGGGAAAAGGACAAAAACAAGAGAAAAACTAGGAAGGGGGGGAGGAAAGAGCAGAAGAAAGAAAAGCAGGGAAGAAGAGAGAAAAAATTAAAAAATGTAGAATTGTTTTGCATTTTGTCCCAGAGGCCTCGCCTGGGAGACAGGCTAGTAGTCGGTGATGGTGGAAATGAGCCACACTCAGCTGACCCTGCCCTCTGCCAAATCACATCCAGGCCAGGGGTTCTCAAACTAGGTGACCTCTGAACCCCTTTACACTATTAAAAAGTATTAAGAACCCCCAAAATCTTTTAGTTATACAGATAACATCAGTATATACTATATTAGAAATTAAAACAAAATCTTAAAATATTTACATAAATATATTTTTTAATGAAAAATATTTTCCAAAACAAAACAAAAAATTAGTGAAAAGAAAGGCATTATTTTTACAGTTTTGCAGATCTCTCAGATATCTGGCTTAATAAGAGATGGCTGGTCTTTTCTTTCTGCTTCTGCATTCAGTCTGTTGTGTTACCACACGTCACATAGCCTCTGGAAAACTCCATCCTACACTCAGAAGAGGATGAGTATGGAAAAGAAAGTCATAGGATTAGAAAATGAGGCAACCAATCAATGAGATATCCTCCTTCCCCATCCCCTCCGTCATTGGTTAATAAAATTATAGAGGGTGGATTTCTTAAAAGCACCCCAGGAAGCCTTTAGGGGTGCCTGGACCACACTTTGAGAACCACTGAGTTAGGCAGGGGGAATTAATACATGGTGCCCAGAGGGAACCATGGAAGGAATATCTAACAATTTGTCAAGAGCCATCAAAACATTAATGCCCTTTGACACAATGATTCCCCTTTAGGGAATATATTTTCCCTTTAGGGAATAATCCCCCAAAGAAGGAAAACTGTTTAAATGACCTACAATTGGGAAATGGTTAAGTTAAGTCTATTTAATGGAATATTTTGCAGCCTAAAATTATAATTACTACGTACCAGCATGGGAAGAATTATATCGCCCTCAGTGAAAAATGCCAATTATAATCTTGACCATGCCTACCACTCTCGGGAGACTAGATGTCTGCAGACAAAGCCTCAAAGGGAGCAAGGAAAGTTGGGTCAGTTTGATATATGGGCATGGGCTTATGGGAGGTTTTTATTTTGGCCCATGTTATTTTGATGTTTGCTTATTATTTTGCAATAAGTAAAGGCAAAAATAAAGGCTCTCTGAATTGTCTTACTCCCATAGGTCAGTGTGGTCAGGAGGGAGCAGAGAACAGAGTCACCAAGGGCCCTGGAGCTGGGGAAGAAGGAGTGGCGGGGGCATATGGGGTGTGCCAGTCAGGATGGGGACTTGATGCTTCAGCTCGTTCTGTGGTGCCCTTTCAGCGGTGACAGGAGAGACCTTTGGCTAAGCAGCTGTTATCAAAGGCTTGTGGGGAGATGACAGAAGACCAGGTGTGGGGCCAGCACTTCACTTCCAAAAGGGGAGGAAGAAGCTGGTGAGGGCAACCTCAGAGCCCCGCTCCTTTGGAGAGAACCCAGGGCCAGGGCCACACTGTGTCTGAAGGAGCTGGGAGAGCACAGCTAGGAGGCCGCCAGTGCAGGGTGGGTCTTGGGTCGGAGGAAGCAAGGGCTGCAGGGCCCGATGGAGCGTTTATTGGACACCTTACAGCTCAGACGCGGTCTTCTGCCACTGAGCCCGTGCTCTTTGACTGTGTTCTTGCCCTTCACATTGGAGCAGCGTTGGCTGCCTTACGTCCAAGGTGCAGCCAAACTGAGGTTTGAGGTTGGCTACTTCATATACCTCACCATTTCGGTCTTTTGTTTCACTCCTATCTAGGTTATTTCCTACCGCAGGTATCAATGCTTGTATTTCCCATTCACAGTCATAAAACAATGAGGACTAATCTCATGCCCCATGATCAGTGTGTGGTTCAGACCAAGGGAGGCAGCTGCACAGAGAGCTGTTGGCTGCCAGGCAGGTGCTCCAGGTGATAGTTCAAAATGTCAACTTGACAGCTAATGGATCTCTCCGGATTGGGCATGCGGAAGGGGTGGAGGGTGCCGGTCTGTACTGTGGCCCAGGGGATAGGGCTGTTGGAGAGTTGAATCTACCAAAGTCAAACATGAGAAAATTGACAATAGGTTAGGCCGAGAAAGTTCAGCATGAACCTATAATTCTCATTTACTTTTTGGGATGCCCTAGAGCAGTGGTTGGCAAACCGAGGCTCACAAGCTGCATGTGGCTCACGAGCCGCAGTTTGCTGATCACTGCCCTAGGGTATCTGTGACTAAGATGTTCTGCTCTCCAGTTTGGAGGTATGTCTCAGAGAACCTCTGTAGAACCCTAAAAAACCTCACCCTTGTGCTATGGTCCTAAACATCCCAAGAGGTCCTCAAGGGTCCAATGGGCTGTCCTGCATGCTTCCATCTCTGCCAGGTGTGGGACCAGGATGAGAAGAAAGTCCTCCTGCCTCACTGGGACCCCTTATCTAGCTGTGACAATCAATTTCCACCAGCCTTCCTTCCTGTATTCCTTCCTACACCCACGTCCACTGACCTTAGGATGTCTCAGCCTAATAATACTTCAAGGTGATACTTTTTAATGCAAAATCGAATCTGTGACCCTTTGGTGCTTGGGCCGATGCTCCAATTACTGAGCAACACCAGCCAGGGCTAAAAGTCTTTAATATCATCTACCACCCAATCCATACTCACTTGTTTCCCCAGTTATCTCAAAAATGTCTTTTTATAGCTGGTTAGCTGAAATGAGGTCAGGACCCAAAGGTAACATTCTGTAACAGTCTCCCCTTCTTTTTCTTTTCTTTCCATGCCACTGAAAATGACATGGAATCATTGAGAGTACATTTCATATTTTTTTCATTTATTAGGTTGACATAAAATTATAGAGGGTGATTACCAGAGAGAAGGGTGGTGGTGGTGGAAGGAGGTAAAAGAGAGTAAAGGGGGATAAATGGTGACAGAAGGAGACTTGACTTGGGATGGTGAACACACAATACCATATACAGATGATGTATTTAGAATTGTACATGTGAAACCTATATAACTTTATTAACCAACTAGAGGCCCGGTGCACAAAATTCATGCACTGGGGGGAGGTGTGTCCCTCAGCCCAACCTGCACCCTCTCCAATCTGGGACTCCTTGGGAGATGTCGGACATCCCTTTCATAATTTGGGACTGCTGGCTCCCAACTGCTTGCCTGTTAGTAGACCTCTATGTGAAAAAGCCTGTTAGTAGATCTCTATGTGCCTGACTGCCTGATTGCCCCTAACCACTCCCTTGCCAGCCTGATTGACGCCTAACTGTTCCCCTGCCGGCCCGATCATCCCCAACTGCCCTCCTCTGACAGCCCGGTCACCCCCAAATGCCCTCTCCTGCATATTCCCTCTTTTATTAGATAGGGTTTTTTCTTTAACATATTGGACAGTGTACCTGCTATGGTCTTGACAAACCAGTAAAAATGTAAACCCAAACTAAAGGTGTCATAAAATAAACTCCTTAAACAGGAATTTCATGAGACCTTGGAAAGGTGATATCATGTGGTTGTTGGGCATATATTTGAATAAGTAGAAGGTTTATAGGTGATTTCACACTTTTTCATATTTTCTAAAAGTTTCCTTTTCTTTTATAAACAATAGACATGTAATCAACTGTCCATCTTTCCCTCCAAAAATTATTTTGAAAGGGTAAAGTCAATTGGAGCCAAGTCTGTTAAGTAATGTAGGTGTCAAGATGGAAGGCTTTTTCACACAGAGGTCTACTAACACTGTACTTATCCATTTTCCCGCAAACTTTTGGCCCATTTTTTCCCTTCTGCTAGAAATACTCCTTCCAAGATGCCTTTCTCCTCTTAATAATCTCAATCCTCTCTACCTATGAAAGTTCTACTGGGCCCTTTGAGGGTTGGCCAAGTCTCTGTGGCCCTCTCCCCATTCTTGCAGCCAGATCTGCTTGCTCCTTCCTCAGTGTTCCACAGTGCCATGGACACAGCTCCAGCACAGTCCACACATGCAACCTGTTGTCACCGTTTCCTGGGAACATCCTGTCCTATTCTCTTCCCTTTATAGGGGAATCAAGCTGGAGTTTTGCAGGTAGGGAAGAAGCTGGCGGCGGCTGAAAGCGGAATGTGCCTAGAGGGGTGCAGACGCCTCCCAGCCAACAGGCCTACGGCCCAGGTCATGGATGGGAGTGGATCGCACAGGAGAGGCGCACCCACAGCCCTGGCCACAGCTGGAAGCAGAACATGCTGAGAGGGGCACAGGCATCTCCCAGCTGACAGGCCTACGGCCAGGGCCACAGCTGGGAGCGGATCGTGGGAGCGGATCGCGCTGAGAGGGGCACAGGCATCTCCCAGGCGACAGGCCTGGGCCCTGGCGGCGGCTCAAAGTAGAGCATGCGGAGAGGGGCGCGGCTGCCTCCCAGGCCCACAGTCCTGACAAAGGCTGTAAGGAAAACGCACCCAGAGGGGCACGGGCGCCTCCCAGCTGACCGGCCTACAGCCCTGGCCACAGGTGGGAGTGGATCGTGCTGAGAGGGGTGCAGGCGCCTCCCAGCCGACAGGCCAACGACCTGGGTCACTGCTGGGAGTGGATCATGCCGGAGGGTGTGGCCGCCTCGCAGGCCCACGGGTGGGGCATGGGTGGGGCTGGAAGCTGATTGAGGAAGGGTGGTTGGGGCGGGGGGCGCGGGAGCCTCCCAGGCCTACAGCCTGGGCCGTGCTGCCGGCTCTCATTGGCAGCCCTCCCTAGGACTGGGGGTCTCCGGCGGGCCTGAGAAGACTGGGCGCTGCCATCTTGTGTCTATGGGAGCCACCATTTTGTTGCAGAGTGATGGTTAATTTGCATATTACTCTATTATTAGATAGGATGTGAGCACATTCTTTTTTAAAATACGTTAATTTCAGAACATCTTAAGGCTTATGAAGGAAATTCAAGGTAACATGTTAGCACAAACACCGAGGTATTACTCAATTCCGTTTTCCTTTCACAGATTGCCTTCCACGAATATCTTTATAATGAAAAGTCAGGGTTTTGCTATTGAGTGTCACATGTTGTGCTTTGACTCATATTTCTTGGGAGCTAATCACAGGGATGAGGACACCCACCAGGGCACTGCACGAGACATAGAGCAGTTCACAAAGTTGTGTGTCATCCTTGCACAGGGGCCATGCTAACCTTCTCTGTACTGTTCCAATTTTTAGTATATATGATGCTGAAGTGAGCACACAAATAAACATCCTTAATGCACAGCAACTAACTGAAATATACTCTCTACAGAAGGCAGCTGCCTCCCTGAACTCACTCTCTTTTAGTCTCTTTCTCAAATCCCAGCCCCATCCCACCTCCCCCCAGCTTGGTGTGTAGGGCTTTCCTCTTCCACCCTGTCTCTCTGTACAGACCTCCTTGGTCTTCTCTAGTGTTCTCTCTGCTCAGCCCATGACCAAGGTGCGTTATTGCAAAGAAGAGCCCAGCCTGAGCCAGCAGGCACACGGCCATCCCCTCAGCGTCTGGTGGCAGAGGCATGAGGTGCCAGTAGCACAGTGACAATCTTTGTTCCTGTTTCTCGGAGGAGGGTAAGGGGCATCACTATCTATGTAGACGTCTGCCTTCTTCACTAGGCAGCCAGTTCCTGTGGTTGAGATAATGTCTTACTTAGTTCATTGTTGCACCCGCAGGGTCTAGTACAGTGCCTGTCGCTTGAAGGCATCAGGAAGGATTCCTTGTCGTGGGCACAGGCTGTGGGCCTTCTTTGTTGGTGTTGGAGGGTGGCCTGTGCCCGAGGAGCTGTGATGAACAAGCCCCATGTCCATTGGTGACAGAGCTTCCAGTTATACTCTTTCTACCCCTGGAAGACTGTGTTAAGTTCCAGCTGAAGCAAATGCCCTGCGTGACATCGGTGTTGAGTCACTCTCGGGGCTCCTACATGCACGACATTCTCGTTTTCAATCTGAGAACTCACTCCCGTGCTGTGCCCCCTCACAGTCATCTCTGTTTTGGGCCTTTCCCTCTGAATCATCCGGCAATGGTTACTGTAATCAGAGGCCCCCCGCCCCCATCCCCTCCGAAAGCTTTCTTTGCGTCACCTCCAAACAGGTGGGGTTTGCCCTCACTGCTGAGGCTGGTACACTTCCCAGTTCTTAAACTCAGGTGTGATGGGGCCATGGCGTCTTCGTTTTCTCCAGGGCTTAATGTCTGTTTTGAGGACCTTTAATCTTCGTTTTCTCCAGGGCTTAATGTCTGTTTTGAGGACCTTTAGTCTTGTCCTCTCTCCCCAGGATCCCACAAGTGTGGCAGGTGGGGCTGTGAAGGGAGTAGGGCGGGATCACACCCGGCCTCGGGGGTTGCTTTGATCCACTCTGAGTGACATCCATGAGAAGCCCTGGCCTGACAGGCTCGGCGGTCATTCCATGGCCCCTGAGCATCCAGGACTGACTGGATGTGGTCCCTCACGGTTTCCCACCACTCTCAGGGGTGCAGCTGCGTCACTGGGATCTCTGGGCAGGGTGGCAGCACGGACCCCTCCTTGCTTTCTGATCCCCACATCCTGTCTGGGGCTTTGTCATATGCTCCCTGTGGTTCCCTCCCTGCAGGGATGTGAGAGGGAGGCACAGGGCCCCTTCCGAATGACCCACCAGTATCTTGGGGTGTTTGCAAAGGAGCCAGTGAGGAGGGGAGGGACGGGGAGGACAGGTAAGAGCAGGTGGAATAATGCTTGGTGGCCTGGGGCCTGAGAGGGGCTGCACTGGAGCACTAGGCAAACGGGAGGACATGGCACTCCCTGAGAGGAAACAGAGATGGGAGAGGGGTGTGACAGGAGAGGAGCCATTGGTGGTTTGTGGGGTGCAGGCTTTCTGGACATTTGCTTGGGGACATGAAGCATCTAGAGGAGGAGACATGAGGGTCGCTGAATTTGCGAGGTGAGGCCACTAAGACTCCAGAACCCCAGGTTCCTTAGCCCTGGTTGTCAAGCTCGTGGAAGTTCTAGAAAAAATTATTCAGTCACATGTGAGAGGGGATTGGATTTGTCCTTTCCATGTCAGGTGTCCTGAGTCTGGCGCCCAGTGTTAGGCCCTTTCCATCACTAGAAAGGAAGTCTCCTCAAGGTCCTTCCTGAGACGGGAGAGCAGGGGATGTGACTGCATGAGTGACCAGAGTGCACAGAGGGCTTTCCTCCCTGACCGCCGGCACTGCCCTTCTCTGGGGCCAGGGGACAGCATCCTGCCACTGTGTCCTGGCACACAGACCTAGGAGGACTCAGCTCTCCAGGCTCTTGCTTCTTTTTTTCTTTTTTTTTAATATATTTTATTGATTTTTTACAGAGAGGAAGGGAGAGGGATAGAGAGCTAGAAACATCGATGAGAGAGAATCATCGACCAGCTGCCCCCTGCACACCCCCTACCAGGGATGTGCCCGCAGCCAATGTACATGCCCTTGACCAGAATCGAACCTGGGATCCCTCAGTCCGAAGACCGACGCTCTATCCACTGAGCCAAACCGGTTTCGGCGGCTCTTGCTTCTTGACCAGCACGCATTGCTGCCTCTGTTTCCCAGAACCCCGAGGCCAGGGATGCCCGAGACAAACATGGCTATCCCTGCTCATTCTTGGAAATTCCTGTGCTCAGACATCTCCGGGCACCCAAGCTCAGGGACTGGCTGAGCCCCTTCACCCTCCCTGGGCAGGGCTACTGGGAGACTGGGGATGTGGCCAGGAAAAAGGGGCCACTTCAGAGCACCAGCCCCCGGGCTCTGAGGCAGGCTCTCTGGCCGGGAGCCAGCCAGGATGCTGTCCCATGGCCCCCCGGTGCCTAACCCGGCTGACGCAGGTTTTCCAGGGCGCCTGGCCCTGGCTCTGCCCTAAGCACTGCCTTGGACAGTCTCCGTGAAGACCTGTTTGCTTATGTCTATAAGGCACCCAGGCCTCGCTCTAGAATTCTCTGCTTCTGAGGTCACAAAGACAAATCCTAACAGATTCCAGAACCCCACGGCTGGATCCGCTCTCACTCTGTGCATTGCCAGCGATGAAGAGAAAGCTAACCTTCTATTTTCCCACTGCCCCTAGCCCACCCTCTCCCCCCCCTCCTCCTCCTGCCACTTCCCCTCCCCCCTCATCTGGTTTCCCCCGCTGCCTTCTGCCGGACCCCACTCTGGGCCCGTGGCCTGGCTCTCCTCCGGCTCACGCATTTCGCCCAGGCAGGCTCCCATCGCTCACCAGAGGGGCCCCTCCTCACTTGGGAACCCGCAAGACCTGCTGCCTCTATAGGCCCCCTCGGGTCCCCTGCTCCCCGTGCCCGGCCAGTCCCCCTGCCCCTCCTGTCCGCCATGTCCGCCTGTCCTCCCTCTCCACTCTTCACTCTTCCTTTGCCCCGCACCCCCCTTCTGGCCCTTCTCTGGCCTCCAGCCACTTGGGCAAACGGCTCACCCGCCCCTACTCCCCTCCTACCCAGTCACCACCTCCCCCCATCTCTCCTCTGTTGGGCCGGCCTGTAAACTGTCCCTGGGACTTGGAGCCCCTGCCAGTGGGGACCCGGACCTCTCAAAGCTTCAGGAGTCGGGCACCTGCTGAGCCCAGGGAGCAGAACATGGTGGGCAGCAGCTGCAGGGAATCCCGGGGGGTCCACAAGCGCTCCAGGAAGCCCCGATTTCCCCAGTGAGTTCTCAGCCCTCTGGCCCCCTGGCCGGTGTCACCGGGTGGATGCCCCTCCTGGAGCTTGGTCCACAGGCCAAAGGCAACGTAACAAGCTCCTCTGCGTCTTCACTTGGACCCTCAAGGCTCTCCGAGCCACCACTGGAACAGGGTGGAAGGGCTTGGTGGACTCCGGGCATCTTTTCCTACAGGCCCCTCCCCTCCACGTGGCCGAGCACAGTCCCCTCATTCAGGAGGAGCGACTGTGTCCCGTGCCTGGCACATACCTTGCTCCTCAAACCAGCCTTCCCAGGAGACAGTGACTAGGGCATCCCTCGGTCAAAGCAAAGACTGCTGGGGTGGGGGGAGTGTGGCAGTGGGAGGAGGGGTGAGGCCCTGCTGTGAAGTATTGGGGTCTGGAGGCTGGGGGACCCCGCTGGGGCAAACAAAGCGCCCTGTTCACTGTCGTCCTGGGCCCTCGGAGAGCAGTTGCTGAGCTCTGCAGTGGCGGCCGGCCATCAGCTGCTGGGTCAGGACCTGTTCCTGCAGCCTCCTTGGGAGCGGGGGAGAAAGTAGCAGCTGCAGGTGAAGGCTGTCTGGAGGGGCCTCCACACCCTCCTTACTGATCTTCCCCGCAGGCCCCAGGGCAGCCAGGGCTACTCCCGCTTCCCACCGGTGGCAGAAGCAAGGAAAGGCCCGGCTGGGCCAGATAGCTCGAGGTTGGGCCACCGAAAATCAGCACCTCACCCTAAGAAGGTGAGTCTTGGGATGCTGACTGAGGATGGTAGGAGGGCCCCTCGACACTCACCCTCCACGGCTCACACCCGGGCTGGCTTTCCTGACCACAGCCTGGGGCGCTCAGGGTCCAGAATTACACTTTCTTTTGGCCCCTGTAGGCGTCTCAATCTTGATAACTGCCTTCCTGCTGCGGGTGAAGTCATGCTCTGAAGACGCCCTGAGGCCAGTGCCCCTTCTCCAGGATGCACAGCGTTCGCAGGCCGGGGAGCACCATCCCTCATGCCCATGGCCTGACGTTTGCAATGATAAGTGAATGCAGTCTGCCAGGAAACCCCAACCTTGAGCGCTGAGTTCTACGCCAAGAGCAGGTGGGGAGATGGCAGGGCTGGAGGACCTCGTCCGCAAGACCCTTCCTCTCTCTGTCCATCTGCTTTCGGGGTAGGTTCTACCCTGAGTGGAACCTCTGCTGGGCCCTGGTCCAGGCACTGGCCAAAAGCCAAGTAATAAACTGCTCCCAGAGGCTCCGGCGTCCCCAGGCTCAATGTGGCAGGACTCCAGGGGTGTCCCCAGATGTAGGCGGGAGGACTGGCTTTTCCGGGCCTGTGTGCTGTCGGGTCAGGGCAAGAATCATGCCCTGATTCTGCTTTCAGAACAATGGTCTGCCCTGCCCACCATGCCCAGCTCTCCCACTCACTCCTTCACCTGACTCATGACCCCCCAATTTCTCCTGTCCAACCCCTCCCTCCCTCTCTCTCTCTTTCTCTACACACACACACACACACACACACACACACACACACACACACACAGAGCAATTCTCCAAATACGATATGGGTGGCCTTTGCCCACTTCAGACCACACACTGCTCTGTAGTCCTGGCTCCTCCCTCTTCTTGATGGGTAAATGGACCCATTAGGTCTGTGTTACTGCCAGAGACCCACATACACTTGTACTTTGGGGTCAAAAAGCCCTTCCATCCCCTGCTCAGTGGCCCAGAAGATACTGCTGTGAATGACTGTGGAGCCCGTGGTACGAGGCCCAGACTTCTGCGGCCGGGGAGCTGGGCAGTCTGGAGGGTACATACGACAGAAGTGGACCGCTCCCATGAGCACCATGGTGGACCGCACCCATCCTATTTGGTTCAGAAACTTCTCTGGGAAACAGCTGGGGCTCCAGAGAGCCCCTCTCCCGAGGCCCCTCCCTTCCATGACCTGTGCCCCCAGGCACCTGCCTCTCAGACAGGACTGACCAAGGACACAGCCATGCGATGTCCACAAAAGTAGGGAAACCAAAGACCCAGCCCCTTGGGGCTATGGGACAGGAGGCCTGTCTCCTAGAGCTCCCAGCACCCCAGCCGGGGGACAAAGGTAAGACTGGGTTCTAGGAGGTTCAGCCCAAGCCCCAGGGCTTCGGGGCAATGGAGAGTCCTGGGGAAGAAGCCTGGGGGAGGGTTCATAGTTGGCTAGTCCCTTCGCTCTCCATCTTGACAACTTGCCCTGTTGGGAGATGCATCTGGCCCCCAGGTGGGGAGGTGGGAGCCGTGTGCAGCCACTTTGCCTTCCCTGGTGCTCTTTGGGGGCAGTGTTCTGCAGAAAGGCCAGGCCCTCCCACCGACCCTGGAAGTTGTTTCCTGAGACCCGGAGGACATGAAGTTGGAGTCAGTTCCCGTAAACATGATGGGACTAGGAGGCTTTGTCTTCCCACCCAGAATGACATCTTTCAATGTCAGAGACAAGGTCATGGGACTCCTGGAGAGCTTGCGGCTGCCCAGCGCCGCGGAGGGAGGGCGGCCGGTGCCAGGGCCTACAGCCTTCTCTGGGAAACTGCCCCGGGCCTGCTGCGTGGGGTCCTGGAGAGTTTCTTCTTTTCCAAAGCTGTAGAATTAAGCCAAAGAGTACCGGCAATCCTCCCTGTGTCCCACCATCAGCCAGCCTCCCTTGTCTTTCCTGAAAGCGAGACACCATCAGGAAGCAGCAAATATTTCTTACAAGGGAGAGAAAATACTTGTTAAAACCATTTTACAGAAACTCAGGGCAAAAGACCAGGCTGCGCAGGGCTGGCTCAACTATACTGTGGTCGTCTGGTTGCAGAAAGATAGCTTTGTCCTTCTTATAGATTTTATAATAAATGGCATTAAATTGTCTTTTGTAAAGAAAATTGATCCCACAGGATGCCCATCCTGGCAGCTTCACTTCCTCAAATGGCCGTCCTGAGGCCCCTGCCTGAGGTTTCACACCACCCTCCCCATTTGCAGGATGAAAATGACTGACTAATTTGTAAAGGATTCAAACATCTTGCTGTCCTTGGTACATTTTCTTTATTCCATTTAGTGATTCCACAGCATCTGTGCTGTATAATTTAGATTTTGAGAAATGAGCATTAATCTTCAGCTAGATGAGGCCTTTGCCATGTGATTTTTTTTTTTCTCTTCTGAATGAGCCAGGGCAAGACTTTTTCAGTGGCTTACATTTTTTTTTTACCCTGAATCCACAAAACAGGTAGTTGCTAATTATTATATACTATATTTTAAATACTTAATGTTAAGTCATAAGGCCCAAGCCAAACTGGATCATCTTATTCAAGGAAACCAGTTACAAATTTTGTTAAATTTGTGTTTAGCTTGTTAATACATATTTTAGAATTGGTTAGTAAACTTAGGAGACTAAAGGGACATAAGGAAGAGCGGAGAAATGTTTTTGCCACAGAAGTTTACACCAAAAGAGTCCCCACTCCTATTCCTTAACATAAAAGCATACGAGGAACCATCTCACACTATGTACTGTTTCCTACAAACCCACAAACTTCCTCCGCTGTCCTTGCACTGACGACTCCCCACTCTGTCTCTCCATGGGTGGGGCATCTTGTTTGGGACTCCAAACCCTCAGGTCCAAAATGAAACCCCTTTCCTCCCAGCCCAATCCTGCAGCCGCACCCATGTTGCATCTCATGTGAATTCCCCCATGATCCAGCCAGTCCCAGTTTTGGGAACAATGGAGTTACTCTCAACTCTACATCATTCTTCCCCTCACCTACTTCATTGGTCTCCTAGCCCATGAGTTCTCCTAATCATGACTGGAATTCACATTTCCTTCTTTACGTCTCCTCCACCCTCAATTCAGGCAGTATCTTGTCCAAGAAGTCTTACTCATCCTTGTATCCCAGATGCTGTGCACATAGCAGGTCCTCAGGAAATGTTTTTTATTAATGAATTGAAACATAATATTTAAAGTTGGACTTTTCTGAAATGACAAATTAGCAAGAGTGTGTCCTCAGGGCTGAACTCAATAAATCTGATTCCTGCTTCTACAACATTCTATTCTGCTTCTACAAAAAATATATTAAATGCTTGAGGAAGTAACTTATTCTCTGTAGCTAGGTAGATTTTGATTACAACATACCTAATCTTTATTTGCCCATTTTACAGGAGTATTGGAAAAGAGAACTTCCCACAATGTCATTTTCCTCCCACTGCTAGCATTTTCTTTCCTGTGTGTTTCCCATTAATGTATCCAGTGCTTTTAGCCACTTAGCCACTTTAGCCACTCAGCACGGTTGCAATCATAGTAAAAAAAATTCATCCAAATTAATTTTCTTAAAGTTATATTATAGCTTATGTATTATTCCACATAGCTAAAAACATGATACAATTCTTTCATGCAGAGTACACAATAACTAACCATATGTTTCACTTTTGTAAGCAGTATGTTCTCCATTTCTCATATATCACTATAGGATTTATTTTCTAGTTGCTTTTTACTGGGTTTAGGACTCTATGAAAAACTTTTAGGTTAATGACTTTCCAAATACAGGCTGCAATAATATTTTTACATTCTTCAATTGAATCCCCAAGTGGTAGGGGGGTCTGGAGGCTCCACCCTGGCTGAGTCAGGATTGTGGCATATGGAAGGAAGGTGACTCCAAGTTTGCTAGCACCCTGACTCCATCCCCTCTGAGTCTCTCTCTCGAACAACCTGCCACCACCTTTCCTGCTCAGGGCTCTTGGAGTGCTTGGAGACCAGGACGGGGGCTATGGGGAGGGCCAGGAGGTCATGTACCAGGTCTCAGGTAATGGAGCTGCATAGGGTCTGTGGGTGGTTCAGAGGGTGTCAGAGGTTGAGCTGTGTGTCTTTGGGTGAGTGTGTATTTTTCTGACTGTAGGGCACACATATGTGTGATTTGTCTATATTGTAATTACCTAAGGTCTTTGGGGATGAGTGTGCATCTGTGGGAGCATAAGCATGTGTGGGTGTCCTTGGAGGGGGTGTGGGAACATATGTGTGTGTGTGACTCTGAAGGTGTTTCTGGGTTAGGGTGTGCCCTTTGGTGTGTACGTGTGTGTCCACATAAGTATATATCTGAGTGTGTGTGTGTGTGTATCTCAGGGTGGGTGTGCACAGTTCGGGCTGTGAGCCTGTGAAGATCTGAGGAAAGACTACAACACACGGCACAATGATTTTGGGCCCTGGGACTGAACTAATTGGGCAAAACCCCCTTCGTGGCAAGGTGGTCTGTTATCCATTTGAGGCCCCCTAGCAGCCAGTTAAGGAGGAGAGACTTCTTGATGGAGAAAATAATGAACAGACCTGTAGAGTCCCCTCATCTTGCCCTGCCTGGGCCCCTCACCCGGACGGGAGGCTGAGCCGGGGCTGGGGTGGCACTGGGCCCCGGACCACACACTCGAGTTTCCTGAAACAGGCCATTTCGTGTAACCTGAAGCCCTTTCTCTGACATGTTCCAGACGTCCCCACACGCTGGCAGCCCTCACAGCCCGAGGTAACACACAGCCCCTTTGTCTGACCCGGGCCTTTCCTTGAACATGTGGTCACCACGGTGTTGAAGCGGCGGTGCCTGCCAGCCCTCTCTGCGGGAGAGGAAAAGTGCCAGCCCCTCCCCCAGGTGTTTGGTCTGAGGCCCAGGCGCCTCTGCAATGAAGGGGCCCAAGCGTGCATCCTGGGCGCAGTCAGCTGGAAGCAGGGACCTGGGCCCCAAACCCACCAGGACCATAACCTTCCCTGGGGTGGAGTCAGGGAGAGAAGCCCTCCGACTGAAGCAAGGGGCCAGTCCCCAGAGCTCCCTAACTGACCTGCGGTGGCCAGTTCATCCACATTTGTCTGGGGACTGTGCTGATTTTAACACGGGAAATTCGGGGTCCCAGGAATCCCCCAAGCCCTGGGCACCCAGGATAGTCGGCCCCCTAACCGCACCCAGGTAGCAAACTGGGGCCTCCCGAGGGGCAGCTGCCTCTTGCCCAGCAAGTGACCTCAGGCCCCTGAGTGCATTGTGTGGGGCCGGAGATCGGGGTGGGGGGCCTGAGGATTTGGCTCTCTACCCTCAGACTGGCCAAGGCTGCGTTTTCCTGCTGTTCTGGCCCGTGCCCTCCTTCCCTGGCACCAAGAGCTCAGGGTGGGGCTTTCAGAGGAGGGTCACACCCTTGCCACCTGTTGGTCACCTCACATTTGGTCTCCAGACCGACCTCCTCGAGGTCCTGGAGCCAGCTGATGGAGCCAGGGCCAAAAACGTGGCTGGGGACCGTGAACAATGCATTTGAGCGTCTGTGAGCAGAGGTGGGGGCTCCATGTCGGGCAGGAGGCTCTGGGGACAAAGGGTTCCTGAGAACAGGAGTGCTGGCCTCTCCACAGAGAGGAGGGGGGAGGGGTGGGCCTGGGACCTCCCTAACTCTGACCTGCCAGGCCCTTGGTATCGGAGAAGCTTTTTTTTATTCTTCAACTCAAGATGGATATAAATGTATATATACATCAAAATTAATTCCAGGAAGGAAGTGAATCCCACTGCAGGGGCAGGGAGCTTGAAAAAATGACCACCCCCAGATGCCTGAGCGTCCAGAACTTCCTGCCTTAACCTCACTATTGCATTTCCAGCGAGGGCCTGAGGGGCCGTGTGGGAGGGGAAGGGTGGATTCTAAAGGGTTGTGACCCCTTGAGTGTTTCACTCCATCCTGCCTTACGTTAAGCTTTGCCAGCTTGATCCTGTTGGCTACCCACGTGCCCACTTTCAAGGAGGCTGGGCATTTCCATCTCTGCCAGAGGCTCTGAGGGGTCCACTTTGTGGGCAATGAGACGTGTAGGTGCAGCTTGGGGACAGCACTGTGGCAGAGCTTGGAGACTGGGAGCAGAAGGTGGGAAGGGCTGGGACCATCTCCCTCTCCTTGCCTTTCTGTCCTCAGTTTCTCTATTGGGACCTCATTTTGCTTCTGGGGCCCGCCCCCGTCAGTGGCGGCTGGGGGGTCTTTGCATCACCAGTACCTCATCCTTGCTGGGTACTCTCACCCCTGTTGTCACGCAGAGTCCTGAAAACAGTGTTTTTGAGAAGGTACTGCTGTCTATCTTGACCACCACTGCCTGGGGGAGAGGAGATGGTCAACAGATGAGTGTGGATTGAATGAATGTGTGACTCCAGTTACAGAAGTTAGGCAGTTAGGCAGGTTTACAGTGTGGCTACATAGGGGACCGACAACTGAACCCCGGTCTGCCTGAGGCTCTAACTGGAATCAGGCTGCCCCAGCTGACGCTGCCCTCCCCTCAGACACCCCGACACCCATGTCCTGATTCCCTCATGGTACTGCTGCTCACCCCATCCTGACTCTGCCTCCAAGTGTGTCTGTCCTGTGTCCGGTCCCTGAACGGCCTCATCCCATTGAGCTGGTTCTGATCTGGGCGGAGGTTAGAAGGAAGGCACTATAGCGTCAGAGGTTTCTCTTAGGGGTTAGCTTCCTGTGCGCTGGTCCTGTCCAGGGCACAGGTTCCCTGGGACCCTGAGCACCCCTGCCCCTCCTCCTGTCTGACCACCAGCCCTCCAGCCTCACCTCTTGCCATTCCCCCAGTGCCCCGGCCTTCAGTGCACAGAGAGACCCTAGGACCCCCCCCCCCCCGCCCCCCTCAAAACACCAAGCTCCTCTCTCCTCGGGTCTGCACTTAGGCTGCTTCCTTCTCCTCTCGTCTTTTTCTCTCACCTGTCGCTGACCCTGGTCCCTGAGCAGCTCCCCTGGGTCGGTTGGGGGGCATCCCACACAGCTCTGGCCCAGCACATGTCACCCTGCAAGGCTGGGGAGCGGGGCGGGGGGGGGGGGGGGGACATGGGGGGCGGGGAAGGGGAACACCACCCTTTGAGTCTCTCTGACCACACGTTACTCCCTTGATGAGGGTCACGAACAAAGCTCGTCAAGAGAGGGAGGTGGGAGAACAGCCCACATAGGACTCAAACTTTTGGTGTTAAAAGAGGGAGAAAATAACACTTATATATACATGTTGGTACAGAAACTCTGGAAGTAGCTGTGCTGAGGATACCCTGAGGGGCAGGTGGGGAAATACTCATTTTTACAAAAGGAGATAGCTGGAGGGGAGGTGGACGGGCTTCCTTTGAAGAGGAACTGAGCCGTGAATGGCTCTGCAGGCCCTTTAGTTCCAACCCCTTCCTGGGCCTCCCAGGCCACGGCCCCGCCCGAAACCTGCGGGTCTCCTCCCTGCTGCTTTTGGGCAAGTCCCTGGCCTCTGCAGCTGCACCCAGGGTGCCCTGATCTGGCCGCCTCCCCTCTGCTTAGGTTGCCCTAGGGGCCTGGGGTGGGGAGCGGGGAGCTCTCTTGGGGAAGGACTGCCCGGAGCCCTGCTTTGAGCTCAGGCCAGCTCGGGGCTCTACGGCCCAGGGCAGGGATTGAACTTAGTTCTCCCCTTCCTTCGCATAACATGGCTGCGATCAGAGTTGGAGACGGTGGGCGAACACTTGGAAGGCTGTCACGGTCCCAGCAACCTCTTTCCTGAGCGATGGGGACCCCAGCTGACTTCCCCGAAGTCACCCACCAGCTGTTATTGACACCCAGTCCCACCCCGGGGAGCTCCTATTCCTGTAGACGCCTGAAAGCCACGGCACGCCAACCTGTGAGAACAGCTTGAGCCTCGGGTTCTCAGGGGATCTCCTAGTCACTTCGCGCACAGGGCTGAATCTGCCAGGCGCGGTAATGCCAGACTTCCCTGAATGTCTGGACTCTGCAAGGTTCCCTGCTGAGACACACCAGCCTGGGCCCGTGGGTGGGTCGCAGGTCCCAGCCCTGAAGATGGGAGGCCCTGAGGCCATCTCTGCTTGCAGGACCCTGGGGAGCTCTGCAGCCCAAGGCTGGCCCCGCTGCTGTGGAGACCTGGCATAGAAGCCAGGGCCAGGGAGCTGACCGTCCTTGAAGACACTCAGGCAGGGCTGGGCATCCCTGCCCCCCAAGTCCTAAATATGAAGGTGCCCAGCACTACCCTCTTTTCTGTGGGCGGCAGTTCTTAATCCTAAACCCCAGAAGCGATGGAAGCCACGAGGGCTTTTGTAAGACGCTGGCTGCCCCTGCGTTACACCCGGCTTAGACTGCTTAGACTGCGGCGTGTGAGATGACTCCACAGACATCCTCAGACCTGAAAGAAGGAGCCCCCAGCCAGAGCCACTTGAAAAGCATCTGGTCCCACCCCCTCATTTCAATGATGAGGAAGCCGAGCCCCAGAGGGGAAGTGACTCTCCCCAGAGCAGGCTGGCGACCAGGCTGCAGGAGAAATGACATCTCACAGCTTGCTCAGCTACGCAGGACCACCAACAGGTAACAGCCCCTGGGCCACTTAGAAAGACGAGGCACAGAGCCACAGACTGACCCTGCTTTCGTGGACTGCAGGTGGCTTTCCTGATGTCAGCCGGGCCCCCATGGTCTGGGCTCTGTCCACACCTGCCCTGGCTCAGCGGGAAGTACCAAGCGACAGGGGCAGGGCAGCCCTGGCAGCCTCCGTGACAGCAGCAGCTGCAGGCGAAGGGTTGGTTTCCCCCTCCTCCCCGATTAGCAGAGACATTTTTTTATGAACCTTCCACTTCCTCCTGATTTGGCTCAGGATTGCAGTATCAGGCTGGGGGTGGGAAGCCTCAGGGTTGGCAGCCCAGGAGCCTTCCCCAGGGGAGTCGGCTTATGTGCCACACCCCCCGCCCACCTGCCTGCTCCCCGGAATCTGGCTGGGAAAGCACCAAGAGCCCGAGAGTACACAGGACTCTCCCTGCAGCCCCTGCGCGTGGTGCTGCGCAGGCCAGGGAGCCTAGGCCAGCCACTTGCCAGCGGTGTTACTTCCCTGGCCTCAATGTGCCTCTCTGGGGAATGGGAGCAATAGAAGTTTCTTCCTCAGGGGGCTCTTGAGCGCAGTGAGTGATGGAAGTGCTTGCCCCCCAGGAAGCACCCAGGAAGCTTTGCTTTATGTATTATAACTGGATTGTTTTTGAACCCTAACTAAGTGTCTTTTGGAGAGGCTGGGGCTGGGGGGAGGGGGATACAGCAACATGGGGAACCCTGGGGGTTCTGGATTCTTTCTTGAGAGTGGAGGTGGAGAATGGGAGTCGGGAAATGTCTGCCGGACTGGCCTGGGCTCGGCTTTGTGCTGCCCGAGGCCGTGGGGCTAGGGTCAGGGGGTGCAGAGAGCTGCCCAGAGCTCGGTGCTCCTCTGGTTCTGACCCGTCATCCCAGCTCCAAAGGGAACACCTGTCACTCGGAGCCCACAGACCCAGTCATTCGCTCGTCCCCCCTTCATGGAGCTAGAACTTCCCGGGGGCCTGTTTTTGGGAGGCAGGGTGATAACAGGACGAAGGAGACATGGCCCTGTCCTGGGGTTGCTAGGACACTCTCAATGGCACACAGGTGACTTAAAGGCCCTTACTCAGTCACAGCGAGGAAATCACGTCAGATGACACAGGTGGACCACGCAGTTGGCCATTTGGAGGGAGGGATGGAGTTCTGAGGAGGGGAGGGGAGGTTCTGAGGGAGAGGAGGAGATGTGAGGTGGAGCCAGGCGGAAGTGGGGACTGGGAGGGAGCTCCTGGGTATGCTGGTGGTGCTGGAGGGAGGCCATAGTGAGGACAAAATGAAGGAGAGACTCTGAATGTGAGTTCCAGCAAGGCCCCTCACTGCCTGCTTGACCTTGGGTAGACTCTCTTATTTAAAAAAAATATATTTTATTGATTTTTTACAGAGAGGAAGGGAGAGAGATAGAGAGTTAGAAACATCGATTAGAGAGAAACATCGATCAGCTGCCTCTTGCACACCCCCTACTGGGGATGTGCCCACAACCAAAGTACATGCTCTTGACTGGAATCGAACCTGGGACCCCTTAGTCTGCAGGCCGACGCTCTATCCACTGAGCCAAACCGGTCAGGGCTGGGTAGACTCTTTACTTCACTGTCTTTATCTATAAAATGGGCATAACTATAACAACGTCCCAAGAATGTACAGAGTTCCCCCCGTAGAGCATTTAACACAGGACCAGCCACATCTCAAGCCCATGAGCTGGCTGGCACCTCCACTTCCTGAGCCCCCACATCAAGCCACCAAGCTCAGGGGTACAGCTCCAGCAAAGTGCTGGACTCAGGGACATTCTGTCTACATGCTCTGTCCCCTCTGTGTCCTGTTCCTTCTTGCATCGTGTCCCCCAGACGCCCAGCTCAGGGGTAGACTGGTGAATTGGTGTACGGTGTTAGTCGCAGATACTAGTAACTGCGTCCAAGTAAATATCTGTGTTCTAACTGTGGCATTCCACACTGCACCCCCAGGGAGGCTGGGATTGCAGGCGCGGAACCTGGATGGGATGACGCTGGTCCGGGGAGCATTCCTCCTCCAACTACATCCGCTGGGCTGTACCAACTCTGCTCAGCCAGGCCTGGCCCTCCCGTCTCTGGTATTCCTGCTTAGCCTGCAAACCCCCTCAGGTTGCATCCTTCCTCTGGCTGTTGTTTTCTGGAAAGTCTAGTCTGCCAATGCAAGGCAGGTTGGCTTGGTCTGAGGCCTGCGGCTGGGTTTAGGTACCCCAGCTGCGCAGGCATGGACTCAGGCCTGTCCCAACTGAGATGGGC
Organism: Cnephaeus nilssonii; assembly: GCF_951640355.1. Lineage (NCBI taxonomy): Eukaryota > Metazoa > Chordata > Mammalia > Chiroptera > Vespertilionidae > Cnephaeus > Cnephaeus nilssonii. Next base: position 30,300,760 of record NC_137081.1, on the reverse strand, counting down.
AGGTAAGGGCACCACGGGGCACAAGCAGCTGCAGAAATCACAGCCCAGCGCGGGGCCGAGTTGGCAGTAAGAGAGCCAGCTCGGTGAGGCCACAGGCTCGGGTTCACAGGGATGAATAGTGCTGTTTGGCTAAGAGAACCCAGACGGAGGCCCCACAGCCAGAGAGAGCCGGGCGCAGAGCGAGGCCTCGACGCCCAGCCCCGTCCCTTTCCACACTCGGGATGCTTTCTTTCCTATTCACTAAACATTAATTTATCGACAGAAGATTCCATGTCGGGGTTTTGCTTTTTTGAAAAATTGTTTAAGTGTGCATACCTCTGGTGACAGAGAGCTCGCCACACGGTGAGGTCTGCTCTCGAACACTCTGGTAGCTAGATCTGCTTTCTATGGCCCCTGGAACCCATCCCTTTTATGGCCCCATGGATCAGACAGTGTGCATGTCTTGAGCACTGGAGAATGCTAATACGTCTATTCTCAGAGATTATGGGCAACTCCAGCCCTTTCTCCGTCTTCTCCTGTGTTGTGGCTTCCCAGCCCCTCCTCATGCGGCCCCTGCAGACAGGCAGCCCCTGGTGCCCGGGTGATCAGAGCAGTTGCAAGGGCCACGGTCACTCCGTGTTCCTCCCACGTAGCCTGGGTTCACCTCCTTTCTCACCATCTCTCCTGTTTCCAAGGATACGTAGGAATCCCCATGTTCCTTTAAGCTGGGACTGCACCAGTGTTTTGTGTGTATTTGTCCCTTTCCAATATGTCAATAACTTCTGCTTTTCTCTCTGATTCACAGAGTTCAAGAGACTACTTAAGAGAATGCGTAAAAGTACCTTTTACATATTAGTAGTTGTTTTCTTGGTGGTCTGAGAAGAAAAAGGTAAAATTGCCATGGCTTTGGAGTGCTTGGCTGGGCCCAGGAATGGGATAGATTTGGTGGAAAACCCTGGTCGTCTCTCAAAGGGAGGGTATTCCCTTGATTTACGATTTAGTCCTTATTGATCAGCTAGTTGTACCTTATTAGTAATTGGGCTGTTCAGAGCTCCAAATTTCTCTGTCTACTTGATCAATGATATTCCCAGAGGGGAGCAGTAAGGCCTTTACCTGCAGTTGTATCTCCATTTTGACTTCTTTTTGCATTTCTGGCATGTCCCCATTATGTACTTCTTTGCTACGCTCATTGGAACATAAATCGGGTGTTTTATGTTTAATTATTTATTGTAACTTTTACCTTTGTGGAGTCTCTGTGTTACTCTCTTAATTCCTTTTACTAAAAAGAATCACCTGGTTCTAGTCCCTTCTTTTCTAGTATCTGTGTGCCTGAAAAACCATCGATTATCCTATCAGTTTCCTCTCTCTATGTCTTTTGGTTTCCTCTGTGTTTCATATCCACAAAATTAGGTTAGGTTTTGATTTTTTAAGTGGATGCCCCTTTTTATAGGGAGTATTATAATTGTTAGGAGCATTGTTTATATTATAACTAGAGGCCTGGTGCATGAATTTCTGGCACCAGAGGGGGGTGTCCCTCAGCCCGGCCTGCACCCTCTCCAATCTGGGACCCCTCGGGGGATGTCTGACTGCTGGTTTAGGCCCAATCCCACAGTCCCGGATTGTGAGATGGATGTCTGACTGCCCTCCCCTGCCAGCCCGATGGCCCCCAACTGCCCTCCCCTGCTGGCTTGATCACCCACAGCTGCCCTCTCCTGCTGGCCATCTTGTGGTGGCCATCTTGTGATGATGTGAGGGTGGCTATCTTGTGGCGCCATCTTGTGGCGGCCATCTTGTGATGACATGAGGGCGTCGCACAAGGGTGCGAGGACTACCTAGGCTTTTATTAGTATAGGATTATTATATTTGTGTAAACTCCCATCGGGTTGCCCCTCTGCTTTCTATATTGAAACAGTGCATTTTTTCATTTTCAGTTTCTATTGTGAATTTTCCTTGTGTTCCTTTAAAAATATACAAGATAATATAACTGAAATGTCCAATATAGAAAATATTTAACTTTTAACTTCTACATTTGTTTCCATGAATAGCTCTCTAAACACTGGGAGAATTACATTTAAATATTGTTCCTTCCCTTCACCCAGTCTTCATTGTTAACCTGGCATTTTTCATCTCATATACTGTTCTTTACTCTTTATGTTAGGTACAATTTTTATGATGTAATAGCTGAACTGCTGGCAGGTGAAACTTTTTATTAATAATCAGGTTCTTGATGCCTTTCTCATCTCGTAAGTGGCACCTGCTTTCAATTACTTGTCCCTTGCAATTCTCTGTCATTCATGCTTTGTTCTCAGATGCTATGTGTTGAAATGTTCATCTTTGACCTGCCAAGATAATGCCTCATCAGCTGAGCACTAGTTAGTTCAATGCATTTCTTTAAATTTTGTGTAACCTCCCTCCCACCCCTGCCTCAAACACACACCAAGACTTTTCTTCTTTTACGGGAAGTCAAAGCTATTATTTTTCTTCTTTTTCTCCAACATTTAATACATTACAAATTTTTAAATTGTTTTCATATTATCATTAATTAATTAAAAATACACACACAGCCCAGCCGGCGTGTCTCAGTGGGTGAGTGTAGACCTGGAGGTTGAGGTTCGATTCCTGGTCAGGACTCGATCCCCAGTATAGGGTGTGCAGGAGGCAGCCAATCGATTCTCTCTTATCATTTATGTTTCTATCTCTCTCTCCCTCTCCTTTCCTCTCTGAAATCAATAAAAATATATTTTTAAAAAATACACCCCCCCCACATAAATGAAAGATATGAAAGATAAGAGATAAAGATAAAAGATTTAAAAATCACCCGCTATCTATGAGAATGTAACCTATGTTTGACACATGGAAATTTTTTTTTCTAGGGTTTTCCCCACCTAAGCATGGGTGTTTTCTAAAAAAAAAAAAAAAAAATCATAGTTGAAATCATTTTCTGAATGTACAGTTCTGCAGTTTGTGGAGTTTGTACTTAACATAATCAGTATAAACATAACACAAACAGAAAATGTTTCCATTGATTAGATTTACCAAAGTGAAAATAAGCTGTTGTTGGTATTTAAATATGTGTGTGTGTCTTTTGCTACCAGAAAAATGTTAAAATAAACATATTCTGTACCCAATTTTTCCTACTTTTGCATAACTTACTTAAGGTAAAATTTCAGAATCAATGGATGAAAGACAAATATTATTTCTATGGTTCATAATCAAACCCCAAAAGTATATTAATTTGTATACTCACCAGCATATCCGTGACTGTCTCATGGAATCCTCACCAGCTTCTTTAAATTCGATAAGCAAAAAATTTTATCTCTTTTTAAATCCTTTTCTGAGAACTGTCTATTTTTGCCCTTTATCTGTTGATCTATTGAGGATGTTGATATTAAACATTTTTATATTCTTCATAGAGAAAGAACATCATTCATCTAACATTTATCGCATTTTCTTTCCTCCAGCATATTACTTGATGCTAAAATGTTTTAACAAAAAATTTTTTTTTTAAATTTTGTGCAAACTTGTTGTGTCTGGCTTTTTAATTCTTCTGCTTTTTAATCATTCTAAGATGACAAAGAGCTTGCTTCCATAAGTTGTCCATTAGATTTTCATCTACTTTTTCTATGGCTTGATTTGTTAAAATTTAATTAATTCATCAATGAATTGGGGATTTCTTTGGCTATCCAGTGTGAGATGGAGATCTAAGTTGGTTTTTACTGATAGTTTCAACATCATTTATTGACCAAACCTTCCATTTCTATTATTTATTCCATTGTCTTAGTGCATCTTTGGAACTTCTGGGTATAGGCTAGTGTCTTATTGGCAATTTCAACAAAAACGACTGTTTTTGTTTGCTTGTTTGTTTGTTTGTTTTAACCATTAAATGCAAAGTTGGCCAATGGTGTGAACAGGTTACTCTTTATCATGTGTAAGAACTTGATATCCTTTCATTTAAACGACTTTTGTGTAAAAACTATCTACCGATAAAGCAGAGGGTTTTTCATTTTTGCTTTAATGATGTAATACACAATGTTAATACAATGTTAATAGATTTCCTAACATTGAAACGGAGTTGGTCATTTGAACAATAGCTTTTCTCTTTTGTGCTACATCGGTCAAGTTTTGATATTCGGGTAAGTTGGTTTCATAACACAAATTCATTAATATTATCTTATGTCCTGAAATTATTTTTAGAGTATGGGAATTATCTGTTTCTTGACATTTTAAATGAGCTAGAGCCTGGTTAAGAGTAATTCTTTGATAGCATTCTCAGTTTCTTTCATGGTTGTTGGTCTAATCAATCAATACTTCTCTGTCCACTCTTGTATCAATCGAGGTAGATTATGTTTTGCCTCCAAATCATCAACTGCATTAAGGTTTTTTAATGGATTAGCACTCACGTGATAAGGTAATTTATTTCGGTTTTTTCTCTTCTCTTCCTCTAAGCTTAACACTTTCTCTTTCATTTCTAGTTATGATCATTTGAGTTTTTTTTCTTTATCATAGTTATTGGAGATATATGCTTTGTTTTATTTACTCCCCTCCCCCAGAAACCAGCTATTAAATTTATGAATTCTGATATTTTCCTCCTTTTAAAATTCATTTATTTCAGTTTTAATCTTTGTAATTTTATTTCTGATTTCTCTACCACATTTTTTTTTTCCTAAATGCTAAATGTTCAAGTTGAGTGTTTAATTTATTTATTTAATTTCCTTTTGTAAAAAAAAACACCAAAGCTGTTGCATGGGAGTGGGAGCGGGTGGGTGGCTGCTCTGGGGATGGCTGGTGAGGCATGGCAGCGCCGCAGGGAAGGGGGGCGTCGTGGGGGGCGGGTGGAGGGAGGCTGGGGCCCGACCGGCTGCCCCGCCAGGTGCCGGAGTTGGGGTTCTCCTGCCTGCAGCTGTCGGCGCCCTAGTGTGCAAGCGCTGGTACCGCTGCCTGCACAGCGATGAGAACAGCGAGGTATTGCAGAACTACAAGGCCAAGGTTATGATATAGCCAATTCCAAGAGCTTTTGCTGAGAGTTTTGTTTATAACTTCTGTTTGGTCTTATTAGTAAACATTCATTTTGTAACGAAGTTTTGAAGGTGCCGAATGGAAAACAAAAACATAGTTATTGCATATCGAACCTAGAATCAAATGTGCCTAAATATTTAACGACAAGCTATTCTTACCTAAAAGATTTAAATTCCCTAATATCCCATTTGCAAAATTTATAAGATGGAGGTTCATATTTAGCACAAGCATTGGGGAATGAAGAGCCTTCATTTATAACCTGATAAATGAATTTGTTACTGGAGACCAACAGTACAGAATATTAAAACAAACTGCTACAATGTTCAAGGAAATGGAATCTCTTTTTCACTGGTGCTGAGAGAGCATTTAGGTAGAAGATAGTTGCCCTTAAAGATTGACTATAAATCATCTAAACCAATAGTTCTCAATCTTAGCTGTACTTTGGAGTCATGTATGTTTTAAAAATATTGATACTTGGGTCCCATACCCTAAGATTTTGATGTTGGTCTGGGATATGACATGATCTTAAGGATTCTTTAAAACTTTCCAGATAATTTCCAATATGTTGCCAAGGTTGAGTTCAAAATTCACCTTAAGTTTTCTCCTCTAAAAAAAGAACAAGTCCTTGCTCCCTCCCTTCACTATCTCACAAGAACGTCAAGGATAGAGAAAATATTGCGAAAAGGCTTGTGTGATGGATAAGAAGTGCTATTGAGATGCAAAGTAGTATTTGTTATTTCAACTGAAACTATGAGCAGGAAAAATGTGTAACTGAATTTGCTTTGCTGACTTGAGAAACAGGGATCACTCTAGTTCTTAACTTTAGTGAAACCTGCAGATGTGTAAGCAGACGTTACTATTGCTTGCATTCGCACTGTGGTATTCTGTCTTACTTGAAATAGACAGTGTTAATGATCTGGTTTTACATAGGAAAGAAGAAATATTAAGGCTTAAAGTCTATACTGGTCAATGGTTCATAATTAATCAAAACATTTCATACAAAGGGAAAAAAGCTGTTAGGGCTATGCATCTCTCAGAATAGTTTTGGCTGCATCCTGATATATATATATATATATATATATATATATATATATATATATATATATATATATATATCTGATATATATATATATTTTTTAAATAACCAATTCAGAAAGTTCTTGTCATTTCAGATTATATCCCAGGAGTTTTGTTTTGTAGTTCTGACTTTACTTATTTGTAAATAGCCAATTCTATTTTTTATTTCCTAGGTTTCTGTATATTGTGGTCAGAGAACATAGCCAACGTAATTTCCGCTTTTTTTTTTTTTTAATGGAAGGTTTTATTCTTGCTAGGCAGAGAATTATTTTGGCAACTGTTTATTCGATATTTGGTTTAAAACCAAATCCAAGAGCTACTAATTAAATTGTATTCATTATACTGCTTATATAATTCTATATCCTAATTTATATTTGCCTACTTGATGTGTTCAAATCGATAGTATATTAAAGTTTGCCACTACAATGTATCTTTACCAATGTCTCTTTGAATTCTATTTAATGATGTACTTTTTTCAAATAATACTTAGAATTTATTTTGTGCTTTTAAAAAAAATTATCTTTATTGTTAAAAGTATTACCGATATCCTCTTTTTCCCCCTCATTGACCCTCTCCACCCACTCCTGCTCCCTCCCCAGGCCTTCACAGCACTATTGTCTGTCTATGGGTTATGCATATATGCATATAAGTCTTTTGGTTAATCTCTTCCTATCCCCACACACTCCCTCCCCCTTTTGCCAGTCCATAGAGTGCTTTCTCTGGCTTCAAAGATTATCATTTGAAAAGTTCCCATTTGAAGTCTGTCAGTAATTTTAATGTGACCTTTAGCATGGTCCTACTGGAGAATACTGACAGCCAAATCTTGTCTATTTTCCACACATACGCCTGGTGCAGTCAAGTCACATAAGCCCAGTGCAGGCATGCCCGCAGACTTGGTCTTCTTGACCCTGGGACCAGTTCTAGTCGTTCACCTGTCTCAAGGCCTTTCTTTGCCCTGTGGAGACCTCAGGCCCTTACTTCATTTCCCTCTTCCATATTTCTCCATTTTTGTCTAGTTTTCTCCATGGGATAGCAAGAAGTTACAGCAGCTCCAGACCTTACATCTTCCCAACTTCAAATCCTACAGAAAGAGCCCCAACCCCCTGCCTAGAAACCCAAGCAAGAGTTTCATTGCTTTTCATCACCTCTGTGTGAGTCAGGTGTCCATCCCTGAACCAACGACCCAGTCACCGAGTTCAGAGGAGTGTGATGCGCTGATTGTGACCAGCCCTACAGTCAGGCAGGGTGAACTCTGTCAAACCTTCGGGAATGTGGGTGGAAAAGAGAAGAGGGAAAGAGAAGCTCAAGTCAGCCCTATCTTGTGTTTTCATGTTTTCCATTATGTTAAACTAGAGGCCCAGTACACGGATTCGTGCACCAGTGGGGTTTCTTGGCCTGGCCTGCAGGGATCGGGCTGAAACTGACTCTCTGACATCCTCCAAGGGGTCCCGGATTGCAAGAGGGCAGTTCTCAGGTGATGCACCCAAGAATCAGGCTCCCTCCTCTCTGGTTCCTGGTGCGTCACCTGAGAACCACAGCTGCCAAGTCACTGCAGCTCTGCAGCTCCTGCATTGAGCGTCTGCCTCCTGGTGGTCAGTGCGCATCATAGCTACTGGTCGGATGGTCAGATGGTCACTTAGGCTTTTATATATATCTAGATTCTCTCTTTGCTTAAACCGGTTTGGGTCAAGGTTTATGTCGTTACTCCTTTCAACAGAAGGAGTTTTGATTGGAAAAAGAAAGACAAATGTTCATGCATAATTTTATTTTTGTAAAAGAAAAAGGCACACACATGTGGTGTGTGAGTGTGTGTGTGAAAAGAGAGAGTCTGGAATGATATACATGAAATAGGAACAGTTACATCTAGGCAGCAGAATTAGAGATAGTTTTTATTCCCTGTGTTTTCTAATGGTTATTCAATGAGCATTCAATTGCTGGGTGATAAAGGGGAAGTGTTTATCATTCTTGAGGAAGTCATAGGAATCCATCACTTCTAGAGATCGAGAGGAACTTCATCTAATCTATGTTGATGTTGTAGGGAAGGACATGAGCCAGCCAAACGAAAGCAAGAACTGCTCCTTGCGTGACGTGGATGAGCTGATGAGAACCGTGCAGCTGGCGGTGCACATCCCCACCTTCCTCCTGGGCCTACTTCTCAACGTGCTGGCCATCCGACGCTTCCGCACCTTCCTGAAGAAGAGGTGGCCGGAGTACGCTGCCACCTCCATCTACATGATCAACTTGGCAGTCTTTGACCTCCTGCTGGTGCTCTCGCTCCCATTCAAGGTTGCCCTGGGCCACGTGAAGGATCCCTTACAATCTCTCTGTACGTTTGTGGAGTGCCTCTACTTTATCAGCATGTATGGCAGTGTCTTCACAATCTGCTTCATCAGCCTGGACAGATTCTTGGCCATCCGGTACCCGATCCTGGTCAGCCACTGCCGGTCCCCTAGGAAGATTTTTGGGATCTGCTTCACCATCTGGGTCCTGGTGTGGGTTGGGAGTATCCCCATCTACAACTTCCATGGGAAAGTGGAAAAAGGGTACACATGCTTCCACAATATGTCCGATGACACCTGGAGTGCCAAGGTCTTCTTCCCTCTCGAGGTGTTTGGCTTCCTTCTTCCCATGGGCATCATGGGTTTCTGCTCCTTCCGGAGCATTCACATTCTGGTTGGCCGTCTGGACCACAGCCAAGACTGGGGCCAGCAGAGGGCTTGCATCTGGACTATTGCATCCAGTCTGGCTGTCTTTGTGGTCTCCTTTCTTCCGATCCACCTCGGTTTCTTCTTGCAGTTCCTGGTGAGGAATGGCTTTATTGTGGAGTGCAGAGCTAAGTGGAACATCAGCTTGTTCTTGCAGTTGTCCATGTGTCTCTCCAACATCAACTGCTGCCTGGATGTTTTCTGCTACTACTTTGTCATCAAAGAATTCCGCACGGGCATCATGGCCCTCCAGCGTTCTGGTGGCCAGCTGGCCCTCTGGGATACCATGACCACCAGAGGCTAAGAGAATAAAGTCCTGCTCAGAGGAAGGAAACCCCAGCCCTGAATTCCAGGAGCAGATATCCCATCCCAAGACTGTATTGTGGTGGGATGATACGTGGTGCTTTGACTGGTGTGCTTTCCCTTTAGATGCTCACTGAATGCTGTGCCTGCTCATTATGCCCCCAAAGACCTTCCCGCCACACCCAGACAGCTCAACATAAATCACCCAGCATTTGGGGATTCCTGATGAACCTAAGAACTAGGTGAATTCTTGATTTCTAAGTCCGAAAAGCATGAGGCAGAATAATTGAGGAAGAAGATGAGTCCATATGGACAAGGCTGGTTCTCAACTCTCCCCTACCTCTTGTTAGATCAGAAGATTCTGGAAAGGAAGAGAGAGTGGAGTTAGGAGAGAGAATCAAGAAAGTCAGTCATGATGGCAGGTATCCTGGGCTGAGATGCAGTGATAGGGATGGATCAAGCTCCTCTTTAGTTTGGGGATCCCAGGGTGGAGCAGACTTATGCTTTCCAGTCCCTTCTGAGGCTCTGTTGGCCGACAACCTTTCAGAGATGATAGCAAGTGGGATGATCAGAGCAGATCAGGTACACACAAAGAGCCCCAAGTTTCTTAGGGGCTTTTGAAAGGCCTGGGAAGCCCAGGAAAAGGTTGCAGAAGAATGAAGGGGCTGGTGTGGACCAGGCTATGGTGAAGCTGCAGATACTTTGTGGAAGCAGTGGGGTCAGAGTGGACAGCTGTTGGTGAGACCTGAGATCCATGAGGATACACCTGGGGAAGGAAGGAGACAGGCCAAGGGCAGCTCTTCCCCCATTGCCACAGGGGTGTCCATTGCCTGACGTTTTAGCGCATGCCTGCGGGAGGAGAGGCAGTGGTACCAAGCCTGGGAGAAAGGAAATTCCTGAATATGACTAGTTTGCTATCTTGAACAGACTGGGAAGTTATTCGTTAGTCTTACCAGGTGTACTGGTTAATAATGCAGATTTTGTAATCAAAGAAAACATGATAATTTCAAGAGAAATATCAGAAGTGCTTTATTCAAAGTAATGTCCATCACTAGCTACACATTTCCCCCATCTTTCAGGTAATTTGTGGATACCGTCCCGACAGAACTTTTATTGTTTTGAGGCAAACCATTCAGAGACCCAATTTTCCACTTCTTCGTACGTTTTGAAGTGCTGCTCAGAAAGTGCGTGTGCCATCGATCGGAACAAGTGGTAATCTAAAGGAGCAAGGTCTGGTGAATACGGCAGGTGGGTTAATACTTCCCAGGCAAGATCTCTTAACATGTCTTTAACTGGTTTTGAAGTGTGTGATGGTGCGTTATCATGAAGCAAAATTACTTTGCCCTGTCTTCTGGCCCATTCTGGTCGTTTTACGATCAAAGCGTGGTTCAAATTGACCTGGACGTTCTTTGTCTTTCACATAGAAATCATCACTTTTAAAGCGTTTACACCAGCGTTCACAAGTATCTTGAGATGGAGCATGTTCACCATAAGCTTCCCAAAGTATACGATAACTTTCAGCAGCACTTCTAAATAAAGTAATGAATTAAAACTTCCCACAAATGATCTTTTTTTGGCACGAAATTCAACATTTTTAAGCGTAGAAATATCTATGATGTTAACACCTTCAGAAAATTTGACATATGAAGTTTTGAAGCTTGCTGTCAATACAACAAAATAGCATACATATCAAATCGCATATACATCGACATATGTGTAACTCCATCTATTGAAAAAAAAATCCTCATTATTAACTGGTACACCTGGTAGTTTCCCTGAGAACAATGAGACAGAGTCAGGCTTGATTTGGTTCAGCCAGAGGAGAATAAAGAACATGTGTGTGTCTTGCCCACCTGAGTCCTAGCTGGGCAGCTGGCCATAGTGGTGTGTTCACAGAGCTGTCCTCTCCAGTGGCTGGGAGGGAGAAAATGAGTCAGCCAGGAATGGAGGAACCATCTTGAGGACACAAGGCTCTTGGCAGTTCCTGGTTGGAGGCTGTAAACTGTTGAGTCATGACTTGGCTCGGGCTCCTGTCATGATCTGAGAAGGAGAAGCAGTGATAGCTGAAAGCCTTCGATGACTCAGCTGCTCCAGAGAGCCAAATGATTGCAAGGGTAAATTAGATTGTGGGGTGGTTTTGGAGGGTGGAGTGAGTGGGATGTGAAGTAACAAATGAGACAAGGGGAAGGCTTTTCGGAAGAAGAACAACCACCTTCTACCTGTGGGATAAGAGGCTTCCACAACCAAGTGGTGGATAGGAGGGTGGGGTGATCATGGGGGAGGAAGAGGGTGGTTTAGATAAAACCTAATGGGAGGAGGAGGTGAGGTTGGGTGATTGCCCATTGCGTGGTGACATGGAGTTCTGTGAGAAGGTGGGAGTGAGCAGGACGGATGGAGGGCCGAGCTGCTTCCTGCCTGAGAGTCCCCAACTCGACTGAGACCCATGGAAGGGCAGGAGCCCCTCCCCTGCCTCCCTGCAGCTCCTCAGTAGTGAGGTGCACTCGGTGGGCTGCAGGGAAAGGCGGAAGTATCGATAAGGGGTGGGAATGGGTATGGAGGATTGATCTGCCCAGGACCAGAGGCTCCTGCCCCTCAAACTGGACCTCCAGGGACTAGCGGCCAGGGTCAGGGCTCTACAGACCCAGAAATGAGTCTTGTCTCCTTCCCCAAGCCCTGGATGCTCCACCCTGCTTGCAGGCTGCACTGTCCCATGGCCATCCTGGACGGAGACACACCTGTGCTATGTCAGAAAGCCAGGCTGTTGTATCCAGCAGGACATTTGGGGGTACAACTGGGGTCAGAGCTCAGGGGAGAGTGAAATTAGGGGCCACCCCTCCTCCAATTTCTCTCTTTGCATTGGGGACTGGGCGCTTACCCAGTGGAGGTGAGCGGCACCCTTCATGCTGCATTTGTATCTACCAGTGTGCTGGCCAGGCAGTCTTCCCAACAGAAAAGGAACAGCAGGGTCTGACCACCTATCATCCCCAATGTTGTTCATAAGCACAAAATCTTGGGTTGTGGGCAGCATGACCCTGCCTGAGCCAGCTGACAGAGCGTGGAGGAGACTCTTGACTCAAGAGCTCTGCCCATATAAAGTGTAGGTCCTTGGAGGGGAATAGCAGTCTTGGGTTGATGTGACAACTGTGGACTGGTGGGTGAACCTTGGGGACCGATCTCAGTACACTGACGGGGAGGAAAGGGGCCTCTTCTCTCTCCCTGGGGGGACTCATCCTGGCCTGCAAGGCACAGAGGACTCCTCAGGATCCTCAAGAGCGGGCACAGGCCCAGCACTGCAGGCCAGGCTGTTCTGCAGGGGGTCTACTCCTGGGTCCAAGCCCAGCCCTGGGTCAGCACTTGGACCTAGCAGGCAAATAAGGGGCAGAGAGTCAGGGTCAGGGTTAGGGTACAGATGCCTCCGAGGGCCCAGCCCTGCAGTTAGTGAGTTGGGAAACCTTGAACTTAGCTTTGGAAAAGGTTGAAATTCTGAGGATGGCGGTCAGGGGCTGCCCAACAAAACTGGTGGAAGACAGCTCTTCTGAGCCAGGGCGTCTAAATCTCTGGGCTAGGGGCCACTGAAGCCCTGGGACTTGGTGCATGTCACCGAAATACTGCTCTTTCTACCCGGTGTTTGTCCCAGTTCTGGCAAACGCGAGTTTTATTACCAGCAACAACAACAGCACAAAGACAGAATTGGATTAGATCCAGCTGGAAACCCTCCTGTCTTGGAGGCAACAATCTCTTCTTAGCATAGCCTGGCCCAGGGGCCTTGGTGACAGTGGTCTCCTGGGTAACGGTGGCCCAGAATGGGAACTGGGGCCTGCTGGGGGACTCTGCAGCCAGCTGGGCAGGCTGTGTGGGCAGCTCTGCTCTGAGGGGTACCCCCAGGGGGGAACCAACCTGGGTGGGCACTGGGGCTCCATCTGCATTGCTGGGCTGGGAGGTGGGTGCACCTGGAGTGGTCAGGGGCTAGGATGTCTCCGTGAGGCCTGGGAGAAGAGGGCACTCCTGAAACAGGCTGCATCTAGCTTCCCACCCTCTCCCCCCAAAAAACACCCATATTGCAAAGCCCACAGTTGCCACAGGCCAGGTCTGGCCCCCACCCCCCATGAGCTGGGCATTGCTGTATATTAGAGAATCAAGTTTTGAAATGAAAGGAAAGGACTTTTGCTCCCTAGACTGGTTTAGAGCTGCCCCATTTCCCAAATTACATGGTGCTCCATCAGATTGCTGCTGACTGCATTGAACCACCTGAATGCAGGTCCCGGCAGAATGAGTGGGGAGGGGAGGGGTGGTCTCCTCTTCAGAGCCTGAACTCACCACTTCTTTCTCTTCTCCCACGGCCCCCTTTCCCTACACAGCTAATAGTTTTACAACAATAACTCTCCCCGAGGCAATGGGACCCAGTGGGGAGGGGCTTCATGTCGGGAGGGGTGAGCAATGCTGGCATTGTTCCACAGGATGGGCGCTGTGCTCCAACACTGATGCCTGAGCACTGCTCCGGTGGAGACCCTCCATGCATTTGCTACATGTCCAGGAGGAGGGGAGGTCTCCACGAGGGCAGCAGAGGCAGGGAGTGAGGCCAGAGTGGGAGACGGTGTCAGAGGCAGACGCTGAGAGGACCAAAGGTGGGAAAAGTCTTCCACCTGTGTGTGGACCGTGTGTGTCCTAAGAATTGTCTAACACTGACACTGAATTCTTTAGAGTCGTGGGATGTATTTATACATGCTCCCTGTTGTAAGCTCAACTGAGAGCTTAGTTAATCCTATCACAACCAAGTGAGATAGATGTTATATCCAGTTTACAGAAGGGGAAACTGAGACTTTGAGAGATTAAATAACTTGCTCAAATTCACTGGCATAGCTTGTATCGAATGGCTTCAAACAATTTTGCCCCTCCCTGTACACATGTCACTTCTCCCCTCAAGAGAGAAGTGACGTGTTCCCTCCTCTTGAATCTGGGTTGGGCTCAGAACTGTTTTGACCAATAGAAACGAGAGGAAATGATGTTCTGGGGCCTCCAAGCCTGGGCATTAAGAAAGCTTGGCCACTGGGACTTCCTCTCTTTTGGAACCCAGCCTCCATGATGTGGGGAAGCCCAAGAAGTCGAGAGGAGAGGCAACACATACCACTAAGCCCAGCCCAAACTGTAAAATCTTGAGTAGATACATGCAATTGTAAGCCACAGGTTTGGCAGTGTTTATTATGGGTCAATAGATCAGCCAAACACACGGCCAGGAGGTGGTGGAGATGGGATTCAAACCCAGGCCTGGTGGTCCAGAATCCCTCTCTTCCCACTGTCCCCCAGGGCTGACAGCTACCACTGACGTGCAGGGTGGTTCTGACCGTCCTCCCTGAGATGTGGTTGGGCAAACTCCCTCTCATGTCCAAGGTGCAGATTGGGTGCTCCAGTTCCAGGAGCCCTGAGCATCAGAACTTTTCTCCTCATGCAACTCCCTGAACTCCCAGCCTGGCCTGGGGAGGCACGCAGCCGGCTTCAGGGTCAGGCCCAACTGCCTGGGATGCTGGTGGGGAGCCTGAGGCCTAAGCAATATATAGACCTCATGAGGTTTTTTTTTACCCATCCTTCTCCGCACAGCTCCCGACAAGTGTAGATAAAGATCCCACCTGCTGGGAGGGCTAGAGGTCAGAGGTGAGATAAGGTCAAAATGGGTGGGTCTGGGTCCTCCTGATCCCCCCGCCCCCGCCCCGCCAAATCACCTGAAGTTAATTCCAAGAAGGAAACCTGTTAACACCCCTGAGGGATCTGAGAAAAAAACAGGAATGTGCCCACTTATTGGACATTCCAAAATAGAGGACTTGCCAAGGAGTGACTCCAAACCAATCCTGCAACTCTCGTCCATCCCCCACTCCATGCTCGCTAAAGGCAAAGAACGTTTCCGAGAGTAATCCGTGTCCCACTCGCCACGCTGCTGCCTCTGGCCTAGTGAGAGGGGCTTCCATGAGGCTGTGCAGAGCTTGATATGGGTCCCCTACTGTTGGGAGGGTCCCCTGAGGACCTGGTGTGGGACAAGCTCCTGAAGGCGCTCACGGTCAGTGCTGCTGGGGCTGCCTGCTTGGAGCAGAGCAAGGAGAGGTGCCCTGCGGTTGTAGCCCAGCATCAGAGCACGGGGGGGGGGGGGGGGGGGGGGGGGGGGGGAAGTCTCAAAGCACTGAGACCAGCCCAAGAAGACTGGAGCGCAGAGGGCTCACCTGCGTTGAGGTGCAGTGAGCAGTGAGGATGGGGGGAATCAAACACTCCCAACGAGCACCTACCCCAGGGAGGGGAACGGTGCCAGGTACCACCAGCCACCCCTCCTGCCCCTCCTTGTCCTGCACGGTTCCCCACCCAATGGTGCTGGGGTAGCCTGGGGGAGCGGGGGAGGCGTGGAGCATGCCCGGAGGAGGGTCATGGAGGTAAAGCTGACCACGCTCTCCTTTGCCAGCCACAGGTTTCCTGTGTGGGCCCGTCTCAGAGGGTGGAGGGGAGCAGCTTCAGCTTCCAATGAACTTTGGAGTCTCAACTATTTTCATAACTAGACATTTTAATTCTTGAAATTAGACTTTGTGCCTAAAAGTGACTCCAGGAATTTTTATGATCTTGGATTGACTCCCCCCACCCCCCCGCCCCAAACACACACACACAAAACAAACAAACAAACAAACAAAAACAAGAAATCTACCTTAGATTTCATTCAAGGCTGGGTGAGAACCAACCCCACTGAACAGGTTTTGGAAAGGAAGTGGGAAGAAAGAATTAAGTTGTTTTCTGATCACAAGCTCGCTAAAACTGTGACTCAAGTAACAGGAAGCATTCTGGCTAACCTAGGAGGGAAGGCGTTATTGACAGGACACTGGGGAGCTCGGAGAACCACCGCTGGGCTAGAGAAACAGCCTCAGTAATTGGGGGCCGACAAGGGGAACCAATGATTCAATGAATGCTACGAACCACAGAAAAGGTGCCCCCACCACCTTCTGCCCACAGGATGCTGGGTGACTCGGTCTTCGCAGTCCCCCATTCCGTGTATTCACAGAAATTTTAGGAGGCCGCCGCTATTTCCATCAAAGCCCCATTGTAGGGAAGACCCCAAATACAGGGCCCTGGGGCAGGAGGCAGAAATGAACATCTACCAAAAGGGTGAACCATTAACTGATTGAGCTTAAAACTGTAGTTTACCCCAAAATGACCAAGATGACATTTTCTGCCACCAGACTAAATGGGGATTTGAAAAATAGGTTTTTATACAAAATAGATTATTATAGAAAAATAAGTTTTTGCATGCCTGAGTTTGTGGTTATGAAATTCATACCTATCCTAGAGATAATGTAAGATATAAACAAAATAAATCAATGAAAGCCCCTGGCATATGTGTAAAAAGAGTGGGTCCTCATCGGTAAATGTTGGACAAGGATGCTGGTCAATGTTCCCCTCCCTCCCTCCTTCCCTCCCTCTCTCTTTGCCCCTCCCTCCCAGCCCCCATTAGCACACTGCTACCCACCATCCTCCTCAGTCCTCTAGGTGCCCAGAGCCCTCGCTTCAGTGGGGCTGGACCCGACATGTTACTTCCAGTGAAAGGCCCTCTGTCTCCAGGTGGGAGGCGGGCACCGCGGCCTTTGCTCTCACGTCCCTTGCTCTGTGCTCTGGCGGTTGGAGCATGTGCGACACACAGCAGGGCCAGGGAAATGCCAGCCGTATCAGGGCGTCACTGGTGCTGTGGACCCACAGTCTTGGGAAAACACCACGCATCCCTGGTACCCCCAGCCCTGGACTCCAAACCTCCCTTCCAGACCCCAAGCCACGCTCTGGGACTCTACCTCTGTCCTCTGGCCCGTGGAGGGCACACTGCTCTTTCCTGCTGCATCTCCCACCTCTGCCACTCCTCCCTAGCCTTCGAAGCTCAGGTGATCCCAGGAAGCCTGCCCTGGCCACTGTCCGGTCTCCCCTCCTCTGAGCCCCATTCCGTCAGGCCACGTGCAAACCAAAGCTGGAAAAGACCTTCAGAACGACTTGGCCTCAGCTCTCCATTTTACAGAGGGGGCTGGAGCCCAGACCCAGCGTTAGTCCACCACCGCTATACAGCACATCGGTGGTCAGTGGCAGAGTCCAGGTCCCCGGACCTCCAGATGCGGGCCCTCCTCCCTCCGGGGACACTGAATACATTGCTTCCCCATAAGGGCACCCCCTGTGAGAATGGTGGCTCTTCCTCCTTCTCCAGCAGCAGCTGGTAGTGCCTAGAGCCCACCTGGGCGAGCAGGGGCCAACCCACCATTCCCTCCCTTAGCATTTATTGAAGCTCGAAGGTCCCTGATAAGTAAGATTTCAACACCCGTGGGTGGCAACTCCTTCAAGCAGAGTTGAGAACGGTTTCCATGGAGACTGCCCAGGCTCCAGTTTCCATAGCAACATCCACAGGCGGTTACAGAGCCTCCTATTTATGTCAACTTAACATTTGCAACTGCTCTATTTTTCAGGCCAAACCTGGGCCTAATATAGGGCTTCCTGTCTAGGATCAGTGACAGACCACAAGGGCCGGAGGGGAACTGGGTGACTCGGTGCCATTAGCTGACAGTGAGGACATTGCCTCAGCCAGCAGGCCTCCTCCATCCTGGCTGCAGGGTACACATGTACACGGAGACATACACACACTTAAACTATAAAGAGAATACATCTTCTCGACAGGAGAGATAGAGGCCTGCAGAGCCCTGCCCTCCGGAGATGACTGTTACGTGGTTTGGAGTACCCTTCCGGAAGCAGTACATGCACATCCATAGAGCTATCTTTCAGAAAATTCACAAATGGGATATATATTTTATTCTTGCTCTGCCAACTACTTTACCCTAATTATATATGTTTCTTTAATTGGATTTAGAGAGAGAGAGGGAGAGGGAGAAACAATGATGTGAGAAACATCAATTGGTTGCCTCTCATGCACCCGGACTGGGATCGAACCCAAAACCTGGGTATGTGCCCTGACCAGGAATTGAACCGGCAACCTTCCGGTGCATGGGACAATGATTAACCAACTGAGCTACACTGGCCTGGGCTTACCCTAATTGTAGATCTTGGAGAACTTTGCACATCAGCACAAATTTGAGATACTTCATTCTTTGTAATGGCAACAAAATATGCACTTTAAAAATAAGTCCCCAGTTGAGGGAGTTTTGTTTTTAGTTTCTTGCTGTTACAACAATAAATATCCTTGTACCCATTTATATTTCTGTAAACTTGTTTGAGTATATCCATAGAATAAATTCCTAGCAGTGAAATTGCTGGGTCAAACCCATTGCATTTTAAAATTCGACTCTTGTCACCAATTTACTGCCATTGGTACAAGAGGGCTTGTACCAAGTACATACTTGAGAAGACTGGGTATTATTAAACTTACACCAAACCAAACACAAAACCAGTCTCCCCAACTTATTCTAATAACATGAAGGCCTGAAAAGGAGAGTGTGAGAAAGGGAAATTACAGGCCAACCTTACTAATAAACATGTACCCAAAACTGCTAAAGAAAATATCAGCAAACAAAGCCCAATAGTATAGAAACAAGAGAACACATCATGACCAAATGAGTTATTAATGTTATTCCCCACATTAACAAGTTAAAGGGGAAAAACATGTGATCATATCAATAAAGAAAAAACACTTGATAAAAAAATTAAACAACTATCCCCGATTAAAAATGAAAACTAGAAATAGGAGACAACTGCTTTAACCTTAAAAAGAGTATTTCCCCAATATCTAAAACTATGCAAGGTGAATTCTCTTTAAAATCAAGAACAAGCCAAGATTTGTGACTATCACCATGGTACCAGAGGTCCTAGTCAGTGAGACAGGTTAAGAAAAAGAAATAAAAGTTTTAGTTATTTGAAATAAAGAAATAAAATATATTGTGCTTCAGAATTTACACACTAGTGATTTACAGATAACATTTTGTCTACTTTAAATGTTTTGCTACATAAAATATATGAACCCTCCCTGCAAAAAATGTGTGTCCCTTTTTGTTTCGTATTTTCTATGTAACAGTAATAAAACATCTTTTCATGTTTAGCTATGATCCATTTGTATTTCTCTGTGAACTGCCTGTTTATATTCTTTGCCTTTTTATGTACCAAGTTGTTCATTTTTCATGACTTTAAGAACTTGGCATATTAGGGAAAATTTATGTCCTGTGTTTCAACATCTCCCCCAGTTTGCAGCTTATAAATCTTTTGCCTTGGTGTTTTGCTGTATGTAAGTTCTAATTTTTCATAGTCCAAGTTATTGGTAGATGTCCCACTTAGAAAGGTCTTTCCTCCTCCCAGATTATCTTTTAAATCATTTCAAATACTTTCATGGTTTCAGTTCATACTCAAAACCTTTGCTCCATCGAGAATTTTGTTGCAAGGAAGTAGGATCCTGGTTAATTTTTGTCAAAACAGTTACCATGTTGTTCCACTAAAAAGAACTCACGTCCCCCCTAAATTATCTTGAATGTAAGTCAACTTCCAGGCCTCCACCACATCCATTCCCTTTGCTACAGCGAACTCTTTAATTGTAGAAGTTTATAATGCTGAATATCTGGAGGCTATTCTCCATGCATACTTTCCTAAAAGAACTGAAAGTCGTTAAAAAAATAAACTGTTGGCATTTTAATTGATTGCATTTAGATTGATGTCTTTGCAAGATTTAGAACAAGGTGTGTCTGTACTAACCTGAGCCTTTTATGCCCCTCCCAGGATCACTGAGCCTGTGACTAGGACCTACAGGGAAGGTACCTACCCTCATCCCACCGCTGGGCTCATTCGGTCAAGGTGCTGGGCAGCTTCCCTCTTCCTTCTCTGCAGAATGTGGACCTGACTCATGCCAAACTCAGCGCAGCCCCACCAACGTGGTTACTTAATGCCCAGAAATCGTGGAGAACACGTCAGCGTCCTTGTGCTTAAGGACAAGCAATAATGATGTCATCTTCCGGGGTGGTTTAGGGGCACTTAGAAGCAGCGTAACCTTGGGCAGGTTGTGCAAGCCCTCAGAGCCCCCTCACCTGTAAAACGTGAATCTACCCGGCTTATGAGGGGACATCTACGGTCCTTGGCTGGACCAGGGAACAGGCCCACCTCTGCAGGGATCAGACGCCAAAGCCTGCTGGCTGCCCCTGCCTACTGCCCCCCCCCACCCCCTGCCACTCTGCCCCCAGGCTGTAGCACCCCTGCCCTGCCCACCCCCACCTGCCACTTTCGAGTCAAAGTCAGAAGTCAAAGATTTTTATTGTTCTACAGACACTTCTGAAAAGAAATCTAAGTGAGAAAATATACAAAGCGTTTAAGAGTTTCATCTCCAGGGAGCACCTAAGCCTGACTGGAGGCGTTGAAGCCTCCTCTTCAAGGCTCAGGGCTCAGAGCGGTTAGCATATGGAATGATCAGTAAAACATGCAAAAGTGAGGAGGAAAAGGAAGAATGGTGCATTCCCCCAAAGCAGAGGGGCACGGATTTCAGAACAAAGAGGAGGCAGGGTGTGCAGGTACCAGGTGCTCTCCCTCCCCTCCACCTTATCTCCTACAACAGCTCAAAGCGTGGAGGGAGCCAGGGGCCCCCACCCACTTGGCGCGTCAGTGCTGCGCTCAGCCCCTCAGCGAGGGGGAGAAGCGACCCTCCTCTGCCCTGTTCCAGCGCGGCTGCGGCTGTGGGGCCCTACCACACTCCTGGGGGCCCCGGCTCCTCCCTCTTTGGTTCCACTCAGAGAACGATTGTGCTTGACAAACTCATCCCCACCCCCAAGCTCCAGGCTCCCTCTGGTGGGCTGAAGGCACTGACAGGAGTCCTGGGAGGCCCCCAGGACAACCACCTTCCCTTGTGCTCTGGTGGGTCCATCCCTGGCACAGTCCGCCATCCTCAGCCCAGACCCGGGAACTGGGACACGGGAGGAAGTGTGCCATCCAAGGTAAAAGCCTTTGGGACTTTCCCAACTGTGCAGACATTTCTGAACCCCACTCCACACCCCTCCCCGCACTCTATCCCTTAGCCCAGGACCCCCACGGGCCCAGCCCCTCCACCCAGTCCTCCCCAGAGGACCCAACTTTAAGATGGTGGTCACAGAAACCATCTCAGGGCGCCCTCTCTGTCCCCCAGGCCCAGGACGTCAGCGGAGGTGAGGGCCTGGAGAGGTCCCGGCTCTGGTACAGGGAGGTGGGCAGGGCTGGACGGGAATGGGGAGGCACGTTACGTCTATGGAATGGCGTCCAAAGTACAAGCTAAGAGAGGGGAAGAAGGAAGGCCAGAGAGTGGCAGGAAGAGAAAAGAGGAGAGGCAGGGGTGGGACGGGAGGGCGGGGAGGCCTTCACACCGCCCCGCAGATGAGCGTCTCCACCACGAAGGTGTTCTCGAAGTGGCGGATGGCGTTGCAGTTCTTGGCCCCACGCTTGTTGATTCCTGCGGGGAACAGAGAATTCCCAGTGAGGCCGTGTCCTGGCCCAGAACTGGCTGGGCTACGAAGCCACCAGCCTCAGAGCCTGAGGGGGCCAGAGGGGAGGGGGAGGAGGCCCAGGAAAACAAACCCAGGTTCACCCCAGGCAGCGCAGTAAAATGCTCAGCATTGCCTCCCTCCTGCTGTGTGACTTTAGACTCTAAAGTTTAGAGGGATTAACTAACTTCTCGGAGCCTCCGTTTCCTCACCTTTAAAAGGGGCAGCAATGATGATGATGATGATGATGATAACTTACACTCTTTAAGGACATAAAGAGCGTAAAATGCGTGGTATGTACTAAGTGCTCAATTAACGTTTACTGCTGCTGCCATCTGAGCTGTCTGACCACTGGTCTCCAGCTCTGGGGCCAGCACGCTGGGACGGGCCTGGTGTGGAGCCCAGGGCAGGGGCCACTCACGCCTCCGAGTTGCCCGGCGCCGCAGCCGGTAGGTGTCCTTCCCGTTGCACAGGTGGTAGATGAAGGAGCCCAGGGTCTCCTTGTCGTTGACGTGCTCTGTGACCACCATCTCCTCCTGGATGATGTACGTCTGCGGCAGGTAGGTGCCTCTCTGCAAAGGGAGTGGCCACAGCTCTGGTCAGTGCACAGGGCTCCCCTCCTGTGGTCTCCACTAGCTCTCTGCCCACTCCCCTGTCGCCACCCTTCTGCTCACTCGAGCTGTGTCCCCCAACACTGAAATGCACACATGCCCCTCCCTCATTCAGAGGCTCCACAGCTCGGCCTTCTAATGCCCCCAGGCACTTGCTGCTGTGCTAAGTACTGCCACCTGCGCTGCCCTGAGCTGCCCTGAATTCTGCGTGTGTGGGAGTCTGGCCTCCCACCCTAAGGGCAGGGTCTCTGCATCTCCCTGCACTGTGACTGGGGCATGGAGTGGGGCATGGCCTGGGGTATGCAGTGAGGTATGTAGTGGGGTATGGGCTGGGGCACAGAGTGAGGACGTGGAACCTCCCTCACCCCAGGCCTGGCTCCACAGGGCGGGACAAGATACCACCAACACCACCGCTCACCTTCACGTTCATGAGGAGCTCCCAGAAGTTGCGAGGGGGCAGCACGATGGTGGTGTTGAGCTCGATGACATAGCACTTGTCCAGGGAGATGTCATGGTAGGCGGTCAGACCCTGGGGAGAAGGAGGGGGCCATGTCAGTCCCTGCAGGTGAGGGCCTGGCCCATGGGGGGGAGGGGGGGGAGGGGACTGGGAGAGGCCTCTGGCTAGCAAAGGCAGAAACCCCACCCCCGCCGTGGGGATACACCCCTTTTTTCTGCTCCTCTCCCAGCCTGTGTTTCATTTACTAGATGCCAGTCACCAAGTGTGAAACGCCTGTGTCACAGGGCTCTTCTCACGGGTGACAGAGCTGAGTTGGGGGGAACACAGTGATGTCCCGACTGCATGCTATCAAAGCTGGGAGGCCCACTTCTGTGGACCCTCAGGGAGAAAGCCCCGACCCCAGGCCCTCCTTGTGCTGCACCTCGATAAACGTGGCACAGGAATATGCGATAAAAAGGGACATCCTGACCCACGAAGCCAGCGTCTGCAGCTGCCAGGTGGCGGGGGGAGAATCCGTGGCTCGTTCATTCAGTGATAACTGCGTTCCCCATGCAGGGAGGGCAGAAGTAGGTTCAGTTGTTCGTATGAAAATAATACAATTACTAACTAATAATACAAAAACTTCGTGTTTTGTATATTCACAACCATAAACTTACTTTAGCACCTGGTATAATGAAAGCAATGTCTTTAAAACCTCAACAAAGCTAAGCCGTAGTCAGTCATGCCCTACACACAGTTGATATTACTCTGACTATGGTCAAAGGATGTAAAGGGCCGTCAGCCTCCTTTCACGCCTGTTCTTCCTCATGACTCTTGGTGGAAGGGGGCGGCGGCCCCTGGGTGCCCCTCTTCCCACCCCGGCCGGCCCCAGCCTCAGCCCCTGGCTGGCCTCACCCGCTGGAAGTCGTGGATGATGTCGGCAGGGTCGCCGCCACCAAACTGGGGCACCGGCACGTTGATGCGCTCGTAGTTATCTTCGAGGTAAATCTTCACATCCTCCTCCAGCTCCATCCGCGTGCGGGCCTGGGAGGACAGGGAGTCCTCGTAGAAGACGCCGCAGTGGAAGAAGTTGTCTCGGGCCAGCTGAGCAAGGTGGGGAGAGACAGACTGGTCACGCAGTGCCCTGGGCACGGCCACTGCCACCTGCCCAACCACTTCACTCTCTTAAGGCCGGAGGACACAGGAAGGGTGGGACTGTGAGACCCATTTCACAGATGGAGAAACTGAGAAACGTGGGGAGTCAGGGAGGGTGAGCTGGGCCAACCATTTCCTAGGTGGATGACCTCTCTGGGCCTCAGTTTCCCCATCTGTAAAATGAGGTGCTCCCTCAGGCTTCTTCTGACCTCAGGTCCATGAGTCTGTGCTTGAGAAATGGGGTGGACCAGCACGGGGAGGACCCAGAGGGACAGACCTGAGAAAGAGCCTGGGGTGAGCAGGAGGGTCCTCAGGGGCAAACACAGGAGCTTGAACTGAACAAGCTGGGCTCCAGGGGCAGGCAGCGCCCTACACCGCCACCAGAGAGCATTCACCCCTCTTTCCTCCTCCTGCTGTGGGGCCCTGAAGACCTGGGGGCAAAGTGGGGGTGGGGAGGAGCTGAAAGGCAGCCCTTGTGATTCCAGTTCCATGTCCAACCTCACACAAGCCCCCACCTTCCCTGGGCCCCATGCCTCATGAGAAACCTTGGCAAACGCTGTTTTCTCGAGTGGCTGGCCTGTCACTCCATCATAAGGGAAGGGAGCCAGGCCAGCATGGCTCAGTGATTGAGCGTCGACCTATGAACCAGGAGGTCACGGTTTGATTCCCAGCTAGGGCACATGCCTGGGTTGTGGGCTTGATCCCCAGTGTGGGGTGTGCAGGAGGCAGCTGATCTCTCTCCCTCTCCGTCCTCACTGAAATCAATAAAAATACATTTTTTAAAAATAAGGGAAGGGAGGCAGTGTGACATGATTGAGGCCAGGGACCGACCGGGTGGGCCCACTGGTAATTCTCCAGGGGCTCCTCCATCGGTACCCGGACAGCTGGCCTGAACTGGGCAGGACTTTCCTCCTGTCTCTGTGCAAGCAAGCTCCAGGATGAGTGAGCACGCATGAATCACAGGGTCCCAGGGCACAGACCAGAGGCTAGTCTGAGGTGCCCCAGTGCCTGGGAATTGTGGTGGGTGAGGAACCCTGGAGTGTGAGCGGGGGCTGGGAATAGAGGGGACCAGAAGCCAGAGTGGGCTGTGGCCACAGCAGGAAAAGGCCCCAGGGTCTGCTCAGGAAAGTGAAAACCAGGGAAAGGTGGGGAGCAGGCCTTGCGGGGAGGGAGGAAAAAAGGGGAAGTCAGCGGGTTCGAAGGGGAAAGTCCCAAGGAACAGAAACTCTTCAGTGATTTCCCTTGTGGGAAAACTGAGTGAGGACCAAGGTAAAGGCCAATGCTTAAGGGTGGGAGAAGTCACTGGGGTCATAAATTACTGGCAATTCGCAGCCTTTTCATTCCTCTGAGATTCCTCATTTGATGTACTTAAGGTTCCTCTTTTGAGCTACCTTAACTTAACTACCTTCAGCTCTGAGTTCGAGGGGCACTGCCTCCCTCCCCAGGTCTGGGTTGATCACAGGGTCACTGTGACCATGAACAGTTCAGGCCTAGCTGAAGCCCAGACTGGCTGCAGGAGCAGATCGATGGGGGTGGGCCAGCTGCGGGTATGGTGGTGAGTGGGTCTCTCCACTCACCTATGTCCAAAGATAAAATGGGATGGAATTCCTTAAAGCGTGACCCTTGGGCACAGGGTTTGAGGGATCAGAGTTCTGATTTGTGCTCGGTCTGAGTTTCTGGTGACAACGGCCCAGGGTGACTCTGTGGGAAGGGGCCTTGGGCCACACAGGCCCAGGTTCTAATCCCGGCTTCCCCACTGCTGACTGCACTCCGGGGAGAGTTTCCTGTTGACCTCAGGTGTGTCTGATGAAATGGGTAAGGACACTCGTCCAGGGTCTGTAGGCGTTAGAGGACGGGCCCCAGTCCTGGCTCCTGGACCAGAGCGAGGCTCCCCAGGATGAGGGGCTAAGGGTGAGCTGACTGAGCCCAAGGACGCTCCAGGGAGGATGAGGGGGCAGGCCTTCTGGGCTAGCCTGGGCACTCCTCCCATCTGGGGGGGCATGCCCAGGGCTTCCTGCTCCCCCTCTTCACAAATCCCAAGCACCTGGCTCTCAACTCCTCATGCTGCCCTCTCCTGCTAGCTCCCACATCCGCTGCAAACTCCCACACTCCCCTTTCTGAATGCTCCCCTTTCTCTGAGATCCCGCCGGCCTCCCACCCAGCCTCACCTGAGCGAGAAAGAAGTATCTGTAGATGTAGACGGAGGCGAACACGAGGCCCATGAGCAGCACCACCATGCCCATCGACAGGTAGCACACGCTGCCTACGGAGCCCCCCTTCTTGTGGCGGTGGTAGGGGGGCCGCTCCTCCTGCAGACAGCAGTGCAGGGTCAGTTAGCTGGGGGTCCTACACCCTGGAATCCTCCCACCCCTTTTCCGAAGTGAGACCTCGCCCTGCTGGCCTGGGGGGAGCCTTGGGGTCAGGGGAGAGGATGGGTGATGCACGGGAAATTATCTGGAAGAAAAGGAAGCCGCGGGCTCCCCCAGCTCCTCCGGTCATGTACACAGAGACTAAGACCCACCACGAAGGTCACAAAATGACGCACAGGGGCTCAGCAGGCGCATCTGGAATTCCCCTGCATGAGTCCCCTTCATGGGACCAGCTGTGACCACAGGGTATTCTTTCAAACACAGAAGGGGAAGCACAGACATGGCCTTAGTCATTGTGCCAGGCCTCGTCACCTATGGGAATTGGGGTGCTCTGGGCTCTGGGGAGCCAGGGAGGCTTTTGAGGTGGGGAGTGACAAGATGCACCTGAAGGCTGGAGTCCACAGGGTGGACTGGAATGGGGGCCGCGGGAGGGGGGCCGTGGCAGGGAGCAGTCACTGACTGATGGGGACAGGGGCTCCAGGAGGCCCACAGGGTCGGGCTGGTCTCCGTCCGGCCAGGCAGCACTGGGCTTGTCCACGCTGAGCAGAGCTCAGCCTTCCAGGCAGTGATGGCCTCACACAGGCCCGGCTGGCAGTGCCAGGCAGGCTGTCAGGAGGCTTCCAGAAGCCAGGATGCTTCTGCCAGGAGGGAAACGTGTTTGTGGCAGCAGCAGCTGCCACCAGGGAGCTGGGGCAGGAGGCTCCCGGTAAAACCTGCTCTGGGAGCCAGGCTGGGGCCCAGGACAGTAGCTGCAGGGCTGCCAAGCAGCAGCAAGCCAACCAGACCCAGCTCCAGGCCATACCACGTGTGTTGGGCGGGTGGATGGCGGATGTGTGTAATCCCTGTAGCACACTTCACCTGCAGCACTGGACCCGTGTGACCTTGCTCATCCCTCTTTACACCTGTCCTCTCTAACCCAGGCCTTCCTTCACCCTGTGAGCTGCTGTAAAGGTGCCAGGCTTGTCTCTGCCTCCAGTGCCCACCATCCAAACCCTCCTCCGTGGTGTCCAGATACAGCCAGGTGAGGTTAGAGGCCAGTGCCAAAGACTCCCGCCCCACCCCCACCCTCAAGGAGCTGGGGCAGTGTGGGGGGAGGGGAGGAGCTCCAGCTCAGAGCCCAGCTCCTCACTGGGCCTTGCCACTGCCTGCTTAGCCCTCTTTGTGCCATGTTTCCTCTCTCCCTTCATCCTGGAGTGGGTGGCAGGAGGGTGGGGTCACAGTTCAGGTCCTAGTTACTCAGGACAGGCCCATATCTCTCAGCACAGGAGGTCCAGCCTGCTGTGCCCCTCAAGTCCTCTCCCCTGTGGCTCCTGGTTTGGCACATGTTGCGGGCGGGGGGTGGGGGCGTGGCTCGGGCCTCGGGGAGCAGAGGAAAGTCCCATCAGAGGAGCTGTTGCCTTCCTGCTTGGGGAGGGCAAAGAAGGCCTGGAGGACCCTCCCCCTCTCTGGGCACATCCCTCACCAGGCCAGCGGCCCCAGCCTCTGCCGCCATGGGGTGAGACACGGAATGGAGAGGTGCCCCTGCCCATCCTGCTCAAAGCAATGGCTTTGACTTTCCAATGGGCTCCCAGGAGCAGCAATGGACAGGGCGACCCAAGAGCCAGGCTCTGCCAGCATCTCAGAGAAACAAGCCACCCGGGGATCCACCGTCTTGTGTGTGGTCCTCACGAACGTCGCTGACTCAGAAGGCAGGCCGGGACCCTGCCAGCTGTGCCTCCTGCCCCTCTGGACCCACATGTGTCTTCGGTGGGACCCAGCGCTGAGGCCCCAGCAGGGGCTGGGATCCAGCAGGCGCACTGCAGTGCCCCTCCGAGCAGGTTCCCCTCCCTGGGAAAGTGAACAGGCCGCCCACCTCCCCACTGGGTTTTGTCCTGAGGGGGTTTTGTCGGGAGTAAAGGAGACAAAGACCTGAAAGCCCTCGGTTCAGGATAAATGCTGGTTATAACTAGCAGATCTTTATCAGCTCAACTTTCCCTGGTTAGGGCCACCACTGAGACAGCTGTTGAGGCTGCAAGGGGGTCAGGCGTATGCTCCTTCTTCAAGAAAACCAGAGGAGCAAGCTTGTGAGAACTGCTTTAAAAACAACAACAAAACAGCAGAACAGTCAATGGGCGACAAGCCAGAGCCCCAGGGCCTGCTCCACAGAGGAAGTGCCTGGTCAAGGTGAGGCCTACCAGGGTTACAGCTGCCTTTCTGCCGGCTGGGTCAGGTGTTTCTAAGGGGCGGGCAAGGCAGCTGGAGAGGGCGGAGAGGAGAGGAGGTCAGAGAGGACAGAGGAGGGGGGAGGTGAGGCTCACGCCCCCAGCTGAATGTGAGGGTGGCTAATGTGGCCGAGGACACAGCCGCCAGCCGGGACACCTGACACTGCCCTGTGTCCTCACATCTCCGTGGGGGGCGGTCACTGTGAAGGTTGGGGATCCCCCACTTTTCCTAGATGTGCAGTGGACAAATGGCTCCTTCTCCTGCCTCTGTTGCCACCCACTGAGTGCATACTGGGGGCTCATCCCCTACTCCTCTCCCGACCCTCCAGCCTTCGGGGGCCAAACCCCAGAAGCATCGTGGCCGAGCAGTGGCTGGAAGAAAAAGCAGGACCAGAGGCCGTCATGAGGCAGATGGGAAACCACGGATGGCCCTGCTTCCAGACAAAAGGGCCCCACACAGGAGGGAGGGCCCCTGAATCCTGCCCCAACGCTGCCATTGCTTCCCTGGCCCCCCAGCTCACTCAGCGAGATGGCCAGCTTCATCTGCCGTGCTAGAGACCCGGGAAAATGCAGCCCCCACGTGAAGCAGTTACTACATCCAGGCATTTGGGAGCTTCCATTTAGAAAGTAGGAAATATTGCATACTGTTTCCATAGCAACTGGGCTTTCTGAGAGAAGTGCCTGGCTGTGTACTCTTGTGAGGCACGTGAGCCAGACCTGTGGGGACCCAAGAGGGGCCTGAGCCTCTGCCTGCCTGCTTCCCTCAGCCCCACAATGGCGCTCATTAAACGACTTAGCAAAGGCAAGGCCAAAACAGTCAGGGGGAACCCAGCCAACTGGAGCATTAACTCAGCAGACCCCCCGGCTCATGGAGAGCGCGCCCAGCTACCTTCCCCTGGTGGCAATGTCCAAAATAACTGCAAGCGGATTAAGCTACAGTTACAGGCTGGAGGAGGAGGCTACAGGGAACCAGAAGGCCAGGACTGCCGGCTGGTGCGAGGGGTCTCCCCTCCCCTCCCCAGCATCACGCCCCTCCTCAGCACCTTTCTTTCCCAGGCTGCAGCTCACAGAGACAAGGGCACGTGTGTGTGTGTGTGTGTGTGTGTGTGTGTGTGTGTGTGTGTGTGTGAGAGAGAGAGAGAGAGAGAGAGAGAGAGAGAGAGAGACGGAGAGAGAGAGAGAACACTGACAGGGTGAGGTGAGAATGGGCAAATGCAGAGCTGTGCTCAGATGCTGACAGGGGTCATGACTTTGCCATCACTGGAACCCCATTCCTACCGTGGGACCCAGCAGCACCCCAGAGCGGTGGGTGAGGAGAACAGTGAGACCCCTGAGGACACTCCTGCACAGCCCTCCACTCTGCTTGGCGCTCGGGATGGATTCTGCTCCATTCCCCACGGTCAAGACGAGATCCAGAGAAAAGGCTTGGGAGGACGAGAAGGCGGGCTGCTGGAGCTCTCCGGGAGGAGCGAGCTCGGAGAGGCTGCGCTTCTGTGATTTTATCACAACATTTTTTTTTTTTCTGTCACTAAGAGAAACTCATCCTCCCTGGCACTCTGCTGACAGCCTTGGAACATGCAAGGGCAGGCCGAGGGAAATAGAACAGAGAGCAGAAAAGTCTGGTGCTCCGGGAAGGCCCAGGGCAGGCCAGGAATAGGACAGCCCCATGTCCCCACACTGCCATGGGGCAGGACCCAGAGCTGGCCTGCATTTTCACGAGGGTCCTTTCAACCCAGCCCTTGGGGCCTGTGGGACGGGAGGACTCCCAAGCCAGGCCAGATCCACCCTCCGGGCTGGCAGGGACCTCCCCCAACGACTCCGGGGGACCCAGCTCCCCGCTGCCAAGGGCCTGAGGCCAGGGCACAGAAGGTGAAATCTGAGTCTCAGGTATGCAGGCTGGGAGGGAGGACACAGGGGCCATTAATCAAAGGCAAAAGCCAGAGAAAACTGCAGCGCTGAGAAGATGACTGTATTGAACTTGTTCCTTTCTTCTCATAGCCCCCAAATTGGGTCGAGTGAGGACATGTCCACATCTCCTGGCTGTGTGTGTGTGTGTGTGTGTGTGTGTGTGTGAGAGAGAGAGAGAGAGAGAGAGAGAGAGAGAGAGAGAGAGAGAGAGAGAGAATACATAGGCACAGAGAACTGTGGGAGAGGGGAGGGTGCTGAGGGGTGTAGAGCTGGCCATGTTCACTAACATGCACATGTCCTAAAGGTGTAACCCTTTAGGACAGATTGTAATCCTCCTCTTGGGCCCCTATTGCTCCCTCTCGCCCATTAAGAATGACATGGCCAGAAGGTGCTAAGAGGGGGTGCTTCCCCGCCAGCCCCCCATCAGTGCAGGCTTCTCATTATCTCAGAGGCAAGCACCATGTGGGGAGAGCGGGCAGCTGGAGGCCCAGCTGCGCCCCCACCTCATCCCTTCCAGGCCCACCGAGCCTCTGCCTTCCGGCAGCAGGTCTGGGGACAAAATCCTCCTTGTGTTCCAGGTTTTGCCCAGAAGCAGGGGGAGCCTGCTCTGAGGGTGGTGCTGCTGCACCCTGGCCCCTAGGCCTGCACACAGGTGGCATTTTGTCACAGCGCCAGCGGGTGGCTCGCCCGCGGCAAGGCATTTACAAGCTCATCTGTGCATCCTGTGGTCCTGCCTCGGCTCTGAGTCTTATTGTTGAGTCCAGTTCAGTAACCAAGAAGGGGTCCGAGTCAGCCCCAGCCGGAAGATACCTTCTAATAGGCTTTCCTCTGCGTCCCCACCCGAGTGGCACAAAACTCAAATGACCTGTCTTGATGAAGCAGCTCCCGGGGCCTCCCAAACAGCCCACCTGTCCCACTCACCTCTCCTTCAGAGCCCTAATAAATGGCGGATACTCTGTCCTGGGCGACATCTGTGAATGCTGGTGCCGGCTGTACTCACTGCCTGGGCACTGGATGTGGGAAATGTGCCCACTGGCCCGGAGAGGCCACCAGAGGCTGGCCGAAGTGAACTCTTCTCCCAAGGCCCCAGTTCCAGCAGAGCAAAGGTGAAACATCCAAGCCCCCTGGGCAGCACCTCAGGGCCCGGAGCAGCTATAACATTTCACTGATATGCACACCTGTCCTAAAGGTGTGGGATTTTAATCCTCCTCCCAGGACCCCGTGCCCCCTCTCCATGATTAAGTGAGTGAGGGGACCCTGCCCAACAAGGTCGGGGGAGGAGGCTTGCTCAGCAGGCTCAAGGCCATTACCGACAGCACCAGGAAAACGTGGATATTTCCATTTCACGCTGGGTGAGGGGGAAGAGCCAGAGGCTAGATGTCAGTTACTGCCAAGGTGATGCTAGCTAGCATCTGCCACGAGGCCTGCACTATCAGCAAGGTGCTTCTGAGAATGTGCCATTCCTGCAAATCTGTGGCCCTTCTGATGGAGTTGGAATTACATCCTCCCTTAATCTGGCTGGTCCCCCCTCCTGCCCAAATCCTACAGCTCTTAGAGGCAGGGTCCTGTTTTCCAGACCTTGGCTGGGTGCCAGGCAGCTGGGAGAAGGGGCAAGAATGCTGCTTTGGGCCCCTCATCCCTTCACCCCCCAGGGCAGAGAGGAAGGGAGGAAAGAGGCTTGAAAAGCGCTCATTGGAAACTTTTAAAGCTGCAGATCAGTCTTCAAATATGGAGTGCCTCTCCCCATCCAGGCGTCAAATTAAGATGGAGCTGTTGTGGTGGGGGGGCATAGCAACTCCCCACCCCAGCCCAGGTGGTCAGTGATGCTGCGGGCTCCCAGCATTCCACTCTCAGGGTGCCTGCTCAGGCTGCGACACCCAGGGCCTTAGACCCCTCTCCAGAGTCCCGTCCTCCAAGGCACAGGTATTCCCTGCAGCCCCGTCAGATCCCCGGCGAGGTGTGTCTCAGCCATAAACTTGGGGAGGGCCTTGGCGCGGAGGAGAGTCCTCAGAACCCAGCCTCCATCAGAGGGAGGGAGTGGACAGTAACTTTTCTTCCAAGTCCAGTCTCCATAGGGACTGGGGGCCCTAGATGCGGCCCAGGATCGTCGTGGGCGACGCTGCGGAGACGCCTTTGCCTGGCTGGACCAGCTCTCCCTTCCCTCCGCCTCCAGGCCCGAGCCACGCGTCCTGTCCCCTCGGGGCCTCCCCACTCAGACTTCACGCCGCTCCGTTTTCCACCGCGGAAATGCCTTCTCTCCCCAGCCCGAGGCAGGGGAGGCAGGGGAGGACGCGCCGGGGGCGGGGTGCACGAGGCCCGCCCCCACAAAGCGCAGCTGGGAAGCGGTAGGGCGCCCGGGCAGCGGGGAGGGGACAGCCCGAAGGAGAGCCGGGAGGGGAAGGAAGGAAGAGGGGACAGGGGGTCGGTGGGATCAGGATCAGCCTCGGAACCCCGAACTTCGAAGCCAGGACAGGCAGACGGGCGGGTTCTGGTTTATTTCCATTTCATCTTGCACTACTTTCTCCATCAGGTGCAGAGTAGCCGCACGTCCCCCACCCCTGGCCGACCACCCCCTCCCCTCTTGGGACGAAATCAATGGCCCCTCTTCCCCTCTCCCTCCGACGGCACCAGAACCCTCCCCCCGCCCCTCCCCCGCCTCATTTCCCACCAATCACGACCCACCGCCCTACTTCGGAGAAATAATGTTCAACCCTCCTCCCATCCCCCACCCGGGGACTCGGCTCTCGGCCCCTCCCCCTTGATTGGAACCAGACGCGAACGCCAGTCCCCCGAACTTCGTCGGCCCAGCCCCCTCCCTCTATTTTGGGGCTCGGCTCCCAGGGCCCCTATACTTTTGGAAGAGTCCTTACGCGCTTCCCCACCTGGGGACTAGCGACCCGGACCCCCCTCCCAAACTTCGGCCTTAGACGCGCGCTGCCACCGTAGGACAGGACCCAAGCCCCTCCCCCACCTTAGGATGGATGACCCCCCCGGCATCCGCGGGGCGGCCAGGCGCGCCTGGGTCCCTCCCCGGAGCCCCGGCCCCTCTCACCCGAGCCGGCGTCAGCAGGATCTCCGCGGCCGGAGCGGAGGCCGAGGCCGAGGCCGAGGCCGAAGCCTTGTCGGCCTTGTCGCCTTTGATGCCGGCCACGGCGGGCTGGAAGCTGATCTTCACCATGGCTGCGCCGGCCCGTCCGCCCTGCAGCCTCTGACAGCGCAGCCTCTCTCGGTGCAGCCGTTGCCCGCACTCCGCAGGCACCGGAAGTTTGGATCCTGCTCGCGTGCCTTTCTCTAACCCCACCTCCAGTCCGCCCCCAACAGGGGGGGCTTCGGCGCCCGCTGCGCCTGCGCCCCCTTCCTGCCCCTCAGTGCGCAGTGACCCCTGCCGGGCGTGCTGCTCCGATTAGGGGAGGACTGAGGTTCACGCCATCCATCCATCCATCCATCCATCCACCCACCCACCCACCCACCCACCCAATCAGGCATGGATTCAGCCCTCTTCAAAGCCTTATCCCTTCCAGCTCCCTTTCCAAGACCAGCCTCCCCCAACACACAGTCTGTTAAAACAGTGTTTGCTAGATAAATGCAGTTTCCAGTCAAGTTCCCAGGCTCACTCCTCGCCCCCTGCCCCCCAAGGTATGTTTTTTTTTTATTATTATTGATATTTAGAGAGAGAAGAGAGAGGCATCAATGTGAAAAATAAACATCCATCCATTGCCTTCTGCTTGTGCCCTGACTGGGAATCAAACCTGCAACCTGGGTCTGTGCCCTGACCAGGAATCCAACCAGAAACCTTTTGGTGTACGGTGGCGGCTCCAACCAACTGAGCCACTCAGCCAGGGCCCATCATGGCCTTTGGCACCACGTGCCACCTCCTCTTCTGGGACCTCAGTGCTGCTGAGCAGTCCCAAGGCAGCCCGTGCAAACGGTTCCCCTGAGTGTGGCTTTGTTCTCAAAGTCATTTTCAAAGTGAGGACCTTGACCAGCAGCACCAGCAGCACCAGGGAACTTGTTAGAAAGGCAAACAACCTCATTCACCCTCTCACTGCCTCTTCCTGTCCTCTCCAGACCGCCCTCTCCTCTCTCCTCAGCAGCTGAGCTCACCTCTTCACGGAGAATCTGGAAGCCATCCTGTGAGAACGCCATTGTGCTGCTGGCCAGTCCCCCTCCCCCCCCCCCCCCCAGCAGCTGCCCCTGTGGCTACTGTGGTGCCTTTGGGCCCTTCAGGCTGGAGGAGGCGACTGTCTTTGCTCTTCTCCTAGTTTCATTCCACCTTCTTGGTGAAGATTCCAAGCCCGCCATCATCTCAGATATCTTAAGACCTCAGTCATGCGCCATCCCCAGCCCATCAGGGGTGGCCCTCTACTCCAGCCTCAGCTCTCCCTTCAGTCCTATCAGTTCTGAAACATGCTTGCATTAACCTTGAAAGAAAACAGAACAAAACACCTCCTTTAGCCCCTTGTCCCCTCCCCTTGGGACCCCATTTCTTTCATTTCCTCTTTAGCCAAACTTCTAGAAAATTCAGTCTCCATTTCCTCATCCCTCTCCACACTCATCCTAGTTGGATCTGGCCTCTGTCCTCATACCTCCACCTGGTTCTTAATCATCCTTTTTTCTGTTGTTGTTGCGAATCCTCACCAGAGGATATTTTCCCCCACTGATTTTTAGAGAGAGTGGAAGGGAGGGGGGACACACAGAGAGAAACATTGATGGGGGAGAGACACATTGATTGGTTGCCTCCCACACATGCCCCGACTGAGACCAGGGATGGAGTTGCAACCCAGAATTGAACCCCAAACCCTTCAGTCCACAGGCCGACGCTCTAAGCACTGAACAAAACTGGCTAGGGTTAATCCTCATCTTACTTGGGATGCCTTTGGGCTGCTTGGCTATGCCCTCTCCTGTGACTCTGCCCCCTCCCCTCACCCCCCCATCAAACAAGTTGAGGAGGGGGATTGGCCCCAGTGGGAAGGTTTTCTGGAATCAACCCCCACAATAGTTCATTTTAAAACTAAAACCCCAAATGTGAACTTTTACATGTGTTTACTTCTTTCTCCAAATTGAGTAGTTCAGTGTTGTCCTTAAAGGATAGCTGGTTTATGACAATGTAAAGGCTGGTTATTTGAGACTTACAGTTATAGTTAACTTTGGATGGTCAGGGTAGGACTTGCTGGGAATGCAGTGACCTCAGACAAAGGTATAGCCACTACCCTCAGCGTTCTGTCATCTCCCAGAACTTAGTTCATCTTGTAACTTACAGTTTGTACCCTTTGACCAACATGTCATTTCCTCCATCCACCAGCCTGTGGTAACCACCATTCTACTCTCTGCTTCTATGAGCTCAACTGCTTTAGATCCCACATGTAAATGAGGTAATACAGTGTCTGCCTTTCCCTGTCTGGCTTATTTCACTTAGTATGATATCCTCCAGGTTCATCCATGTTGTCACAAATGGCAAGATTTTATTCTTTTTTATGGCTGAGTAACATCCCATTGTATCCATGCACACCACATTTTTTAAATCCATTCATCCATGAGTGGACACTTAGGTTGTTCCATGTCTTGGCTATTGTGGCTAATGCTACAATGGCCACGGGAGTGCACATGTCTTTTCAGGTACTGATTTCATTTCCTTTGGATGTAGTATACCCAGTAGTGGAATTGCTGGATCCTATGGTAGCTCCATTTTTAATTTTTTGTACCTGATAAGTATATTGAAGAGATAGTTCCTCTGAAAAATCAGTAGAAAGAGACAAATCTCTGGAAAATTTAATGAATAAATAAGGTAGAAAATATTAATATGAGAAAGAAAATAAAACCACAGATAAAGTGGATATTACATGTTATAATATACTATGTATACTCATATCAAATAAATATGAATGTTCCAAAGTGGATGATTTTTACGGAAAAGTAAAATGGCCAAAACTGACTCAAGAAGTAGAAGAAAATAATAATGTCCTATAATCAAGGAAAATACTGAAAAAAGTTCTCAAGCAATTCTCTCAAAAAAAGGCTCTGAGCAGCCAGACCACTTATCTGGATGGTTCTTTCAAACGAAAGGAACAGCAAGTTTTGTTGGTGCTTCAGTTAATTTTAGGCATAGATTATATATTCTGACACAAAAACCTGACAAAAGAGAGAAACATACTTTTAGTTATGAAATGAGATACAGAAATTCAATGGTATATTAGAAGAACAGCGAAGTGCTACCAAGTAGAACTTCTGAGAATAAAGACATAGCTTTCAGGTTTGAAAATCTATTGGGGGAGAAATTGCTTTGCAAAATAATGCTTAAAAGTAATAGCTATTCAAACTTAAAAAACATAAAGAAAATAAAACAACAAAACCCACAACAAACACTGTAGTACTTTGTTATTTTTCCTCCAATATTTTTTACTCTCTATGTGAATATGTGTGTGTGTGTGTGTGTGTGTGTGTGTGTGGTATGTATGTGTTTCACTAAACTGGGACAACAGTGAGAGAGAGAGAGAGAGAGAGAGAGAGAGAGAGAGAGAGTTCTCAGCTAGGGGTGATTTTGACCTTTGGGGAATATTTGGCAATGTTTGTCACAACTTGGGTTGGGGCAGGGAGGTAGGTGCTGCTGTCCTCTAGTAGTTAGAAACCAGAGCTGCTGTGTACAGGACAGTCCCCACAACAATTATCCAGTCTAAAATGAGAAACTCTGGTTAATATCTTGCTGCTTTTTTTTTTCCTCTTTAATTTCAGCATTTTCTCATGTGGTAGGCAGGCAGAATGCCCCCTCCCCCCCACCAAGATATCCATGGCCTAACATTTGGAACCTGTGAATTTGTTACCTTACACTGTGAAAGGAACTTTATAGAAGTAATTAAGATTATGAACCTTAAAATAGGGAAATTAT
Source organism: Cnephaeus nilssonii (assembly GCF_951640355.1). Classification (NCBI taxonomy): domain Eukaryota; kingdom Metazoa; phylum Chordata; class Mammalia; order Chiroptera; family Vespertilionidae; genus Cnephaeus; species Cnephaeus nilssonii. The sequence continues at coordinate 30,263,680 of NC_137081.1, read as the reverse complement.
TCTGGTTTTACCTGAGTGATCACGTGAGTCCTTAAAGGCCGAGATCACGTGAGTCCTCTCTGGCTCAAGTGAGAGAGATGTGGCAGAAAATTCACGGAGATCTGAATCATGAGAAGGACTGGAAATGGTGTTGCTGGTATGTAGATGGGGGAGGGGCAATATGACAAGGAACCATAGTGCCTTTAAAACGCTAGTTACTGAAACCAAGGGTACAAGCCAAACTTGTGAGACAGGTGCTGGTGAAAAAGGAAAGAGGATTATTCTCACACCTCTGAGAACATGGGGGACTCTTGTCACAAAGACCACCCTAACATCTCAGTGCAGGCAGAGGTTTTTGTAAGGAGGGAGAGGGAAAGCAGAACGAAGAGATCAAGGGAAGGAGGTTGAAAAGTTCTCTATGTGCAGACCAGCACAGTCCATTTCAGAAGGACCTCGAAACTGGTCAAATGATCGCCTGGTATGCATCATCCTGGTCTCCGTCATCCTAGTTCTACGGCTGAAGGTCAGCAAATCCCCCAGAACTGGGATGACTGAAGGTCAGAGTCTGTATCTTCTGAAGTTAGTTCCTAGGATTCTTATACAAACATGCTGTTTACCTACAAGCTACATATTAGATTCAGCATTTACAGAAACAATGTCAAAAGAATGGTGGGGTGGGTTACAATTCCTCACTGCTACACACTCAGAGAAACAGAAACCCCAAGAAAACGGAAACCTCAGTCCCATACCGCACAGAACTGAAATCTGCCCACAACGAGAATGAGCCTGGAAGTACCCTCTTCCCCCATCTCTGCCATCCCCCAGAGCCTCCAGGCAAAGAGCCCAAGCTGGCGGGCACCTTGTTTTGACCTCGCTAGACCAGGAGCAGAGGGAACGCAGAGCCCACCTGCACTGTTGAGTCACAGAACTCTGCAATAAGGAATTCATGAACATCCCTGTCACCTCTCTTTGTCCTAATCCCCACACCGAATCCATCGGCAAGTTCCCTGGGCTCTGTCTCCAAAATCTATCCAGATTGGACCGCTTTTTCCACTTTGGTCCACGCCACCCTCTCTCCTGGACCATCTTAGCTGGCCTCTCACCTGGACCTTCCCAGGGTCTCTCCAACCCCCTGCAAAGTCTGTTCTCCCTGCAGCCTCCAGAGGGCGCATTTAAAACGTCAATCAGGGGCAGGTGGCAGTTCGGTGAGGCGTGTCAGGAGCATCTCCGTTTCCAACGGCGAGCGGGCAGTCGACGCGCGGACGACTCGGCACGGCGCTCCGACTGTAGCTGTGTCACTGTGTTATGATGCCATCTCGTACCAACCTGGCTCCTGGAATCCCCAGTAGTAAAGTGAAATACTCAAGACTCTCCAGCACAGATGATGGCTACATTGACCTTCAGTTTAAGAGAAGCCCTCCTAAGGTTCCATATAAGGCCGTTGCGCTTGCTGCAGTACTGTTTTTGATTGGCACCTTTCTCATCATCATAGGCTCCCTCCTGCTGGCGGGCTATATCAGCAAAGTGTGTGTGTGTGGGTGGGGGGTGCAGATCGGGCCGTTCCTGTTCTGATCATTGGCATCCTGGTGTTCCTGCCAGGGTTTCACCACCTGCGCATCGCTTACTATGCATCCAAAGGCTACCGGGGTTACTCCTAGGAGGACATTCCAGACTTCAATGACTAGCACCTACCTTAGCCCTGAGGGGCAGAGTCAGATGGGACTGAGCTCAGCTTTAAGATACTGAGCAGAAACTATAGCTTAGGGCTAAAGAATTCTGCAGGTTGCAGATGCTTAACAAAACAATGGCCATGTTTTATGGGTCCATCCCAAGAGCTTACAATTAGCTAATTAGGACATGCTTTATATTCCATGTCCTGGCCCTGACAAAAAGCTGACAAGTTTTTCCACATGAACCTGCATCATGGAAGAATAGCAATGTTAATTGGAGAAAGTGGGAGGCTATTCTGCAGTGGGAAGTGTGGCTGCCACCACCCTTTTTAGAGTTGAGCATTTCTTTTAAATATTCTTTATTATCAGTTTGTTCTTGTGGTAAATGGAAGACTGCAGTATGTCGAATTTCTTATTACTAAGTAATTTATTTTGAAAATACGTAAGTATCTTACCCCCTGTTCTAGTGGAAGACTGGCAAAATCAAATATTAGTGTGGGTGCATCTGAAATATTTTTTACTTGCTTTCTTATTCAGAGCAATCAGGAATTTTAAACCTCAGAGCAAGTTTTCAAAATGTAAACACTTTCTCTGCTCACCATTCCTTGGCCAGCACTGATCTGGCTCACAATTAGGTTGGGCACCATATAATTTGGGTAATTCTATCCTATATAGATGAACAGGTTCTGTATGTCATGCCTTTAAGGACTAGACTATTGGCAGTTTTCTAAGGAAAAATGTAGATAAGTGGTTGTTAGTTAGAGTTTATAACCCCATTGTTAGCACCTTGTATTATGATGTCCTTCTTCTGAAGATTGCAAGATTTGGCCTGGATTCCTAGGGGACTAGACTGCCTTAGTTTGATTTTGTTTCCTAGCTTGCAAAAGGTGACTTATGTTCAAAACAAAATGTCGAAATCTAAGTCCTACACTTAAATGAGTTGACTTTAAACATATTTCAGAAAACATTTTAATGATTAAATGGTATCTTAGATCCCAATACCCAGGACTACTTTTATTTTTAGATAACTGGCATTGTGGGTCAGCCTGCTTTCCAGTAATTCTTTTACTCTGAGGTTGTGGATTGGCAACTAGAGACCTGGAAGTGCTATTAGCTGGGATTTGGAGGACTCTGGGTAGAGCAAGTTTAACTGGGGAGGATGAGTTCAACTTTGGGTGTGTTAAGTTTAGGTGTCTGCTTGACATTCAAAAGGAGCTGTTGACAAGGCATTTGCAATGCACAGGTTTGCAGTACAGGAAGGGAGTCTAGGCTGGAGGTAGAAATTTGGGAGTCAGTGTTGGGACAATATATCCAGGAACCATGGGGCTGGATGAGATCACCCACAGAATGCACATGGGAAAAACACTAGAACTCAGGAAATGAGGGACAAAGAGGGTGACCAGAAGCAGCCTCCAAGATTAGATACATTTGTTAATGGGAGGGTAGGTTGGGGAGTCCAGTAGTCTGATTAAAGTTCTTGGGCCTTGGCAATGAAGATGTGAGGAAATATATAAAGCTGTCCTGGGCAGTGTTTGCAAAGCAAAGCTCAGACCAGAAGGTCTTTTTTATAAGGGTAATGATGCTATTCGTAAGGATATGGGGGAATGGAACAGGAGGACATAAAGTGAAAAGTATGCATTTGGTTGGGGTGAGTAAACATTTGCGCCCCCACCCCATTCCCCAAGGTTATCTAATTAAGTTTCTTGTATACCCTTTCAGAAACATTCTAAGTATGTATGTGTATATCCTTTAAAAAACAAACAAATAAAAATGGTCTCCCATTGTATAGTTTTATAATTTCTTTTTTTTCTACCTATTTTTTTGTTGATTTCAGAGAGGAAGGAAGACGGAGAGAGAGAGAGAGGCATCAGTGATGAGGGAGAGTCGTTGGTCGGCTGCCTCCTGCACATCCCACACCCGGGGATTGACCCACAACCAGGGTATGTGCCCTGACTTGGAATTGAACTGTGACCTTCTGGTTCATAGGTTGGCGCTCAACCACTGAGCCACACCAACCAGGCTCTACCTATGCTATTTTGTATATCTTTCCATATCCACAGAGATCAGCTATATTTTTATTTATTTTACTTATTTCACCTGGGGATATTTTTCCATAGATTTTTAGAGAGAGTGGAAGTGGGGGGTAGGGGGGGGACATCAATGTGAGAGAGACACATGGATTGGTTGCCTCCCTCAGTCACCCTGACCAGGGCTGGGTATCACCAGGGCTGGGGATCGAGCCTGCAACTGAGGTACGTGCCCTTGACCAGAATCAAACCTGGGACCCTTTAGTCCATAGGCCAATGCTCTGTCCACTGAACCAAACCGACTAGGGCTTCAGCCACATTTTTAAAATGTAAAGTATAAGTACAGTTTATCATGCTATACATGTAGTCATAGGGTCCTAAGAACAGAGACCATAAAAGTCAGATTCCTAGAGCATGAATTCCTTCTTGGATGTTTCCTGAGGGATGGTCCTCGTTCTATTTGAACATCCAGGCTCATAATTTCATTCCATTTGGGATTGTTACAGGTATACTGTTTATTAAGCCAAAATCAGAATCCCTGTAAATATGCATTGACAGCAGTTGTATATTCTGGTGCTTTATAGAAAACATCTAGCCCGGATGGCGTGGCTCAGTGGTTGAGCGTCGACTGTGAATCAAGGGGTCGCGGTTCGATTTCTCGGTCAGGGCACATGGCATGGGTTGGGGTGTGCAGGAGGTAGCTGATCAATGGGTCTCTCTCAGCACTGATGTTTCTATATCTCTCTCCCTTCCTCTCTGATATCAATAAAAGTACATTTTTAAAGAAAAAACATCTAGACCTCCATAATAATAGTGAATGTTTCTTGAACCCTTTGCCCAGTGTTGTGTCAAGCACTTACATTATGTATTCTATTTCATTTTAGTCCTTGGGGAAAACCCTGAGTTGGGTAAGATTCTTAGGTAATAGGTTGAGTATTTGCAAGTCAAATTTAGGAAAAGCCTGAATTGACTTACCAAGTATGAAAGCCAAATGACTTTAGGGGCTGGACAAGTAAAGAAGTGGGAGGGGAGTATGCACTGTGGTAGTAGGGATGAGTGTCAATCACCAAATGTTTATTTTACCTAAAAGTGGCTTTCCCTCCCCTCTACTCTGGCCTTTATAGTGTTGGCCAAACCATGTGTCCTAGCCTTATAAGGATTTTCTTATTTGCAACAATTATGCCTCTCAAGTCTAAAAGTCCTCCCCCTGCCCTAACCGGTTTGGCTCAGTGGATAGAGCGTCGGCCTGCGGACTCAAGGGTCCCAGGTTCGATTCCGGTCAAGGACATGTACCTTGGTTGTGGGCACATCTCCAGTGGGGGTGTGTGCAGGAGGCAGCTGATCGATGTTTCTAACTCTCTATCCCTCTCCCTTCCTCTCTGTAAAAACATCAATAAAATATATTTTAAAAGTCAAAAAATAAAAATTAAAAATAAAACGTCAATCAGACCATGACCTACCTCTGCCTAAAACCTGCTGACTTCCCAGTTCCTTCAGAATAGGGTAACACACATCCCCTCCCCCGCCCCCAATAAGCCCCACAATACGTTCACTCACAATGAGCCCTGGCCAAGGACATCTAGATCCTATCCTATCAAGCGCTGCCTGTATGCTTTCCCAGTTTTTCTGTTCGCGTGTTTATCTTCACAAAAACAGAGAAGACCCTTTGTACATTAAGAATATTAGCTTTGCCCTAGCTGGTTTGGCTCAGTGGATAGAATGTTGGCATGCGGACTGTAGGGTCCCAGGTTGAATTCCAGTCAAGGGCATGTGCCCGGTTTGCGGGCTCGATCCCCAGTAAGGGGGGGTGCAAAAGCAGCCAATCAATGATTGTCTCTCATCATTGATGTTTCTATCTCTCTCTCCTTTCCACTCTGAAATCAATCCTATATAATAAAAGCCTAGGTGGTGGCAAATGCGACATCATCACAAGATGGCCACCACAAGATGGCCGGCAGGGGAGGGCAGTTGGGGCGATAGGTCAGCAGGGGAGCAGTTAGGCGTCAATCAGGCTTGCAGGGGAGCAGTTAGGCGTCAATCAGGCTTGCAGGCAGGTGAGCAGATAGAAGCCAGCAGTCCCAGATTGTGAGAGGGATGTCCGACTGCTGGTTTAGGCTCGATCCCACAGAGGACATCCCCCAAGGGGTCCCAGATTAGAGAGAGTGCAGGCCGGGCTGAGGGACACCCCCCATGCACAAATTTCATGCACTGGGCCTCTAGTAAAAATATATTAAAAAAAAAAAAAGAATATTAGCTTTTGGTATTTTTCCATTTTGACACCTGCCTTTTTGTTGCATTCATGGACTGTTTTGACATATAAATCCCTCAAATTTTCCATTATGATTTCTTCCTTGCCTGCACACTTAGAAAGACTCTCTCCCCTTTAAACTTATATTTTCACCAGTATTTTCTCCTAGCATTGTTATATACACAGAACATCGAAATTGTTCATCATTACTTTTAAAGGTCTTGACAATTGTAATGCATTGCCTACTCAAGACAAATTTTAGAATGATTTTCCCATTTGTCTGCAAAAACCTATTGGGATTTTTATTGGATTTACTTTAATTTGGGGGAGAGTCGGCATTCCTGTCCAGGAATACGATTTGGCTTTTCCATTTACTTTCAGCTTTATGGCCCCCAGTAAAGTTTTGTGCTTTTCTTCACATGGGTCATAAAATCGATTCCTAGAAATTCTGTATTTCTTTCTGGGGACACCGCAGGCCGAGCCCCTCTTCCTGTGGCCGGGTACCTGGAGAGAGTGAGAGGTATGTTTGGGGACGGAGAACTGGAGATGGCAGTGGGCAGCGGGAGGCCCCTCCTGCTTGTGGGAGCCCCGTGGTGGCCACGCTCAGGGTCTGCCTGCCTCTGGCTGCTTTGGGAGATTCGGAGGCGCCCCCTGGCGGCCACCTCCAGTGCTGCGATTCTGTTAATAATTCAATTTCATTTTAACATCACCTCCCCAGACTCCTTCCCTGCTAGCTGTTGGAGTCACCACCTCCCTTGAAGGAAGGCAAAAGATTTTGAACATTTCAGATTCAACAATACACAATTTGAAAGATGGATATAAAAAAGTTACTCTAAAGCCTAATTGACTCTTTAAAATTTAGCAGCTACTTAACTCATCCACTCTACACCTGTTGGAGGGTATGTTACTCGTCAGGCTGTGGGGATGCAGGGGTGAACCCAGACAGAGAGAGCTTCTTGCGTCTTATGTTCTAGTGAAAGGAGACAAAAAACCAATCAAGTAAATAAATGAGATTATTTCCAAGAGTGTTAAGTTCTTTGAATAGCTCAGGAATAGAGAGGGGTGGGGTGGCCACACCGGCTAGGGACCAGGGCAGACTTCTCTGTGGAGGTGCACTGAAGTGGAGAGATGAGTGAGGAGGACTCAGCGTGTGAAGATGGGTGCACTACAGATCAACACCCTCTTGTCAAATTCTGCTTCTATATTTTTTATGGAAGTAGAAATTCAATCAGGAAAAAAGTGGACTATATGTGTCCTTGTTGCCTGTCCATTCTTTCATATTCGTATTTCTCAGTGAAGTTATGTCTCACCCACATGGTGAGGGTGAAGTTCCTGTTTGTCCACAGGGAGAAGCAGGGCTGCAGGCCCGGCAAACTGTATTTGTTTAGGGATATGGGTGTTGGCAGCTCTGGCTTGTGTGGGGGAGGCATTTCTCTTTAGATCTTACGCTTTCTTTCGGGATGTGCTTAAGGACTTTTTTAAAAATATATATTTTATTGATTTCAGGGAGGAAGGGAGAGGGAGAGAGAGATAGGAACATCAATGATGAGAGAGAATCATGAATCGGCTGCCTACTGCACGCCCCACATTGGGGATCAAGCCCGCAACCCAGGCATGTGCCCTGACTGGGAATTGAACCATGACCTCCTGGCTCATAGGTCGACGCTCAACCACTGAGCCACACCAGCTAGGCTTAAGGACTTTTTTTCTGCTGTAATTATTGTTAGTGCAGAAGAGCAAGTCTAGGAATTAAAAACACATAGTATAGGCCAAAGCCGGTTTGGCTCGGTGGATGGAGTGTCGGCCTGCGGACTGAGGGGTCCCAGGTTCGATTCCGGTCAGGGGCATGTGCCTTGGTTGCGGGCACATCCCCAGTGCGGGGTGTGCAGGAGGCGGCTGATCGATGTTTCTCTCTCATCGATGTTTCTAACTCTCTATCTCTCTCCCTTCCTCTCTGTAAAAAATCAATAAAATATATATATATTTTAAAAAATAAATAAAAACACATAGTATTAGGGGCTAAATCATGCCCCACCCCCATTCATATGTTGAAGCTCTAACCCCCCAGTATCTCAGAATATGACTGTCGGTGGAGATAGGGTCTTTAAAGGGGCGATTAAGTTAAAATGAAGTCATTAGGGTGGGCTCTAATCCACCATGACCTCTTGGCCTCTACAGATGTCCATTTGGAACACCCGGGGTGTAAGGTTAATTTTCAAAATATTAACATTCTTCCTCAGTAATTTTTGTCTGATGTATGCATGGTCTTTTCTCAGATTATCAAGGTTTCTTTCAGCCCATTATCACGAACTTTTTCTTGCATGAGAAATAAGCTGGTTTCCGCGAGAGCCGTGGTTCTTTTGAATTTTTCTGACGGAATTTCGGCTTGTACTCTGCGGGTGTCCAGCACGGCTGATCTCGCCATCTGCTTTGGAATGATTCTCCTCTAACATTAAAGGGCACGTCGTCTCTAGATTGAATACTTGGTGAACACTCATTTATTTTTCTTGCTGTTATCCAGGGAGGACTTGAAATTATGCCGGTGCTATTGCCTCTCCCTTGTGTTTTCCTCACTTCAGTCAAGCTTTCTCAGCTTTAAGACTTTAACTAGGAGTGTATTGATTACTTCATGTTCTTCACTAATTTAATGTATATTTGATTTCTTTTTAAGTGTTTTAAAATAACCCTTTATTTTTAAAAAGGATTTTTTTTTATTGACTTTAGAGAGAGGGCAAGGGAGAGGGAGAGAGAGAGAGAAACATTGACTGGCTGTCTTTTGCGTACCTCACACTGGGGAGCGAGCCCACAGCTCGGGCATGTGCCCTGACTGGGAATTGAACCGGGGCCTCCTGGTTCATAGGTTGAGGCTCAACCACTGAGTCATGCCAGCCGGGCTCAACTGACGATCTTCTGATGCATGGAACCAGCTCACCCAACTGAGCCACGTGGGCCAGAGTTAAAATAACCCTTTGAGTGACATCAATCAGTTTCTTCAAAAGTCCTTCAGATTAATATTTTAGGATCTCTGTTTCTGGTGCATTTGTTACATCTAATCCCAAGTTCCCATCATCCATATTAGTGTTCTCCCAAGAAGGCCACCTAATGAGTCCTCTTTAGCAAGTAGCCATGTAGAGGCTTGATCTGATTTTTTTTCAGTTTTCTAACATTTCATTTTGTTTGATACATTCATCACTCTCCCTTTCCCTTCTTTGCTTCTTGTGAAAGCAGCTCACACATTCGTGAAGATCATCGTTTTCATCCAAAGCATCTTTTAGCCCTGTCTAAAGTGTTTTTATTTTTATTTTTAATCCTTCTGATGTATTTTGAAGGCTGTTCCAGCTGCAGGTACTGGATATTAGGTGCGTTTTGATGCATCCTCTAAAGACTGGATTCTTCTTTAATGCTAGCCATTAGCACAGCTTGTTCTGAATGTTTATATTTCTTTTTGAAGCATTCTTTTCTAAAAGCCTCTATTTTAAGCCCAAGGAAAAAGTTGGTGGTTTCCAGCTCTTTGTTAATGGTCTCTGGTTTTTAAAAAAAGATTAACTTTTTAAGAGCAGTTTTAGATTCACAGCAAAATTAAGAGGTACAGATATTTCCCATAAACCCCTTACTCCCATAGATGCACAGTCTCCTCCACCATTAACATCCCCCCGCAGAGTGGTACTTTGTTACAGTGGATAGTCACCCAAAGTTCATAGTTCATCTTAGGGTTCACTCTTGGTGTATATTCTATGAGTCTGTACAAATGCATAGTGACATGTATCTATCATTACAGTATCATGTAGAGTATTTTCATTGCCCTACAAATCCTGGTCATTCTAATAGGTGTGTAGGGTATCACTGTTGTTTTTATTTGCATTTCTCTGATTACATATGATGTGAAGCATATTTGGTTTTGAGGCATAACAAACAAAATTTGCTGACGATTGCTTGAGAGGAGGAGGTGAGCAAGAAGGTAAGGAATTGAGGGTGATTGTTGATGTAAGAAACTAGAGCCCCAACCTAGCTGGTTTGGCTCAGTGGATAGAGCATCAGCCTGCAGACTAAAGGGTCCCAGGTTCAATTCTGGTCAAGGGCACGTGCCTGGGTTGTGGGCTCAATCCCCAGTAAGGGGGGTGCAGGAGGCAGCTGATCAATGAGTCTCTCATCATTGATGTTTCTACCTCTCCCTACCTCTCTGAAATCAATACAAATATATATATTTATTTTTTTTTAAAAAAGAAAAGAAACTAGAGCCCTGAGCTTGGGGGGCCTGGTGGGTGGGCCTGTGTGAGTTCCTTTTTGGACCTTGGAGTTCTGGGCTTCTGGACATCCACGTGCAGTGGTCCTGGGAAGTCCCCTCATACCCTGAAGACCTTTCGCCTTGTATTCAGTGACATGTACTGGGTGTAATTCCTCCCCCTTCCCCAAGCTATTCTTTTTTAAAAAATCACTTATTTTGTTTCTACCATCTATATATATAAAAGCCCAGCGACCCTTATGGCGGATCGACCAGAATGACTGGTCGCTATGATGTGCACTGACCACCATGGGGCAGATGCTCAATGCAGGAGCTGCCCCCTGGTGGTCAGTGCGCTCCCATAGCAGGGGCGCCACTCAGCCAGAAGCCGTGTAGCGGTGGTGGTGGGAGCCTCTCCCGCCTCCGTGGCAGTGCTAAGGAGCGGCAAGCCAAGTGGTAAGGAGTGAACAGACGGGCAGTTAGGAGCAAGCAGAGAGGCAGTTAGGAGTGAGGGGTCCCAGATTGTGAGAGGGCGCAGGCCGGACTGAGCCCCCACACGAATTTCATGCATCGGGCCTCTAGTTTCATTATAAAAAAATTTTAAGCATACAGAAAACCGGAAGAATTTTACAGGGGAAAATGGTATAATGGGAGAAAAGAGACCAACCTCCTATGCAAAAAATTCCAAATAATTGATGCTGTCAAGGAGGTGGAGTCCACCCGCCATCCTGGAGTGTACGATGCACACAGTGACACCTTCCTCAACCAGGGCTGTGGTGCTGTGCACCTTCAATGTGATACAGTGACAATGGCATTTGATTTGTGTGGTCCTCTTCCCAAAACCCAGTCTCATTCTGATCATGAGACAAACACCAGACAAATCCCAGCCACGGGGGATCCTGCAATCTGCCTGACCAGTAGAGCTCAAACACATCCAAAGCAAGGCAAGCCTGAGAAACTCACAGCCAGAGGAGCCCATGGGGACATGATGAGTAAATGTCGTGTGGGGTCCTGGGACAGACAAGGACATTAGGGAAAACCAAGGAAGTCTGAATAAAGTATAGACTTCATGGGTCCATTGATTATGACAAATGTACCAAACTAAGGTAAGACGTCAATAATAGGAGAAACAGGCCTGGCTTATGGAAACTCTGTACTATCTTTTCAGTTTTTCTGCAAATCTAAAACTCTTCTAAAAAATAAAATAAAAACCCCACCACATCCTACCACCTACATTCTACCGGTCACATCTTATAATCTTTATCACACATCTGTCTCTCTGTCTCTTTTTAAAAAAAACCTTTCTTGACTATCCACTCCTTTTGCTCACAACGACACCCAGGAAGCCCTGGCACACAACACACACAGGGGCTCAGGTCCTTGAGTGTTTGTCACCTTCGTTTTACTCTCTATGAATACCCCGACCCCAGGCTCAGTGGCTGCTAGAAACAAGGAGCTCTACTGCCACCCAGTGGACATTTTGAAGTAAAGCGTTGCATGCTGGACAAGCTGGAGGAGGGCCCTCACCTCAGCCGGGCTGGGAGTAGTCTTTGAGTTTAGGCTGCACATGAACCAGCCCCTTCTCCGGATCCCCCATCCCAAGTCTTACCTAGATCTGGACTTTTCCTAACTCTGCCCCAATTCCAAACTGTGCAGTAATTTTGTATTTGCTAACCTTCTCCATCTAAGTCTACTACATGTTTCAAGAAAGTCCTTTTTGGAAGGAGATAAATCATGAGGGAATTGGGCATTTTCCAGTTTTGATGACCGGGAAGAGTAATTTCTGTGCAGAGGTGTGGCCTGTCCAGCTGTTTTTGAAAGAGTCTGAAGGCTTCAGCTGGCTGGGCATTGGGGACGGGGGGGGGGCGGGGGGGGACGGCGGCCTGGGCCTGGCCTCAGGCAGCAGCAGCTGTGGTCACGAGAGGCCTTGCTGTGCTGGGCCACACGGTACCTGTTGTCAGTCAGGCTTTGATGCGCATGTGCTTCCCGAGGGGGTGGGGGGCAGCAGTGCTCTGCATCCCATGGCCTCCTCCATGCGGCTGACCACAGGCATGGCTGCTCATGCCTCTGGGTTAGAAGAAACCCAATGAGCATGTCTAGTCTGGGTTTCCCCGGAAGTAGAGCCTGGGACAAAGGTTTGAACACCAGTCATTTATCTGGGACTTGATCCCAGGAAGCCCTGGTACAGTGTGAGGTGTGAGCGAGGGGAAGGAAAGTGTCAGATAAAATGCCATTAAACCATTCATGTTGTCCTTGGAGCTGTCTGCTGGCGAGCAGCCCAGCCGGGGTCCAGGACACCGGGGTGGGGGCTGCTTCTGGTGCCCTGGGCTGCAATAAGTAGCTTTCAGAGGCAGAAGAGGGTGCCAAGGGGGTGGGGCGGGCACTGCTACGTCCTCTTAGTGTGCTCAGCACCCAACCCCACTCATCCCCAGTGGATGCCAGTCCCAGGCGGGATGGACAGCCCAACGGCTGGGGAGAGCGCAGGACGACGCAGTCAGTTGAGCACAAGAAGGCGCTATATGGATTGAGTGGGGTCCTCATCACCTCCACACAAGTGAGATTTTCAAAGATCTTTGGTGTGTGGAGGAGTGTGCCAGGCAGCCACGGGGTGTGTGTGTGTTGGGGGGGAGATTAGGGGGGGATTTAGGGGGCGCAGAGGGGCGGGAGCCAACTGGGGAGCAGCCTTGTCTGGAAGCTCCCCCTGGCCTGGGCTGTGGCACTGTTCACCGCTCCAGCTGAATCTCCACCAAATGGAAGACCCGGCTACTGAAAACTAGAGCAGGACCTTGTTATTCCCATGGCACACCAAGTATTTAGGTGATAAAGATGTATTACCAAGAATGGGAGTCTTGATGAGCAAAAGCTCATTTTGTAGAGAATATTGAAAAATATAAAGCTTTCCCCCAAATCTCCACTGTCTTCCTGAAGTTCTACTAATGAAAGAATTTCACTAACTGCAGAGGACACTCTCCTGTACAGACACCTGGTGGTCCCCAGGAAGACCGAGATCCCCGACGGGCCAGACACCTGCCCTTGCCTGAGGACCACACAGGGACCAAACATGAGCCAGGTCATTGTCAGGCCAGCTGTGGAGCGACTTGCCTTGTGCAGCCATCACCACCATCTCTGGTCAGCATGAACTGGGAGTAGAAGTCCTTGCAAGGTTGTAGGCTTTGTCCCTATAAATTATGCCTTGGTGGTGGAGTGTGGGTTGACCCAAGTGAAGTGTTATCAGGCGGAAGCTGATGGTGCTTTCTTGGTGGAGCTGAGGTGAGGTGTGTTCAGTCTGCTCCGGAGGGAGGTCTTCCCGCAGGGCTGGTTTTGGGAGCCAACCAAGATCACTTTCAGATTGTAGAGTGTGTGTGTGTGTGTAGGGGGGTCTTACCTTGCCCTTCCACCTTCTGGAAACCAGATGGCCAGAGAGGGGCAATCAGGCTCTGGAAGACGTGGTAAGGACACAGACGTGGCCAGAACACCCTCTACAAATCCAGGAGGAGCCGAAGGGGCAGCGTGTCCCAGGCCACTGTCCTCCGAGAGGCACTTCTGGTGAAGTCCCAGGTGGGGTTACTCACCACCTTGGAGGGGCTCTAGCCCCAGAACGCACAAGCTGTGTGGCACTGCAGCCTCAGAGAGCTGTCGGTCACTGTCTCGTTGGATCCTCATAAACAAGGAAGGCAGAATAATAGCCACACATTACAGAGCCGCCCAAGCTCAGTTTCTGTGTTTTTGACAGGGGGGGGGGGGGGGGGGGAAGACGGGGGACACCCGACTGGCGACTGGTAGGAAGCAGAACCTGTGCTAAGGCATGAAGACACCTCAGAGAGAGAAAGGGCAGAGTCACAAGTTCTGACCTCAGGGGACCCTGACATCTTTGAAGAACTACCTAGAAGAGATAACAAGTAGGATGTCATCCAGACATCTTGTGTGCTAGGCAAGAGCATATCCCTTGCCATCACCTGACAACGGGGTCCCACTCATGACAAGCGTGGAAACAACTGAGGGCGGGTGGTGGCTCCACGGTCCAGGCAGCCCGAGGACACAGCTTCGCCCAGGCGCCATTGAACACCGCACTTCTGCAGTCTCTCACCTTCACTGTAGCTTCACTCTAGCTACTTATAAACACTCTTGCCCAGGGCTTTAGTTTTACCTTAGAGTATTCAGAATAAAGGGTCACAGAAATGAAGAGAAAGGACCCCCCCAAAACCATGGTGTCAAAGTGACGCTAATAAAAGGCCTAATGACATTTAACTGTGGAAGGAAGGGTGAGGCAGCTGTGAGCCCTATACGGTAAGTGAAAATGACGTTTGACAGCAAAAAGAAAACCCCGGGGGGGGGGGGGGGGAAACAAAGACAGAGCCGCGTGTGTGTTGTTTCTGGTTCCGGTTTGTGGCAAAGCTGTCCTCACGTCTCCTGATGGGGTTGTTCAGAGCGACACGGACGCAACGATCAGTATGACATCGTAAACATGCACAATGCTGTTTCTCCAAAATTTTATTTTAATTTAAATTACAGGGCCAGCCATAGTCTGATAAGAAATTACTTTTCCTCAGGAGAAAGGAAATGCTCTCACGGCATTGTTAACAGGTGTATCCATCTCCACCTCTTTCTAAGGGTTAAAAATCACATGGAATAACTGACTTATGTAAAATTAAACCTTTATAACACAAAGAGAAACACTTCCAGTATAATAGTTTTGGTAATATGAATATATTAAAGGATCATAACTTCAAATGCAACTTTTCAACTTTGAATGTTTTCACATTTTTGTTTAAAATCAAACAAAAACAAAAACAAAAAAACGCAAATCTTAACTATGTCCAGATTCCAATGCGATGTACCACGCGGTGTTTTCTGACACACTGTCCTCCATGCTCTCGTGCTACGACGACATCACGGAGTGGAAGCTGCTTGTCGTTTCCAGTTCTAAGAACCAGCTTGGCAGGAAACCTTCCTTCCACCCGGTGTAGTTACTGCCCCCCCTGAAGCCTGACACCCAGCACTGGCCACAGAACCAGGAGGCTTCACGGCCAGGTCTGCCTTCCCAAACGTCTTGATATTTTCAAATCAAGAAGCTTGGATCACTTCCCCTACTTCCAATGGAAAAACATGAATGATTTTACACAGATTTTGGTAAAGACAGCCTCAGGAAAACCAATGCCGACTGCCATTTAATTAAACAGAATAAAATACATCTATATTTTCTGGAGCTATTTTCCTAACTGGTGTTCCTAGAAGGAGGTCTTGCAACCTGCTGAAGCATCACTTGGGAGTTTCTTTTTACTGGCCGATAAATAATTCAATTAGTAAGAGAGGCTAGCAAAGAATAATCATGTAAATTTCTTAGTCAGCCACAGCCATGCTGAATTCAAACTGGCAAACTTTGATTGTAAGTTGTTAGTTGTGATCTTTGTATCACTAAGATGAACAGATACCATTCTAATAACTTTACATAGATATATCCTAGGAGACGCTGCTCTGCCGTGGTCACAGTAACAAAAAAGTGGTGCAAAATCAGTTACTTTATAAATACTGATAATTTGCAGCATTAAGGAATAGGACATTAAAAAAAATAAATTTCCCCACAGGACACCTGTGACGAGGAACTCTTCTTTTCCTAAGAGAAGCTGAAGTTTAATGATTCAGTTCCACAACTGCTGTACTGGATTACTTACTCTAAAGAAGAAAAGGTGCTCTCCCGAGGTTTCCCACACAGAGAATCAGCGTTAATTGATCATAAACAGTATCATCCATAGATCGAGGAAACTCATTTTAAATGAATAAGGCCAGTACTATGCAGGAAAGAGGGCTGACTGAGTTCCAAGTCTGTATTATACCCTATTGATGGCACCCCACTAGATAACTGAATACAAAGGATTGGTTTACTTTTGTCTTTTAATGCTGTGATACTTAAATGTTAAATCAGCATTTTCATGTGATCTGAAGTATTTCAATTACATATGAGCATTCATTTTTTTTGCAAAGATTCAATATTAGGTAATAGTTACATACTAATACAATAACATTCCTCTGCTGTACAAATTAAATCATTTAAAAGAAATGAGCATTCTAAGAATTATATACAAAAGAAACCTGTAAGCATTGTTGAAATGAAATGTGAGGTGTTGCTAGCTCTACTGTTTGAAAATACCTTCCAAAAGGAAAATTAACAAATACCTTCCAACATATCCAGGTTTACAAGTCTCAAGAAAATCAAATGTCAAAAAATTCTAGAAAGCCGTGAAAAGCGTATATACATTTTCCTTATGAAGCGTCACACTTTTAAGAAGTTGCTAAGTTTCAGTATCAATTTATTCGCACGTCAACTTTAACCACCCCAAAAGCTCACATCGTGGGTACAGTTCCCCTGATTCCAAATACAGCGCTGCATGATCTTCCTGTAGTGAAGGCAGACAATCTCACCACGAATCCACGCCCAGCTCTTTAACATAAGTGCAAACCTGCAGGTTTAATCTGACCCCATCACGCCTTCCGCCCCTCCGTCACACTATCACCCCTACATTTGCCCTCACGAACCTAGCCGTGTTCAGAACTCCTACAGCAAACAGGGTCTCTGAATTCTGAAATGACACAAAGATCAAGAGAAAGTCCACGTGTGCTCTAGTGTGCAAGAAAGCAGCAGCTACGTTCTCCAAGATGGACTAAAAAAACAAAACAAGATAAAATGAAAAACCGTTCACTTAACAGCAGACTAGCATAATGTTCCTCATGAATCGGTGAGAGTGCCTGATGCTGACGAGCTAACAGCAGGTGCTGGGTTTGGATTTAATATTTTGGATGTTTATGGGGAGTTAGGCTTCTTGCTGAGCTGGTCTCTTCAAGTCCCTGATCTGTTTAACTAAATAGGTCTTCTCGTCATTAAACTGCTCGTCCTCGGTCCTGTCGTTCTGAAACTTGCTGAGGAACTCTATGAGTTTGGTCTGGTTCTTGAGGAGGATGTCTAGGATGGGCTGTGTCTTGTTAGGGTTGGCAACAAACACCTGCCGGAGAGAAATCTGCATCAGCTACAGGAAAGAAGGAGGCAGGACACATCCAGAGCTTCCCTCCCTGGACACGTGAAGTCGGGATAACTTGGTCAGAGGTTTGTGCTTCAGGATATCTTATTTCACAATTTGAAAATTAAAAAAAGATTTACATGCTTTAGTACAAAGAGGACTGGTACTTTCCCTCATGCTCTGAAACTCAGTAGTTAGTATTAAAATACAGATGCTGATTTTAGGATAACATTTGCACAAAAGGTCAAAATGAATTTTGAGGATAAAAACCTCCACAGAAAGCATTAAAATATGGGTTACCCCTTAACTTTGTGATTAATAATTTTCTATGACAAAGAGAAATGGCACTCCTCTGTAAATAAACTTATTTTGTTCCCAAATTGAAATGTTTACCCTGTTTCTGGGTCTATTTTTCTGTTTAAATGTTGTACCACACAAAACATGAAAATTAACTGAATTGTATAACTTAGATTACCAAAGTGAGGCTAATACTATTTTAGAAATTTGTATACGAAATGAGATTGACAACTTCAGGAGAAAATATTGTTTGTGGTTTTAGTACTCTACCTTAAAAACGTGAAAGGCCTCAAACTGGATGTTACGACTTTTGTCTCGTAGAAGATTCATCATTAATTTGAGGTTCTCGGGTTTACTGATGTATTTTGTCATAATTGTGAAGTTGTGTCGGTCTAATAATAGTTCACCGAGAAGCTGAGAAGACATTTAAAGAATCACTCTACATTATCATTAAGATTCTAAGGAAAATCAAAGTCTGAAAAATAATTCATTTAATAATCAACATTATTAAGTACAGTATCATTATTCCCCACCCCCCACCCTCCCAAAGACTGATGAAGTGAACTGAACTATGACCTAAAAGCTATGGAGTACCTACTCTCCGCCACTCCAACACCCACCTTTCCCTTGGGCATTTAAACCTATGGTGAGTCTGACACTGCTCTCTGAAGAGAACATTCAGGCACATTTGGCCCCCAATTTAAGACCGTCAGAGCCTGTCTACTCTTTAAATAGCATTTGCGTTATCTCACTAAAACGAAACTATCGAAGAAAATGTTTAGAAGAGAAGTTCTTGATAATTTCTGTTAACTAACCACAAACCTTAGCTTAACTAAAAATTAATCTTTTTATTTTTAAATTTTACTCATTTGGATTTCATAGGACAAAGGATCATGTCCAAAGTTTTCCATACACTAACTTCTACACATGCCAAAGTTATCACATCTGATTCATAAAGGCTGATAAAAATGAAAACTTTTCTGTTCCTTCTTTAGCCAAGTATCCTGGAGATACTCCATTTCTTCCTTAGTGACTCCTCATCACTAATAACATCAATTAAGCAGAAAAGAAACTTGTGTCTTTGGGGCTTACTGAATTCATAGAGGTTGGTTATACCTTATCAGTCCTTAATTTTTCAATTGTTGTTGCTTATTCTAGATTTTCTTTGGCAGCCACCTCTTCACGCCATCAGTGCCCACATCTAGTGCAGATCGAGTGTGTGGTGGTGTGGCCTGCAGTGGGGGAGGGCCAAGCTGTGGCCCTTGTGAACAGAGGCAGAAGCAGAGTGGGGGAGGGGCTAGTTCTGGCACCACCAGCCTGGCTTCGAGTCCTGCTTCCCTGCTCCTTGTGAGCTATGCAACCTCAAGCACGCTGTTAACTTCCAATGGAACTGTTCATATCCTATTTTGATATGGAGCAGCCAAACCCGTCTATGGTCCGCATTCTCACTGCTCACTCCGTCCCCCTCCCCTCACACAGCAAGTCCCTGCCATTAAGGTCGAACCCTTGGAGATAACACCTGCAGTGCCTTCATCTAACTGACATGATTCTAAGTTTTAAAAATGTTTCAAAATATAAAACACTGCATTGCTAAGAGAGAAAGTCTTCTTTAAAATTCTGTGTATTGCATTTGGGATCTCTAATTTACAGGGAGGTGGGCAGGAACCCTGTGTGGACCTCTGCTGAACCCCGCCCCCTTCCACAAAAATTCTGACCATGGACAAACATTTTCCTCTAAAGGTCTAAGACCCACATACTAGCATAACCCCCTTTCTCCAAATCCAAAATTCAAACACAGGGTGAAGAGAAGTGAACTACATAAAATAAATAACCATCATACCTTGAGTGACTGTCTTTTTGTCACATAATTTTCTGAATGAAGTAACTTCTCATACTCACTGAAGAACTAAGACAAAAAACACATATCAGAGTTATTTATTTATTTGTTTTTTGAAGACGGGTAGATAATGTCAGAAAATTTGAGTGGAAGCTTCTAACACCTCGAAGGTCAATCACTGTCCAAGCTCGCCTCCGCCAGTCTGTTCCACGCCCTTCCTCTGAGGCACTCAGAGACGCTCAGGGTGATACCTGCTGATTACCTCTGTGAAGAGGGCTCCTGGGACTGATCCCCTCCCAGCTCTAGACAGGCCCATATATAGCTTACATTTGGTCCTCTTCTGTCACCCAAACTCCATATTCATGAAACAACTCCCTTCCCCCAACCATTTCCTCACTGTTGAGTCAGCTATCATTTCTTGGTGTTATATTAGCAAATTCATATTCGTTACAGAGGAGAACTCAACTAGTCCAAAGCATAAACACAAAGAAAAGTTACCTGTTCTTTCGACGCATCAAGGAGAGAAAATAATTAAGAACAGAAGAGAGAGAAACTCATACTGTGTTATATTGGAAGAGGTCCTACAGAATGTAGGCTTGGGCTAAAACTTGAATAATGGGAGGAATTTCACTTAGAAATGGGGGGAGGAAAGAATTCTTAGGGGATAAAAAGGGAAGGACACAGCATGAGTAGAGACCTGGAAAATGCAAAATGCTATGAATTTAGGAACTGACACGTATCCACTAGAATCATGTACAAATCTCAGGGGACTCTATTACCAGGAAGTCTGACATCCATTGACCTCACTGCTGGGCTATCCAATGTCCTAATTTTAGAAATAAGGATGGACTTCTGAGTCCCCGAGTGGTAATGGCCTTGGTGGTGACAAGCTGTCAGCTGCAGAGCAGGGGCAGGACCGGGTCCTGCCTCTAGGCAAGAGCTTGTCTCACCCTATCAGGTGCTGCCTCCTTTTCTATTTAGCAGCACAAATTAAAAGGAGAGTTAAGAAGTCAAATAATATTTTTCTTTTATTTCAACTGTGTATTATTATTCAGCACCAAAGTGCTTTACTTTCCTCTTCTAAATCAAGAAAAGATACAAATGGCAGCGTGTCAATCAAACAGATAAAGTCTGCTTCTGAGCAGGTAACGCACTATACCTGTTTTCAGCAGAGAAATGGTTATGGCATTGCCTTAAAACTTTATTGCAAAATAAACAGTCTGGTACAAAATCTAATTTAACCTTTCATTTCTGGTAATAAAACTTAAAATTTGTTATTATAAAATAGTATTTCATATACTTACTCTATCATAATGTTGTTCCAAAAATTCTGCACTGAGCAACTTATGTCTTGTAAGCAAATCCTAGAAAAAGAAAATATATTGTTAAAAGTTGTTCTCGCATTCAGGTTCTTTTAGAAAAGAGAATCCTACAACATTCCACGCCATTTTACCTAATAAAAACTGTTGTTAAAATTACTATACTTAAATTGAGCATGAATTGTATTGAGGACATTGATTTTGTATGAGTAAATAAAATCAATAATCTGAAATTGTGATTTTAATGATTATGATTAGTCACACATCTATAGCTCTTAGCAGGAAAAATTTAAAAACAAACATATAAGGCAATGGAAATATATGTTCAAAGAAAGAGAATAAAGAATTGAAGTGAAATAAAAGTAAACAACTGTAATAAAATGTCAAATTGAAACTGCTCCTGGTGGAGAAAAAGGAAATTTCTTTAATTAGAAGTATTGGAGGTTCCATTTCCTTCCTCCTTAATTCAGTTGCATTCAGTTTCATATCTAATGTAACCTTTTGCAGAGGTAAAATGTTTTTGAAAAGCCCTGTCATTTTATAAACATCAGCTCCTAAGTACGCAGAATAACACTGCAGGAATGTAGGAACAAAAATCAGTAAGACCTCGAGTCTAACTGTGCATTACTATAAAACAGAGCTTAGGTCTCACCCCACAAATTTCCCTGGAAACAAGTCAAGGATCATTCATTCAGAAAATATCTACAATGTGCCAGGTAACGTTCTAGGTGCTAGGGTTACAAAGAAGAAAGATGTGGTCCCTGCCTCCAAGGACCTGGAAGTTAGCAATGATTAGCCATGGTCTCACAAGGTTTTGTGTGTGTGTGTGTGTGTGTGTGTGTGTGTGTGTGTGGAGGGGGGGGGGAGGAGGTAGGAGGGTAGGGGTAGGGGAACAAATGACAGCAGGAATGGCCAGTCAATATTTGGGTCAATCAATGAATTACATTCCTTTAGAGCCCCCTACTGGAGAGGTTGGTGCCAATAATCTCCTTCTCACAACCAACTTTCCTTAACTTGTATTCTTTGCTATTTATGTTCGAGTTACCAAGGTTACATTGAACTAGAGTTTCCTAAGTACATCCAAGTGCCATGGAAATGGGAAAGCTCTGAGAAATGTTCCACGGTCAAGCTGACATGGAAAGCACTACAGCTCTGGTTGCTTCATGGGGCTCCATCTGGCAGCAGGAGATACTGCAGGGAACTCTCTGTCGCCTGCTTTGTCAGCACCCTTCCCTGAAAGGCCTCCATGGCACACAGGCTTGCCCCTCTCTAGGTACCTACGACCTTCGGAGCTCCACTTGTCACTTCCACAGGGAGCTCTTCCAGACTGGCCACCAGCATGCAAGCATGGTCACAGGTATGGCTGGTCACTTGTGAGATGACCTGATGAATGTTTCGTGCCAGATTGCACATTCTGTTAACACAAGGCTCGTGCCAGACTGCATATTCTGTAAACACAAGGCTCATGTCTATTTTAAATCTTTAAATTCCCCAGCACCTATGCAGTGCCCAGCACATAGTAAGAGCTTAATATTTAATAAATGAATGAACCAACACCAGCACATAGTAAGCTTACTATTTAATAAATGAATGAACCAACATCAGTGAACATGTTTGGGAAAATGTCACACAAACCAAGGTTCAAAGTATGCTTGTTAAGAAGGCTTCTAATTCCACCCCAAAGATTTACAGGTGTTTAAACTGCTGGATAGGTTGTGTACTGTATGTTCAGGAAAGACCTACCCAATTTATTCTAAATCCCCCTTAGGGAATAAACAGGCAAAACAGAAACGCTGGAGCTTATTTGAGTATCTCAAGAGTTTGGTAAGAAATGCTAAGAGGTACCCAGATAGGGAAGGAGAGATGGCAGGGGTAGAAGAACTGATATTATCTCAGTATATCATGGGGCCAGATGTAAGGGAGAGAGGAATATGAGAACGTTAAGGGCATATACCGGCCATGCTTGTTAGGATCACTTCCCTCCTTCTAACATGCTACTGTGGTCTGTTTATGGTGGTCTCCCCTGTGTAAGAGCCTCAACGGTTAGGGGGTCTATCTGTATGGCTCACTGCTGAACCCCACACCTATAGAACAGCACCCAATACAGGGCAGGCGCTGAGAGGCTTGTGGAATGAACTGAACAAACATATGAATAAGCGAATTAAGGGATTAATGAGTCAGGATCTGTGTGAGACTGGATGTCATTCTGGAGGCCAGTATGAGGAAGTACAGCAAAAGAAGCCCAATGCTTACTGCTCGGTCATAATCTGACCATGGAGAAGACCAGAGGAGGGGGTCTGAGAAACAGTGGCTCTCACTTGGGGCTGGGTTCTTAGGAACAGGCAGGTAGAAAGTATTGCTCTAAAAAGCAAAGGCCTTGATTTGACTGCAGGTCCGAGTAAGGGGACTATTTGCTCTGAGGCTGTATCTCAAGTAGGAGCATGAGGCTCACAGTGGAGCCACACATGAAAAGGGGGACTGCCCACATCTCCCCATTTAGGGGAGTCTCCTTGTTATCATCTGGTTTAAAGAGAACATGAAACTCAGGAAACCATTGCCAATTTAGGAATCAAATCTCAATGGCCTTGGTAAGAGAGAGAAAAGGGGTGCGCTGAGACTACTGAAGTAGGAGCTGGGACCAGGGCCCCAAAGAATGAAAGCCCTTGTTAAGAAAGGCCATGACAGGGCAGGGCCTGGAGGGGACAATAAAACATTAGTGGGAAAGGAGCAGTGGTGAGAGCCAAGCCCTTTTACTAAGCTGGGAAACGAGGAGATGGGGACTTAGGCTGTGCCTCTGTCTACTGAGAGACAAAGAAGAACCTTACCTTAGGACTACAGCCAAGAGCTATGGATAGCCCAAACCAGGGTGTGGGGAAAGAAACCAACAGAGTAGAAGATGAAGAGAAATGGTTATGAGGTCAGTATCTGCTCAGTAATCTGCAAAGTTTACATAAGCAACTCTGCA
The DNA here is from genome assembly GCF_951640355.1 of Cnephaeus nilssonii. Lineage (NCBI taxonomy): Eukaryota > Metazoa > Chordata > Mammalia > Chiroptera > Vespertilionidae > Cnephaeus > Cnephaeus nilssonii. The sequence goes on along the minus strand of NC_137081.1, from coordinate 30,240,103 downwards.
TGTGGTCCCCAGACATGCAGAGTTGCTAGGTTGGCCAGCAGGGGGGTAAAGAAAAGGACTTCTCATTTCCCACCTACCTAAATTCCAGTTATCTAAGGCCTTGGTATAACTTGGGAGAAAGGTCAGGAATCATCTCCCAAGTCCAGCAGTTTAAGCAGCCAGCTTTTAGAGTAGGTTGAATTTAAAGATTCCTAAAAAGTATGTAAGTTTGAGCCCCAAATATCATGTGACAAAGACAGCCCTGGAATCCAGAAAGAAATGCTGCTAAGCCAGGGGCTGATTTTCAGAGCAAGTCACTTGGCTCAATTCCCTGTCTCATGCTTGAATATGTATGCCCAAGGACACGAAACTCAATTCTTCGAACTGTCTGGTTCACCTCTGGAGCTCCAGAGTTAGAATGTTTTTCCTGTGCTGAGAGTCAAAGACTATGCCCCAGCTACTTCCAGAAACAGGTTTAATCCATTTTCCAGAGAACCCCACTTCAAATACAGCAGTGCTCTCATGGCAAATCCCTACCGAGTCTTCTCTTCTTCAGGCTAAATAGGTCCAGTTCCTTTAACCACTCCTCGAATGACAGGTTCTGAGTCCCCCTCACCATCTAATGTCTTCTGAAAGTCATCTATTTGTCTATGTGCCTCTTAAAGTGTAGCGCCTGGAATGGAACACATTTATGTGTTGTTACCTGGTAAGCTTATAGTGGGGTGAGACCATCAACAACTCCTTAAGTGACACACTTTGTGCTCACATGTAGCTCTGGAGCAGCATCATCAAACTGCCAATTTTAATGGACAAATTCAGAATTTTGTTTACTCATAGTGGGCTCTGTAGTCAGACTGCCTGGGTTCAAATTCTGGCTTGCCCATGTATTGTCTGACTTTACTCAGCATTTCTATGCTTCAGTGTCCTTATCTGTAAAGGAGATGATAACAATACTTCCTTCATAGGATTGTCTGAATATGATAAGAACTTACCTATATTTTAGTAACTATTATAGGTGGCTTTAACTATTATTATCATGCCTATTCCCCCATCCCATATTTATATGGTTGGGTCCTCAAGTAGATGACTTTGGTTATCTATAATTAACTTTATCCTGTAATATTCTGGCCTCTCTGGATTTATGAAGCCTTATTTAGGCTCACTGTTATTTATCTTGCCCTTAATGGCTGTCACTGACACATTTGGTAAGTATGCCTTGTCACCCTCTATCCAAGTCATTAATAATGTTCGACTTGGCCGAGCAGAGATCCATTAGAGTCTCTCTCCAGGGTGATGGTGATCCATTTTCCAGCATCTTATGGATATGGCATTTAATTAGTTGCAAATCACCATACTGAAACTCCCTCCATCTAGCTCCTAATCTTTTTATTGTTTCCATGAAAATAGGTCTGTATAATTATTTGACATCCAGTATATCCTCGTCATAAAGGAATCCTACTAGCTACTATTTACAGCACACATACTGTGTCAGGCCACAATAACCTGACACACTAGTATTATTACCCATGTTTTAGCAGATGAAGACACAGGTGCAATCAGCAGCAGAGCTGGGAATTGAACCCAGGCAGCCATGTCTTTAGGCCCCTGATCTACTGGCATCAATGAGATTAGTATGACTGAACTTACTCTTAGTGAATCCATGCTGGCTGTGGGCACTCGGTTTCCTTTCCAAAATGCTCAGATATCATCTCTTTAGAAATACTTTCTAGAACCTTACACAGGTATACCATCAAGCTCCAAGCTCCACCAGCCTCTCTGGGGAATCTACCTTCTTTTACTCTGGAAAATTGGAAATATATTTGTTGGCCTTCTGATGCCCCTCCCAATCTCCTAATTCCTTAAAAATAATCACTAACAAATACTTGGCCACTGATTTAACTATCTCAGTACCTGTTCATTTGAGCTACAAATCTTGGACATATTTAGAGCAGGTAGTTTTAATTTCCTTTTAAGACTCGGCCCACTTCCAGGGGCTTTGAATACAGAGTTATGGATGAGCTGCATTTATTGGAAAGTTTTTGTGTGCAGACTGCATTTTCGGGAAGTTGCTCTGGTCACATTCTCAAAGGAGAGCATGAACCATGGATCTGTTCTCCTTCTCCTTATGAAAGCATTCTCTGCAAAGAGGACACGAGTAAACTGGGAGAGAGGCAGGCCCCTTCCCTCCGCCAGCGCCTGTGGAGTGAGGCTGAGACTGGCCCCTGCCTGACTCAGGTGGAGTGTCTTTTAGGCAGGGGTGGGGAGGTAGGTAGCTTAGGTCTGTTTGCTAGGTCTATTTCTCTTTTTCTTGTCTTGATTTTGGCCTCTTGTCTTTTTCATTTCTTGGAGAGCTCTCTTTAATGAGCTTTCCACTGTACTTGCAATGAGCCAGTAGCTGAGATACAGAATCCAAGCCAGCTTCTCCATGTTTTCTCCTCTGGAGCTCATCCTTAGACACCTCTGTTATTTTTTAAAGTTTCCCTTCTTCCGGTAAGGACTACCACCTGACTCTGCCCAGTCTTTCCCTCTGTGGCTACCATGACCTGACCTGACAGGTTGCTTTACCACAGTGATTCCATCACCTCGGTATGAATTTAATTCAAAGAAGCAGCCTTAACGGAGATAAAATAATTAGCAAGGCCAATCAAAATTTTGTCAGACACTGGGAATCACATTTCTGGCATATAATTAGCACATTTCTTTCAACTCTTGGTCAATTTTGCCATCTGTGCCAGGAGCGTGCCATTCATGTCCTCCTTGGTCCGGCAATCTGGCTGCATTCTCCCACACCACTGCCGCCTCTCCTCCTCTCTGCTTACCCTCCTGCTCCCAGAGTTGCACTCTTGGGCTCACGGCTTTTATTTCAAACAGGAGTGTCTCCTCGTGTTGACACATGATGCTACTACACCTTCCTTCATAAAGGTCTGCTGCTTTTGAGTGGGGCATTCCCTCCATCCTAAGAGTCCTATCACACCAAGGGCGGTGGAACTAAGCATCACATTTACCATTCTATGCTATCATCTGAAATGAATTTCATTTTGCTTTGCACACTGACATAGAAATAGCTGAGGTCTTACCTAAGGCTTCTGATACCCTTCCTAATGGCTTCAGGAAAATAAATTCCTAGACCTTTCACCCTATTATTTTATTCTCATTCAATGTGAAACCCTAGTGGCCAGGGTGCTAGGCTTTCATCCTATTTGATGAAATTGAGGGACATATTTTACCCAGAAACCAAGGACTGTGCTCACCTCAGGCATTCTTTATAATCATAAAACTGAACATTTACAAGAGAAGCAGCCACTTGTCACTGTAACAGTATTCACAGTTTCTGAGCATAGCAATCAGCAGGTTAGTATACTAAATTCTGATTATATTAAAATATCCGTTCTAAATATTGACTTAAGATGTCACACATTTTACATAAGGGAATGTTAACAGAAAGGTTATAAAGATTACTGCCTTGTTTATATACCTTAAACAGCACAGAACCTTGCAATTCAAAACAAAAATGTGCATGTTGCACAGTGGTATCCTATATGTGTGCATTTAATTTAAATAAATATACAACAGGGAGATAAGGTACACAGAGGAGAGGCTACAAAATAATTTGAACAGTGCAGGTGATTCTGCCCACCCTCACCCCTTGTAGTTAATAAACAAGCTCTGGCATGAGCATGAGATGGGAGAGTTAAGTCCCTGGTTCCCTTGGGCCTGAACAGAAGCCAACTACTTCATCTGGTGCTTAACCAAAGAAACTGCTCAACACAGGAGAAAAAACTGGTTGTTATATCTATTACTGTACTTGATGGGTAATTTAATAGAAAACTGTACCCTGCCTAAAAATTATAACTTTTCCACCCTTTAAAACTGTGACTTTATTTGTATACATACATATAAGGGGTGGGGCAAAAGCAGGTTTACAGCTGTTTGTATGGAAGAATAATACAGTAATTAATAAATAACACAAGAATAAACTTTCACATACACTGTAAACCTGCTTTTGCCACACCCTTGTATATATGCGGTCTTCTTTATTCCCACTAGGGGGCAGCAGTATATAGACAAGGGCGGTAGAGAAGGTTTAGGAAAAACAGCACACCTGTTCATCGGAGTTGCAAGTATAGTTAGAAGTCTATAGTTTTTATATATGTTACCTTGAATGTGGCAAATGCATCGGAAGCTATGTCAAATGTTGACATTTCGACATATCTGAAGAAATCATAAAACTGTTCTGACCACAAAATGATTTTTGCAAGTGGTTCATGTCTGATGCACTCTCTTAACATTATTCCACAATTTAGAGCTATTTCAGGAGATTCATACCTGCAAAAAGAAAACAAACAAACTTGATTGCTCTTTTAAAACTCCAACTGAACAGTTCACATTTTTAGAAAAGGACACTTCAGGAAGTGCCCTGAGTGACCACAGCAGGTTACACACAGCATCTCTCATGTACAACATGTGCTCAGTGAATTTTCTCTAGTGGGCACACACACATTAGTTGGTGAAGACAGCTTCAACCCAAAGAAAAATAACAGCTATGAGAGTGATCGTGGAAATAAAAGTTCATTATTTAAGGTAAAAATTTTGAAGAGAAGCATTTAGGGTCTCACGTAAGGGTTAGCTTTACATGTGGGGTGCTCTCAACACTTCAGAAAAACCAAAAGCTGAATAAAAAAACAATATGAAATAAATGAAATAGTTCCCTAAATTCATAGTATATAAAAGGCTCTAACACATGTACAGCACTTGTATTTCATTGTTTCAAGTTAATACTTAAAATAGTACTTTCAAGACTACTGGCAACATCTAAGCCCTACAGACTTGAAAGCCTGGTCCTGAGGATGTCACAGTCAGGACTCTCACAGTGGGCAGAGGGGGTCCACATGCAGCCTTCCTCTACATCCATCTTGGTGTTTGTAGAGTCTCCCTTCCCTATGACCAGAAAGAAAACCTCATTTCCTTTCACCCAGCAGGCCTTTCCCTTCTGACATGCACCAACCCCCTCGGACCAGCTGTGCTGTTCAGCTCAAACACATAGCTCTTTTCTTTACTTCCTTCCAAGTTGCTTGCAGGGTTTAATGTCTTTCCCACACAATCTCCTCCAGTCTCCTGCAGTCAAATTCCATTTCCCAACATCCTACCAGCAAAGACCTCTCCTGGACAAATCCGCCTTTTCTCCTAACACAGAGTCTACCACTTAAGTGTCCCGGCAGTGCTGACCTTCACATCTCTCTTTCAAAGAAAAACCTCTTCCAGTTCTCCTTTCTACTCCTCTGACTGTTCTGTTTGTTTTCCTGGCCTCCAGTCTGCTAGCAAACACCCATACAATCTCCTTGCTTCCACCATGACTCCTACAGGTCTTCTATTCAGGTCTACACCTGAACTATACATTTCTGTTGTCTCTGGACAACTTCAATTAACATATAAACTCCACATGTCTAAAATAAAATCTCATCTCTCTCCACAAAAGAGGCCGCCACCCCTGCTTCCAAGTTGGCATCACTGCTGTATTTTTGATACCCCAGTCTGAAACAGTTTTGAGAGAACTGTCTGTGATAATGGTAATGGTTTTTATCTGTGCTGTCCATTATGGTAGCCTACTAGGCACATGTGGCCATTGAGCACTTGCAATTTGGCTTAAATGACTAAGGGATTAAATTTTAAAATGTCACTTAACTTAAATTAATTTGAAATTAAATAATTACATGTGGTTAGTAGGTACTATATTGGAAAACACAGTTCCAACTATGCCTTTTTTTTTTAATTTTTAGAAAATAAGTCTTTATTGTTGAAAGTATTACATATGCCCTCTTTTTTTTCTAATTGATGTGAGAGAGAAACATCGATCAGTAGCCTCCCAGAGGTGCCCCAACCGGGAATCGAACCTGCAACCTGGGTATGTGCCCTGACTGGGAATCAAACCTGTGATTCTTTGGTACACAAGATGATGCTCCAAATAGTTGAGCGACACTGGCCAGGGCCCAACCTTACCCTCTTTCTCTGCTCCCAATCTTCCCATCTCCAGTGCTTTTTAACTGCTTCTTTGTAATATTTTCGTTTCAGTTCCTGTTATCTTTTTCCCACTGTGGCATTAATGCAGACCTAGAGAAATGCAATTGACCCTAACCAGCACCTATGTTCAAGCTGTCTTACCAAATATACCCAACACACAAGTATATCAATAGCACTTCCAGCTTAGGAGTTTAAAATGACTTCTTGCTGATCAAATAAAGACAACCTTAGAGGCTTAATGCCTATCTCAGCTTTGCATCAGATCTATTCCTCTGGCACAGTGTCACCTCCCACTTTGCCATAAAGCAGCCCACTCTTCTTACTGCTGCCCACCACTATGTTCAATTGTGCCCCTGTACCTATTCTCTTTTTTTCCTGCCAATTTAAACCACCTGGAAATTCACTCTTATGTTTCATCTTTTACCAACCCTTGCCTTATTGACTAACCCCCCCCCCCATTTTATCCCCTGAAATCCTATAGTACTAATTGTTATCTAGTAGCATAACAATTGTATGTTGTATTATCCTTTTGTTGTACATAGGTTCATATCATTTATGGTAAGTCAGCTAGATGGCTGATTGTGATTAAAATGTCTGTTCGGAAAATGGCTAATCATACAATTTATCTTTGCTGATCTTTAGTAAGGAGACTAGAATTCAGGGGGTAAGACAGTTTGGTACAACAAGTTGGGCAGGTTTTGATGGCAGTTTGTCAAGCTTATCTTACACGATTAAAGTATAAACCAATGATTACAAGGCAAACAGTTATGCTCTACAACCTGTTAGCACTAGAGTGGAGGGCACATTAACATTTAAATCGCCAGAGAAGAAGCTGCCTCCAGATGCAGTCTAACACTAGCAACAAAAGTATTTTCAAATGCAAATTAACAATGGCAACCCGAATAGCTGGAAGTATGCATAGCCAGAGCAGATAATCACATCCTATGGAAGTAGTCTAAACTAACTGACAAACAGGACAACAATCTTAAAAGCAAGTTCACAGGGCTCCTTAAAGAAATGGCTATTTCCAGGACCGAAGACAGAACTCACACAAAATAAGCCAGGGACATCATGTGCTGAAAGCACAGAAACATCAAAGACTGATGCGGTCTTGCTAAAAGGAGCCAACTTGAAGGAGAGGAGCTCTCAATGGTCCAAGAAAGGGCAGTTTGGACATAAAAGTTGTGATTTTTTTTCACACAATAAAATGACCCAGTTACTTCAAGAAATAAATGGTATATTTTAAAAAGGGGGTCAGGAGCTATTACAGATGAAAAGAGAGTTAAAGAAGAATCATATCAACCAAATTCAGTTTGTGGGCTTTGCTTAGAACCTGACTTGGACAAACGGAAAAATGCCATTTTTTGTGGCGTGAAAATCAAGAAAACATGAACACTGAGCATTAGATAATGTTAGGTTTATAAATGGTATTGCGACCATGTAAAAAAAAATCCTTAGATGTATCATCTTACTAGGGATGCAAACTGAAGTGACACTGTGTTTGAGGAGGAAAAAAGGGACGAATACACGAAACAAGGACACAGTTTAAGAAGTGCTGAAGCTGGGAAATGGAGGAAGGGTTTGCTGTATTATCCCCTCCAGTCTGATGTACATGTTCCACAGTACAGGCTAGAAAGGGTCCCAACACCAGCAGCATTCTGCACGTGTCTCTTCCTCTTCTTTCCAGCTGAGGTTTCTGCTCTGGCTAGCTCGGATGGATGAGAGCTTTAAACTTTTTCTTTAAATTGTTATCTTAATATTCTTCATACCCTTGGCTAATCTAAAGGGAAAATGTAAGCAGAGATAACTAATTTATAAATTTTAATAATGATGGCTACTTATATAAAAGGAAATTATTAGCTTTAAAAATACATAAAGACTCCTGGAAGCTGCCTGAAGAACACTAAAATTTGCCCTAGCCGGTTGGATAGAGCGTCAGCCTGCGGACTGAAGGGTCCTGGATTGAATTCCAATTAAGGGCACATGCCTGGGATTGTGGGCTCGATCCCCAATAGGGGCGTGCAGGAGGCAGCCAATCAATGATTCTCTCTCTCTCCTTTTCTCTCTGAAATCAATAAAAATATATATATAAAAAAAGAGAACACCAAAATTTCAGACTATTCCCTACATGTTTATACACAAAACTCTGGATTGACACACAAAAAAATTAGATACCAAAAGTTCTGTATGGCAACACGTGAAGAAGCAACACAGATAGTTAGAAATAGAAAAAAAAGAAACAGAATGCTGGCGTCCAAGGCACGCACTGACTCATGCTTTGTCTAAGCAAGTCTGAACTTGAGGGAAGTGTTAAACCCCAGAGATAGGAATCAAGTGAGACAAGTGGTACAGCTAGGGGTAGGAGAGCAAGCTGATTCACACCAACAGCCATGCCAGTAAAACGCCTGCCTGCCAATTTAACAGGACATCACCAATGCTGGGGCAGACACACACCATACCCAAAGCTGGCCAACAAGCCTGGTGTGAACTGACAGGAGGTTACCTTACCAATCAGGGAGGCTCAGTGATGAAGGAGGACAGGATCGGTTTTGTTTTGAAGTTTAAACTTTTAGGCTTTTGGGGATTTTTTTTTTTTTAACTGACAAATTACCGAAACACAAATGCCTGCTTAGTCCAGGAGTAATTCCAGGGAGATACACTGTGCTTTACCAAATTAAATGGGTTAGTGAGAGGACACACGTAAAAAGCAAAGGGTACTACTTCACAACCATGTTCTTTGTTGACTGATTGAGTTAAGCTATACAGCTCCAGTTACTAGGGAGCTTTTACTGCCTTACAGGGTGCAGTTGTACCCAAAGATGTCTTTAAATACATGATTTAACTGACATTTCATACACTTAACTTTTTAAATCTTAGAGAACAGGAGTAAGACCACAGAGGACTTTTATTCTTCAGTCATGTATGATTTGAAAATTTAAAGCCTCATGATTCACCTACCTTTAAACTTCTATGGGCATTTTTTCAAGTTCAATTTAGCTCACAGGCTGAATTTTAAGGAGGGAAATATGTTCAAGAGCTATAGAAAATCGAGCTGAGCGAACCATAGAGAAAATGCTTTCCCACATTCACCATCCTGTTTTTGCCCAAGACCATCTTTTCTTTTTATTTCTCAACTGAGAATATAAATTTTATTACATTGTACATACCCTTTCAATAACATGAACAAAATATTCTGTTGGGTGCAGATGTATTCAACAGTAGGAGTTCTTGTACCAATTTGTCTTCTGAGAATATTGTTGAAAATTTGAGCCACATCTTTTTTGCCCTATTAGGAATACAATCATTAAAACATTTACCTGACTAAACATTAAAAAGTCCATCCACCCTCCCAGATACACTCAAATCAAGGCATTGAATGTTTATAATTATGACCAAATATATGACCTTAAAACATTCACAGACATTAAATTTTCTTTATAATTTTAAATTCTAAGTTTTAATAGTATACCATTTTTAACCTGAGCAATGTGTTGACAAAGTGAAATCTCACTACATATAATTTCAATCATTCCTCTCAGAATCATGCTCAGATATGAAAAACAAAACCTTGCTCTATGTTTACAATGTTCAGGGACCTCATTCCCACCCAAATGGAACAAGCGGCCTAAATAGGATGCTCGTGTTGTAGACGCTACATATATTTTCCTTTTACAGTGAAGAAAGGAGAAAGTGTATGCTGCTAATATAATAAAATGAAAGAATTCCATAAGAATCTGAGCTTTAATGGTAAGTAGACACATGCCCCTATTAAACTAGACCTACTTAGGAAAGAATATATAGATTAATAGTGAAGGTGCTAAGTATCACATAATGTTCAGAAGTCAGAATTACACCACTGTACTTGACTAAACAAAATAGACGGACATTATCGCTCTACAGTAAAACTGAAAAGCTGCATAAGAAAGTAACAAGTGCAGCACTGGATGGCAAGAGATGTTTCAGAATGGCCACTTGTTAAGAGCCTGACAAGCCTGCAGGAGAGATGGAGTGAGCGAGAGCTTTCCAGCACCAGAGATCACCCTGCGGCCCACCTAGGTCAGGAGCTGTAATAGCAATTGCTAAGAACCAGTCTCAGGGGCACACACTTCTTTAAAATTTGTGTCTCTAAAGTCCCAAATGAATATTAAATTCGGTGTCCAGTCTGGGGACTGAGATGGGTGGACAGAGAAGAAACTGGATGTTCCAGTGCATTTCCAACATTGCAGAGGAAATAAAAACTGTTGTTGAAATTTGATACATGATTAAAAATACATGAAATCAGATACATAAATGGAAATATCAGTTCTACTTGTTCTACAGGATAGAAATAAAACTTTATTCTCTTTTATTATCAATATTATATTGGAGTAACCTATGAACCCACCCTCATATCCCTCTCCAAAACTGGATCTGGCTATATTGCCTGCTATTTTCTCCCCTGGTTTTGCAAGCACCTGAACAGACATCCAAACACTCAGGATGATAAACACTGGGGCTTTCACAAAGCACACCCATAATAAAGAATCAAGAATCATGACCATGCCAGAGCCCCTCAGTACTATGTATATGTATGTGTGTGTATACATACATATATTATATATGTATATATACTTCTCAGACTGGTACCAAGGACCATTATTCTCACTGTTCCCTGATAAATAACATGGCATGATCAGCTGTGTAAGTTTGGGTAGCAATCTCAAAAGTATACTAGAGCTGGGCAGGAGAGGCAAATGGGTAAAGCAGGGGGAAAAGTAGGCTGCGCTGTCTGCCACACACCCAAGTGTGGATCTCCTGTGTCACGGGTAGTTGCTCCTCTGCTCCAGCTGAGGGGCCATGGAGGACTACAGGCCCAATGTTATCAGAGTCCGAAGTTTCAAGAGAAGCCAGAAATTCAAAATTGTGTATAATACCTCCTGTTATTTAAATGACATCATCATTTAAACATTTAAAAGCTGTGCCAAGCAAAACACATATGATCTCTGCTGTAATGAATTCTCAACAGGTAAAACCAAAAACCAAAAAAATAACCACCATAATGATGTTCTCGGAGATCTCATCTACCTCTAAAATTCTAACATTCTAGGTCATCTTTAGATTGTTTATTCCTTGAGAACCAAGGGCCAATGAATTATGTAAAACAGCAGCTGTTAATTAGACAACCTAAATAAAAGGGCATAATGAATACCTAAGAACCTCCCTGTATGATGTGGTAAAATAAGGGGAGAGAAGCCTGGGACACCCTTGAGTTCCTGCCCTGGCTCTAATAGGAGGCAGTGTGGGCATGCTTATAGGTCAGCAACCCCTGAGCCAGGAGCCTGGCAGGAATCTTCAGATGTTTCAAAGGAGGGAGGCTCATGGAAAAGGACTATGAATGGGGTGCTGTTGGTGAAAAGCAAGAGACTGGTTTCTTACCTCGAAGTCAATGAGCTGCAGGTCTGCCACCAGGGTGCTCAGGAGCCCACTATTATACAGTTCTTGAGCGAGCTGTGCCACTGCTTCCGTCTGCGGCTCTTTTTCATTTGTGCCATAGAGAATTTCTTTCATGGCAACCAGATTTTTGGAAACTTCTTCTGTGGCCTGATTTTGAGGGAGAGGAGAAAAACAATTCATTTTAACAAACATATATAGCACACCTACATTTGTTAAATACCTTTGCTATATACCCATGGGCCTATGTACACGCACCAAAAGTGGACAAGCCCAAGATGCCCTCAGGAGCTTAACACTGTGCATGTGTGTACATATGTGTGGGCCAAACACACATGCTCAGCAGGGAAAACCAGCAGATTCACATGTACACTTGAACACTGAAAACAATATAATGATAGAAATGCAACAGGAAGAAAATACTCAATTCTGCATCAAATGGGAGGGGAAACAACAAGGAAGAGGCACATGAGCTGACCCAGAGACTGGAGACACCGAGAAGCAAGAACTGGGGAAAAGGAGACTGTGGGGCAAGAACTGGCATGAGCCAGGCATGAGAGGGAGGGAGAAGCACAGGGTCTGTTAGAGAAAAGGTGTGGATGGAGCAAGGGAGCGGCAGCAGAAAATGAAGCTGAAAGAGGCTTTGAATGCAACAGTAAAATATTAGCAATAAATAAAACGTCACTTCTGGCCAAGATGGAGAAACAGGGGCTAGATTTTACCATTCCCATGAAAAAGACTAAAACATTGGAGATAATTATGAAAACAATGAGTTCTAAACATTGAACTTCAGGCAATATAGGACAGTGACCCCTGAGAGAAGGGAAACAAATGAAGTGAACCTCACAATTGCCCAAGTTGACTATCAGGAGGGAATTTCCAGGCTACATCACAGGAAGAGGAAGCCAGGCAGAAGAGGGGGCCTCCATGAATTGAGCTGAGTTGAGATGATAGAGCTGCGCATCTGCAGAGGCCAAGGAGACTAGCATTTGCAGCAAGGCAGAGTACCAGAGAGGAGAGATCTATATGGAGGAGAGTTAGACATCTGCAAAGACTCGCTTCTTCAGCTGAATACTGATAGGCATACACATGCGAGAGAAGTACCCAAGGCCAGGGAGTAGTACCATGGAGCTCACACAGGCTGGAAACAGTTCTCATTCCTAATCAATCTGAGGAAAACCTCCTGTTCAAAGGACATAAAGCAGAGCATTCAAAAGGTTTTTATCTCAGTCATTATACAAAATTAGTCCTAGACTAAACTCTATTCTGGTCCCATACAAAGCTTAACAGCAAGCCTGAAAAGGAGCAAACTGGAAACTATCACCAATAATGAGGAGAAAAAAAGCAATAAACAGAAACAGCTCTGCTTGTGACATGGGTGGCAGAATTAATAAACATGGATATTAAAAGTTACTATAACTAGCCCGGCCGGCATAGCTCAGTAGTTGAGCGTCAACTTATGAACCAGGAGGTCATGGTTCTATTCCCGGTCAGGGCACATGCCCAGGTTGGAGGCTTGATCCTCAGTAGGGGGCATGCAGGAGGCAGCTGATCAATGATTCTCATCATTGATGTTTCTATCTCTCTCTCCCTCTCCCTTCCTCTTTGAAATGAATAAAAATATATTTTTTTAAAAAGTTATTATAACTATAGTCAATATGTTTGGGAAAAAATAAACAGGTTAAGTAAAGGTATGGAAAACATTTTTTTTAAAAGACCCAAATTAAACACTTAGAAATAAAACTACAATGTCTGAAATAAAAATTACACTGGATCACTGGATAAAATTAACAGCAGATTAGACACTGCAGAAGAAATCTCTAGTAAACATAAAGATAGAGCAATAAGAACTGTCCAAAATGAAATACAGAGGGGCGGGGGGTGGGAGGGGGAAGAGATAGCACAGCAGTGAGTTATAGGATGGCTATAAGCAGTCTAATACATGTGTAACTGCAGTTCCCAAAGGAGGGAGAGGATAGACAAAATAAATGAAGATATAATGGCTGAAAATTATCGAATCTGATGAAAAAATATAATCCCACAGAACTAATAAATTTAAAAAAAAATCCTAAACACAAGAAACAGAAAGAAAACTACACCAAGCTATGGAATAATCAAATTACCTTAATTTAGTGAAAATTTAAAAGCAACCAGAGGGGAAAAAAACACTAGAAAACAAAAAATCAAACAATGACAACAGACTTCTTGATAGAAATGAAGCAAGACTAAAGATAGTGGAGGAACATCATTAAAGTCCTGGGAAAAGACAAAACAAAATTACCCTCTTATAATTCTATACCTAGTGAAAATATTGTTCCCAAAACAAAACTAAATAGAGTTGTTGAGACGTAAACAAGCTGGAAAATTTTGTCACCTGCACTAATAGGAAATGTTTAAAGAAGTCCTATAGGCAGAAGGAAAATGATTCAAGATGAAAACCTGCACATACACAAAGGAATAAAGACTACTGGAATTAGTTCGCTATAATTTTTGAAAATGACTGCAATAAGTTAAAGCTATATACTTTAAGTCCTAAAGGAACCACTAACACACACACACACACACACACACACACACACACACACACACACACACAAAACACAAAGAGTTATAGGTAATAACAAAGGAGACTCAAGTAGAGTACTAAAGATAGGTGAAAAATATAAAGGCTATAAAAAGCTATAAAAGCCAAAGTATTTGTGAACAGAAATCTACTTCAAGGAGATTAGTTAGCACAGATTCACAGGACACAAGCATTTAATGGTATCTAAAGAATTATCTAGTTCCAAGGTATTCCCTTCTACAATCTTCTATCCTCCTTACCAAATGATCACATTGCTTCACCTTAAAAATTTCCAGTGTCTGCTAGTCCTGGGGCTGCACTGCAGAGCAGGCAGTATCCTAACTTCTCTTCCACAGAAAGGCTCCTCTTTGAAGGCAGCTTTGCTCGTTTTCCCTAAATAGTCTTCTTCCAGGAAACCTCTCAGTTTCTTTAACTACCCTCCTAAAAAAGATAGTGCTAATGTTCCAACCCTATCTAAAATGGAATAATGCAGAAGACATCTGACTACCACTTTCCTACAAATGTCACAAATGTTAATGTGGCCCAAGGCTACCTTTAAGAATTTTTGCAATTATATCATACTAGAGGTCTGTTGCATGAAATTCGTGCAAGGGCCTTGGCCCCGCGCCCTGGCCCCTGCCCGTCGCTGCTTGGGGCGGGGGGGGGGGGGGGGGGGGGGGGTAGGGGGGGAGGCTCTGCCACCTCTGTTTCAGCCCCCACCTGCTGCAGCTTTGTCTGGAAGGAAGGACATCCAGTCTAATTAGCATATTACGCTTTTATTATATAGATAATTCATTCAAAACCAGATCTGTGAATGACAGTACAATGAAGGCTTTAACTATTTTCACTATTTAATTTTATTTCATTAACAGTCCAGCATTCAACATTGTGGAGGTATTTCTGGATTTGGAAGGACATCCAATATACTACCTATCACTCTCCTGTTTGTACGGTCTGAAAATCTGATAGCTATGCTTCCCATGGCCTCAATCATTAGCCAAAATGCTGAAAAGGAAATAACCATAAAGGAATCATTATACCATTGAATCATTATGTTCTTTTCAGTAACAATCTACTTACTAATAATCTTTGGGCATGGCCACTCAACCACTTACATACCCCTATTTCCAAATCATATTCAAGTGGCATTTTGTTAAATACCTTGATAAAATAACTATTCCTTCCACACTTCCTGAACATAAGAAAATGAAATAAAGTTAATTTGGTAAAACCTTTTATGCTGATTTCTACTAACCACTATTTTCTATTCTAAGTGCTTATAAATCCTCCTCTTAATAATTCCATCATGAAACCTTAATCAGTCTCAATGTTAAGCAGATTCTTAACATTTCCAGTCTGCTGCTACTACCGTATTTTCTAATGACTCAGATTTCTGACAGTTTGTCATCCAATATACAAATTTTCAGTCCGACTAGTGTGGCTCAGTGGTTGAGCATCAACCCCTTGATTCTGGGTCAGGGAACATGCCCAGGTTGTGGGCTCCATCCCCAGTAAAGAGTGTGCAGGAGGCAGCCAATGGATGATTCTCTCTCATCATTGATGTTTCTCTCTCTCTCCCTCTCCCTTCCTCTCTCTGAAATCAATAAAAAGATTAAAAAAATTTTTTTAAGTATCCCAGATTGTACCTTTTCTGGGCCAGTAGATGAAATCATTTATTAATAGTAAATGTTCTCTTAAATCTAGTTATATGTGCTTTTTCAACTTAATTTTACTAATCTTCATTCTTAAGATATTCTCTTTGAGAGGGAAGAATCTGACATTTAGTAGGTTTTCTGAGTCTATTTTCTGTTGATTTTATACCAGTAACCCTAAGTAGTAGGCCTCACCCCCCACTGCTTCTCTGGCTAGATCATAGTTTTGAGGCTCATAGCAATCCTTCATATGCCTCACTTTTTACTATTCTCTAAAATCATATGATTTTAAATCTAATTTAGATCATATTCTAGGCTCTCTTCTGAGAGCAAAAGATGAATAAGGGGGAGAGGTGAGTGATAGCCAGAGTATGGGGTTTCTTTTGGAGGTGATGAACTGTTCTAAAACTGACTGTGGTTATGGTTGCACATTATGTGTGAATAAACTAAAAACCACTGAATTATACACTTTAAATGGGTGAATTATATATGAGTTATGTCTCAACAAAGCTGTTTAAAAAAAACAGGGAGGGGAGAAGCAAGGAAATAGAAAGCTACTTACGCTAATTCTGAAATGAAAGCCCACCTGGATTCACTTTTAAATCCCTCTTCTTACCTTTCCTGTCACATACATTGCGGTTGGGGAGGAAACACCAATGGAATTCCCTCATCTGCTAACTAGTACACTCACCTACCCATGTTAATCCTCCCTGCTTCTGGACTCCATCCATCTCCTGCCTTCTCAGAACTCATCCTGTCTGTTATCTCATCTTCTAATATAGTCAACTCCCCTCTCACTTGATTTAAAATGTGATCAAGACTCCCATTAACAAAATCAAACTCTCCTTTGATTTCATAATCCCCTCCTAGTCACTGCCCCCATAACATCTACCTGTTTGCTATAGTCCACATCTTCCTATTCACTCTTCAATCCAAACCCATGTGATTTCTACACCTAGTTACCAATGACCTGCCTGCCACTAAATGCAATTTCCAGTCTTCATTACATGTGAGCTCTTGGCAGCATTTGCAGTTGTTGATTACACCCTTCTTTTAAAACCACCCCTCCCTTGTCCTCAGTGACTCACCACCACCCTAATTTTTTCCTTCCTGTCTCCTTTTTTGGATCAGCCTCCTTGACTAGACCATTTAAATATTGGAATTCCTCAGGGCAGGGTACAAGGCCCTCTTCTAATTCTATCATCTCTCCCTAAGTGATCTCACCCACACCCACAGCTTTAATTAACACCTCAATGCAGACGCCTCACAGATTCCTATCTCTAATCCAGTTGTTTTACTAGTACATCCAGCAGCCTACTTAAAATGTCTCCACTTGGATGTCTCAAGGCCCCTCAAAACTAACACATCTAAAACAACTCATGATCTTGATCCAATGCCTGGTATTCTTCCCTTGTTCCCTATTTTAGGATGTGATACCACTGTTGATGTGAGTATACATGTTAAAAGTTAGGAATCATCCTCAACTCTTCCTTCTTCCACACCCTGCCCCAATCTTATTCATCACCAAGTCCCCCTAATCCATCTATTTATCTCCCCGCTCCCACCATCACTACCCAAGTTAGAGTCCCCATAACTACTACCTACTTGGCCTACTAAGTAGCCTATTGACTGTTTCCTTGAATCCCTTAGAAACCACTCTCCACATCACACTTACAATAATCTTTTTATAACGCAAATATGATTGTCATTCCCTCTGCTTATAATGCTTTAATTACTGACTGCTCTTAGGATGAAGAAAATTCCTTCTTAACATGGCCAATAAAAGCACTCATGGTCTGATCCTACCTCTCTGACTTTACACCTGCACTACAATTACTCCCCCACTACCTATTCCAGTGATGGGCAACCTTTTGAGCTTGGTGTGTCAAACTTCGCCAAAAAACTGAGCGTAACTTGGGTAGTGTGTCACTTTGAGGAAAAAACATTATTTCGCAATATTTATAGTTTAAATAACATAAATGTATAATTGCTATATATAATTGTATTTAATAAACCAAAAACTAAATATTTAACTTTCCTGCTTAGTGACTTCTTTGTTCATCCGTCAGTTGGTTTCTTTTGTTGGTCTTGATATTATTTAGCTTGTGTGGGGTGCCGTGAACTAAGATAAGTTAGGGGGAGGGGGAATTCTTTAACTAACCTGCCTATTAGTGACTTTTTTGTTGCTGAATTTCATTGGCTAAATCTTCGATTGAAGGTTGGTATTTTGTACACTTCAGGCCCAAGCAAGCGCTACTAACTTCATCTGTCAATCTGTTTCTTTTGTTGGTTTTGATATTATTTAACGCTGAGAATAAGGCCTCACAAAAGTATGTAGAGGGAAAAATTGTGAGTAAAGCCATTGCTATATTTTTTCAGGGTGCTAAAAGTGTCTGGTAGTCGGTTCCAGGCACTCCAAATTTCCTGTTCGTAGTGGCACTCCTCTTGATTCTCCAAGCGGCACCTTTCCAGATTCTCAAGCTTTGACCTCAAGTCGACAAACACCTGAGCCCAGATACTGTCTTGAAATTCTGCAAGTTGCATCTCCAAATCATCAATTGGCATCCATTGGAAACCATTTAATTCCAAACTACTGTAGACTACTACATCAGGATACTTAATTATTTTCATGGTCTGTTCTAGACTTCTAAATTGACGAAATCTATCACTAAACTGGTCAAGTAACGAGTCTAAAACATGCTGGTACATCATATGCAAGAGTTCCATTTCATTTTGTACAGCTGCACTGGCCTTCTCAAAATACTTTGTTACTCGAGGAAAATACTTATAAGTTTTAGTTTCTACATCTCGCTTGAAAATTTTAACTTTACTTTCAAAAGCTTTTATGTATCCAAACATAACGTCAATACTTTTGCCAAAACCTTGTAACTTTAAGTTCAGTTCATTAATATGAACAGAGAGATCTGTAAAAAACATCAGGGTGTTGACCCACTTATCATCATTAAGCTGAGGAAAGTTTCCCAGATCCTTATCGTCAAGAAATACCTTAATTTCTTCAAAGCACTCCATAAAACACTCAAGAACTTTGCCTCGGCTCAGCCATCTTACATTATTGTACATCAGCAGTCCACTGTAGGTGGAATCAACCTCCACTGTGCCGAAAATTCTCGCTTGTGAAGGGGGCGAGCAGCTATTAAATTAACTATTTTTGTAACAACTGACATTAAGTCGTTTAAGTCGGTGAATCCTGCCTTGGCACATAAAGCCTCCTGGTGGATAATACAATGAAAAGGCACAATCGGATGTCCAATAGCTTCTGTAAACAATTTGACAAATCCGACTTTTCCCCCCACCATATTTGGTGCCCCATCTGTCGTCACTGACACAACTTTAGAGATATCAATGCTTAGGTCACGAAATGTTTGTATAACAACCTTACATATTTCGCTTCCTGATTTACTTGTTGACACTGATACTAACTTTATCAACTCTTCTCTCATTGTGAGACCATCAGAATATCGACCAATAATGGCCAACTGAGCATGTGATGTGACATCAGTAGTTTCATCAAGAGAGATCGAAAAATATTTACACTTCCTTATGTCTCTCTTTAATTGATGTTGTATGCTTGTGTTCAGTCTCATTATTCGGTCTTTTATGATATTTCTACTGAGTAGTAACTCAGATATTCTCTTAATAATTGCATCTTTATTCTGCATATCGTGAAATAGAACTGGTGCACATCTTAGGAGAGTTTCTTTAATAAATTCTCCCTCACTGAGTGCTTTTCCATGCTGAGCTATAGAGTGAGCAATGCTCAAACTTGCAGATGTTAAATTTGTAGAGCCTTTCATAAATTTAAGGATGGAATTAGATTGGCTCTTATAAAGGCATAGCTGCCTGGAAATGTATTCCTTCCTTTCATCCTCACTTTTTTCCAAGAGCTGGGAATGATTAGTTTCAAAATGTCTATTTATATTCCACGTTCTGCTTACTACCGTTTCAGTACATAGAACGCAAAATGATCTGCCATTTTTTCCTATAAAGCCATACATCTCGGTCCATGTCTCTTGAAAGGGTCGGCCACTGCTACTACCACTTCCTTTACTTAACCTTAGTTTTTTATTTTTTTGGGTTCTCCATCAGGAGGGCAGTGACAGAAGATAGAATTATAGATAGCTTGTTAGGCCTGCAGGCAATTAGGGGTTAACTAGCCTAACTAACCACAAAATGGTGCATATAACTGTCTTTTAGGAAAGGGCAGGGTTAATAAGCAGAAATAGGGGTTAATAAGGATGCACAACAGTAATAGTGGTGAAATGGAGTCTGCACTATGGAGCAAGATGGTGTTCCTTATGTGAATTAAAATGGCTGCCGCTATTTCTAATGGCGGGAAACGGCACCCATAGCACGCCACAAACCCTCGCCTCTCCCAGCCTCCCCCTCACTTATCTCAGTAATGATGGATTAGAAATCCATGACACCCAGAACAGTAGATAATGGTTGTTGTGGTTAACTGTTATTTGGTTACTGGTAATGGCAGGGCCCCCAAAGATGCGTCCCCCGCTGCGTTCCGCTGCTCCCTGCTCTGCCGGCGGAAGTGAGGGCAAAGATCCCGGCTTAACCGGAAGTCCCAGAACTAGCCGCTCTGTGCCGGACTTCTGTTGTTTTGGCCTACAGACCTCCAGCACAGAGTGTCTAATAGGGGAAGATGAAACATTTGCGACTAGAGTCTTGGAGTTAGCCAAGACTCTAGTCGCAAATGTTTCATCCTCAGGAGCAGCAAATGTTTCATCCTCGGCATGCGGCCGCGTGTCATCAGAAATGGCTATGCGTGTCAGTGCTGGCACGCGTGTCATAGGTTCGCCATCACTGACTTATTCGCTACTACTCTGGTCACATTGGTCTCCTTTCAGAATCCTTGCACATATGGTTCCCTGTGCTTGGAATGTTCTTTACCCTGCCCCATACCCTGCCCCACCTCTTAGCCAACTCCTATTCTGCCTTCATTGCTCAGCTCAATGATCACTTCCTCAGAGAAGTCTTTCTAGGTAAATTTTATCACACATTCTCCTACCACCATGTACTTTTTCATGGTGTTTCTCCAGTTGTATATAATGCTGCTTTATCTTGTGATTCTCAATTAATGTCTGCTTTCTTCTGTATTCTATTAGGAGCCCAGTACTTGCAAGTGCTCCATACATGCATGAAGAAGGGTTGAACATCAGCATACTTGATCACTGGCATATAAAATCCAGATGTAAAGAAATGTGTGACACCATAAGTCAATGAATCCCCCCCAGATGTAGTACCGATTGATACAAGGACCTAAAGGCAAGACACCTTGAAACCTCTCACTGAGAAAGTTAAGGGAGTCTACCTGACAGAGTTAAGTAGTAAGCAAGAAACCTCCCTGTGTTCTTACAGAAAAACCAGTTTGGTAGTATAGTCTATGGGGAAGGGTAAGAAGAATACTTTCATCTTTCACTTGCTCTATTTCAGATTTATTTGAATGCTTTACAATTCACCTTTTGTTTTAAAAAGCAAAAAGATAAAGAGAATGAGACAAATAGAACAAAATGCTATGTTGTACTAATCTTATTTCTACTTCTGTTTTATCCCCATAAGACACCCCCATAATTTTTAATATTTCTAACAAGTAACTAAGTTTATGTCAATGCTAGAGGCCTGGTGCACGAAATTCGTGCATGGGTAGGGTCCCTAGGCACTGGTGGTCAGCGCACGTCATTTTGAGCGATCAAACTCCCGGTCGGTCGAACTCCTAAGGGGACACTTTGCATATTAGGCTTTTATATATATAAATATGTAAGTAGGTCAACCTTAAAAAAGAGTGCCACAAATGATGCAAAATAAAAAGCTAAAGACTGGAATGGGTCTTAACAGTAAAAAGCCTGACTCAAATGATTCAGAAATAGATAACAGCATTGGGGACAAGAGACTTCCAAACTGGTCATTTCCATAGTTAGTTACCATTTATAAAATAATCAATAGCTTGATATAAAAGAAAAACTAAAATTCATCAACTTTTTTTTTAAATTCATCAACTTTATTATTAGCAGTCCTAATAAGAGATTAAACTCATATTTCAATAATTTTTGTTCCCATTACATGAATAATTACAAGTTGATTAAGCAAAAGCTTTAAAAAAACTGTCTAAATATTACTAAGAGATAATCAGAAAAACTTAAGAAGTCAATTATTTCACCAGAAAAGGCAACGCAGCAAGTATTTATGGGCTGAAGGTGCCACACACAGAATAAATAAACTTGACATTGTTTACTTTTGACCTGGTTCCCTTCACCAGCATTTACACTAGTCACCCTGTCCAGTCCCCCATCTCTGGCCTGCCTGCATCATGTCAGTATGGTCTCTGCCTCTCTGACCACATCCTCCTTATCTGTCACCTTCCGGTCTGTCCCCTTACACCTACCGAGTCAGCTATTCACACTTATAGTGCCTCCAAACACTGTATCCTTTTCAAGCTGCTGAGATCATCATGTCATCTAATCCACTGGGCTCCTAATACCGTGTTACCTGTCTTGCTAAGACTGCATGTTTCAGTGCTGCCATGTTCTCAGCTCCAGGTCTCCTGATCACTAATCAACATTGGATATCCTTTACTAAAAACTTTTCCTATTTAGGCTCCCAGGTTTTAAGCACTGTAGAAAAAGTGACACACCTGAGCACACTTGGTTCACTGAAATTCATGCTGTCCGACTGCCTTCAATCCAGTCAGAAACATTCCTTCAAACTGGATTGATTTAAAACCAGTAACTCCTGGTAGCAACTATTTCAAAATTGCTCCACTTCCCTCAGGGAGATGTTAGTCTCTCTCTCTCTCTGCTCTGTATCTCTCTCTCTCTCTCTCTCTCTCTCTCTCTCTCTCTCTCTCTCTCTCTCACACACACACACACACACACACACACACACACACACACACACTATCCCACATTACCTATGTTGTACTAATGAGTGCTTATGAAAAAAGAAAGAGGAAAAAATTGAACATTTCAGCTTCCTCCTCCACCCCCCCCCACCCCCCCGCAGTGATTTCAAACAAACAGAGCTTTGGCAAACAGATGCTGAAGTAAGAGAGAAAGAATCTGATGACTCTTAGGTTTTGAGCCAGAGATATAGAGACAACATTTTTAAACCAGTCAATCAAGAAGAGAGAGAACAATGCTGGGGCAGAGAAAATAAATTCTGAGTTGAAATGTTAAGTTAGAAGTGATGCCGCAGTACGGAATCATAGCATCTTAAGTGTTGAAAGAGATGCCAGAGGTAGTCTAAATCAGTAGTAAAACTAAGAAAGTGAATGAAGGGAGAGAGTCCCTGGAACCTATTTCCCTAGAGCATTCTTTGCATATATGTGGAACATCAAGTTTAAAAGCAAAACATATACTTACTTTCCCTGCCTACCCCCATTTCTAACCAAAATAAGAATTCCTGCTATCTGTCTCATGAGAAGTATCATGTTTCTCTAGATAAGTAGGTAGCAAACTTGTGGGTCATATGGTCCCTGTCACAACTACTCAACTCTGCAACTGCAGCAGGAAAGCAACCGTAGACCGCAGGTCAATGAATGGGAATGGCTGTGTTCCAATAAAACTTTCTTTACAAAACCAGGTAATAGGCTGACTTGGTCCACAGTTTATTGACTCATACTCTAGACCAGTGATGGGCAACCTTTTGAGCTTGGTGTGTCAAACTTCGCCCAAAAACTGAGCATAACTTGGGTAGTGTGTCACTTTGAGGAAAAAAGTAACTCCAAGACTCTAGTCGCAAATGTTTCATCCTCAGGAGCAGCAAATGTTTCATCCTTGGCATGCGGCCGCGTGTCATCAGAAATGGCTACGCGTGTCAGTGCTGACACGCGTGTCATAGGTTCGCCATCACTGCTCTAGACAATATATGGTGGGTAGAGAGGATAGGCCAAAGGGTATGTGAACCTGAAATTAATTGTAGACAACCATCAAATCCTCTCAATTGTCCCTCAGAAATCTACTCTCATATCTTGCTTCTCCTTCTTACCCTTAGCTTTCCTTGTCACTGGAGTTCTCTTAGCAAGTTCATCTTCTGCCATTACATCCATCTTCCCAGACACACTTCTAATCTCATCTCATCTCTGACTTTGAAACATTGTTAATAGGAATGTAAAATGGCACAGCACTCTAGAAAAGAGTTTGGTGGTTTCTTATAAAACTAAACAAGTGCTTACCATGTGACCCAAGATAGTATTCTTGGGCATTTATCCCAGAGGAAGGAAAACTTAAGTTCACACAAAACTGGTATAAAAATGTTCATAGTAGCTTTATCTGTAATAGTCCAAAACTGGCAATAGTCCAGCTCTCCATCAGGTGAATGGCTAACCACACTGTGGTAAATCCAGAGAATGGAATACTATTCAGCAATCAAAAGGAATTATTGATACACTCCTTGCATGGGTCTCATGGGAATTTAGCTGAATGAAAAAAGCCAATCTTAAAAGGTTACCTACTACATGATTCCATTTAAAAAACATTCTTGAAGTAACAAAATTACAAATTTGGAGAACAGATTAGGGGTTGCTAACAAGGGTTAGGGATGTGGGGGAAGAAACCAGTGTTGCTATAAAGGGATAGCAAGAGGGGGCCTTGTGGTGATGGAACAGTTTTGAATCTCAAATGCGGTAGTGGTTACAAAGAAACCACATAGCTATCATGTGATAAAGCTGGGTAGAGCCCCCCCGCCCCGCCCCCCCCACACTCATATACATCAATCTATAATAATTAAAGCCTAAGCGACCATCGCAACCAAACGGATGACCGAACAGGCTGTGTGGGGTGACCAGGCCTGCAGGGGGGAGAGTTGGGGGTGACCAGGTAGGCAGGGGGGTTAGTGAGGGGCGACCAAACGACTGAGCAGCAGGCTGCGTGGGGCAACCAGGCCGGCAGGGGCGGGGGGGGGGGGGGGCGCCAGTAAGGGGTGACCAGGCCAGCAGGAGAGGCAGTTAGGGGCGATTAGGCGGCGGGGGGGGGGCGGGGGGCAGTTGGGGGCAACCAGGCCGGCAGGGGGGGCAATTAGGGGCAATCATGCAGGCAGGCGAGCAGTTAGGAGCCAGTGGTCCCGGATTGTGAGAGGGCCTAAACTGGCAGTTGGACATCCCCCAAGGGGTCCCGGATTGGAGAGGGTGCAGGCTGGGCTGAGGGGACACCCCCCCGTGCATGAATTTCATGCACAGGGCCTCTAGTATATATAAAAAAGGCTAAGTGACCATCCGACCATCCGGTAGGTATGATGCACACTGACCACCAGGGGGCAGATGCTCAACGCAGGAGCTGCAGACTGAGGTGCCTTGGCAGCAGCAGTTCTCAGGTGATGCACCCCAGAACCAGAGAAAAGGGAGCCCACTTCTTCATGGGGCCACGCGATTCCACCTTCGGCCATGGGTTATGTTGTTGCTGGGGCACTGTTGGCCCCAAATCTGGTTTAGTGCACACTTGCGTTTGCGTTCCACACCCTGTACGACAGCAACTTTGCAGTGCCCTCTTGCACTCCGGGACCCCTCAGGGATGTTGGAGAGCCGGTTTCGGCCCAATCCTGACAGGCCTGAGTGAGGAACCCCACCTGCCGGAGGGACTCCCACTCACTCCGCAGATGCCCTTCGAGCCACAGCACTGCCCCAGGTGTGGCCAGGCGGGCAGGGACCTTGTGAGGTTGGCTCCAGGGCATGTCCGGCTCATCTCACCCAGTCTCACTCCACCAGCCACCTTTTAATTAATTTCCTTTTAATGTGAACGAATCCATGCACCGGGCCACTAGTATATTTATAAAACTGGTGAAATGTAAATAAGGCCTGTGGGCTGTTCTAATGTCAATTTCCTGGTCTTAATATTGTATAGTTATGTGAGATGTTACCATTGAGGTAAACAGGGTAAAAGGTAGACAGTATCTCCCTGTGTACTTTTGTGCAACTTCCTATCTTACATAATAAAAAGGTAATATTTAAATTACCATCACTCCGCTACGCCCATGATTGGGCCAGCGGGTGACACAGGGGGCGGGACTCGGGGTGGCTGGGGTGGTGATTGGGCCGGCAGGACGCTGAGCTCGCGTTGCCAGCGGCGACGACGCGAGCTCAGCGTCTGCGCCATGGCTGTGCTGCAGCACAGACAGGCCTCTGGGGCAGCGAGCTGAGCCGGTGTTTTGGAGGTTTGGAGGCAGCGGGCGGTGGGTGGGCGGCGCGGCTCCCCGGGGAGGAGTCAGGCGGCAGTTGGGCCGCAGGAGCACGTGGCGGCGGCCCCAGCCTTCCTGGGCGGGAGGCAAAGGCAAGACCCTGGCCTGAGCTCCAGCCGCAAGAGGACCACGCCCCCGCCCCACCTCGCCCTAGGGGCCCAGGGACTTCGGAGCTGCCAACCAGCGGACAGACAGCTTACACGTGCATGATTAAATCATGCACTGGGCTTCTAGTGAATGAATAATTACTTAAAAATAAATTCTTAAAAGAAAGTAAAACAGAAGATTTCTTCAGATCTCTAAGTATATCTTTAGGCTGTATGCAAGGCTCTTTACAGTCTACCACAACATACATTTGAGCCTCACTTTCCACCATTCATTTATATCTTGTCACCTCTATAAAGTCACCATGAACTTGTCTCTGTTCTTCTGAATATGCCAGACTTTATGCTGTTTCACATTCCGTTCCCTCTCATTCTTTGCTTGCCAAACAACTTAAAACCCAGTTCAAATGTCACTTTAAATTTAATGCTATCTCTGAAGAGGTACGGACTGCTTCATCCTTTTGATTCCCACAAAATTACTGGTACCTCTTACTTATTTCCTCTCCTAGATTATAAACTCCTTAAGAACAGGGAAAAAATTTTGATCCTTGTGCCATCTATCTGCCCCAATATATGGGGGCACCAAAATTTCTGTGGATTCAATCAAGTTTGGAATCTTTTACAAAAAAGATCTTGCATTGTCACTTTTTGCAAAAGACTATCTTGCTATAAAATGTACACATGCAACTCAGCATAATAAAATTCCCATAATTGAGATGGGAATCACTGTGTATAAAGTCGTTTTTAGAAACAATTTAGGAAAAAATTCCATGTTTCTGTTCACCATTAGTTTATATAATCAAATTTATTATAATTTACATGTAAGTAGTTATTACTGAGAAATGCCTCAAAGAACCCAGATTTTTTGGGGGATGGGGAAGGTTTAAATCATTTATTATTTTATTTCTTCATACCTACTGTTTAGCAAAAGAATCAATTTAAACAAGAGCCCTCTGAATATATATACCAATCTATATGTAATGCCTAGTATCAGTTCATCCTCAAAAAACTATTAGATGACCTCAGTGAAAAAAGGAAGTTCTTAAATCAAAGTAAATTAAGATAAAGAATATGAGATGGAATCTAAAAGTAACCTGAGAAATATTGTTGGTGCCAAATATTTGAGATAATGAGAGCAATTCTCCCATCATATTAATTCCTGTATTAACTTTCAAAAAGAAGTCCCACACACACATGCAGGCACACACGACTCTGTGGAAAAAAAAGTCCGAGTATTCTTCTGAGCTGAAAGATCATGGACTAAGAAAAACCTATTAATAACCTTCTGGTGTTAAAGATTACTCTAAACAAGTTTAGTAACCATGAGTCACTGTTAAATGGCCACCCTATGAAAAGACTCCTCCCTTCCCCCTCTTAAGTATGCCAGCAAACTTACTCCTCTCCTGAAATGAGTGAATACAGCTATTCAACACTGTGAACACACACATTCACAGTGATGAAGGGAACCAAGTGTGTGCTGAGCGAGGCAGCCATACCTTCTTTATATAGCATGCAGTGGGCAAAGAGTGTATAAATAGCCACTTCGTACACCAGACCTGTGTGGCTGTTAGCAATGAAAGAACAAATTCCACCCCACCCACCCAATTTCACCCTCATGCCCCAAATATCTAAAAATAAAAATGGTTAAAGAAACCATTTTTTTCCAAAGGTATGAGAAAAGTAGTTTTCAAATTATTTCAAAAAGGTGTGGCATAGTTCCTAAGTGACTAATCTATTTGTATTATACACAATTCTTTTTTAAAAAAAATATATTTTTATTGATTTCAGAGAGGAAGGGAGAGGAAGAGATAGAAACATCAATGATAGAGAGAATCATTGATTGGCTGCCTCCTGCACACCCTCTACTGGGGATTGAGCCCAAAACCTGGGCATGTGCTCTTGATCAGAATCGAACCCAGGGCTCTTCAGTCCGCAGGCCGACGCTCTATTCACTGAGCCAAACTGGTTAGGGCTTATACACAATTCTTAATATGGCAACTGTATACCATATAAAATAAGTACTAGTATACCAACATATTACAAATAAAGGAATAAACACTCAGATGTTGTATTTATCATTTGTCTATAACACCCCAGAAATGAGAAGATGCCCATAGATATAATGAATAAAGCAGAAATAGGCATTACTTTACTATAGGTTTGGCAGAGTCTGGAGTGAATACCATCTCTGACTCTAATATGATGGGTTACCTAGGAAACAAAAGCTTCCTTCATGTAGATTATGAGAATAACAACAGGAAACCATTCTACCTCAAAATAAGATGGAGGACTATTCTCTATGAAGGCACCTTGCAAAATATAGTGTATCAATGTAAGGATAGAACAACCATGCAAGTTTCAATTCTTTCTGCAAGACCTGAGTGGTGACCTAGTCCACACCAAGACATATCCAGAGACAGGAAACTTGCTATCTACCAAGGAAGTCAACACCCACCTATTATTTTTCCTAATATCAAGATGAAACTAGACTCCCTGCTTTACTTCCACTCACAGGTCTTAATTCTACCTCCTACCACCATCTGCCACCTTCCCTTTCCTCCTATTAGATGGTCCCCTAAAAACACTTTACTAAGAGCTCTAAGGCTCAAATTTTATTCTTCTGTAGTTCACATCTCCAGTTCTTTCAACAATTTCTCATGGTAGACTTTTGAATTTCTGTATCAGCCTGGTCATGTCCCTCTCAACCCACTCCAGTTTCTCTACACCCTCAAGTATGGACTTGTCTACACAGAGAAGCTGTTCACTTTGAATTTAAGTAGTGTATTTTTACTGTATCGACCTAGGCTTACAATAGCCTTTCTGGGGGCTTTATTACATGACCTATTCACAGGGCCAACATCTGTGCTTTCCAAGCTATCATGATCTCAGTTGGTACATGGGTAGTCTTCTTACTCTTTACTGAGTTACAATTGACATGCAACAAATCACACATATTTAAAGAGTACACTTTGATAAGTTGGGACTTATTTACATATCCATCACCACCAAGATTCTTCTGTAGTCCACTTACTCCATCAACCCCACTCTAACCCTCCACATCTCTACCAAACCCAAAGCAACTACTGATGTACTTTCTGTCACTATGGTTTCCATACACTTTTGTATAAATGGAATCATACATTATATACTCTTTAGAATTTGGCTTCTTTCACTCAATATTTAATTATTTGAGATTCATTCATGCTATTGTGAATAGCAATAGTTTATTCTATTTCATTGCTGAGTAGTGTTCCATACTATCAGTGTACCTCAATTGGTTTATTTACACACCTGGGCTCCTTCCTGTTTGGGACTTTAAATTACAATTAAAGTTGCTATGAATATTTATGTATAAGTCTTTGTATGGATATATATTTCCATGAAATTCGTGCACGGCGGGGGGTTGTCCCTCAACCCAGCCTGTACCCTCTCCAATCTGGGACTCCTGGAGGGATGTCCGACTGCCCTCTCACAATCCAGGACTGCTGGCTCCCAACTGCTTGCCTGCCTGCCTTCCTGATTGCCCCTAACTGCTTCTGCCTGCCAGCCTGATCACCCCCTAACCACTCCGCTGCCAGCCTGGTTGATGCTTAACTGCTCCCCTGCCAGCCTGTTTGCCCCCAACTTCCCTCCTCTGCCAGCCTGGTCACCCCTAACTGCCCTCTCCTGCAGGGTTGATCACCACCAAATGCCCTCCCTTGCAAGCCTGGTCCCTCTCAACTGCCCTCCCTTGCAGGCTGGGTGCCTCCCAACTGCCCTCCCCTGCTGGCCATCTTGTGGTGGCCATCTTGTGTCCACATGGGGGCAGGATCTTTGACCACATGGGGGCAGCTATATTGTGTGTTGCAGTGATGATCAATCTGTATATTACTCTTTTATTAGATAGGATAGAGGCCTGGTGCACGGGTGGGGGCCAGCTGGTTTGCCCTGAAGGGTGTCCCAGATCAGGGTGGGGTTCCCTTGGGGCGTGGGGTGGCCTGAGCGAGGGGCCTGTGGTGGTTTGCAGGCGGGCCACGCCCCCTGGCAACCTAAGCGGAGGCCCTGGTATCTGGGATTTATTTTCCTTCTACAATTGAAACTTTGTAGCCTGGAGCAGAGCCAAGCCTGCTGTTCCCTCCGGGGCGGCAGCCATCTCTGTGGCAGTTAATTCACCTTCTACAGTTGAAACTTTGTTGCCTTAAGTGGGTGAGCCCGGCCAGGGTGTGCTTTAAAGCTTTGCTTCCCCTGTTGCCGCCGGCAACCCTGGCCTGCTCTCTCAAGCTCCATTCTGTTGCCATTTGTTTGAATTTGTTTACCTTCTATAATTGAAACTTTGTAGCTTGAGTGGAGGCTTAGGCCTGCAACAGCTATGGAAAGCTTGGCTTGCTCTGTTACCTGGGAAACCTTGCTCTCTGTGGCTGTAGCCATCTTGGTTTGGGTTAATTTGCATACTCGCCCTGATTGGCTGGTGGGCGTGGCTTATGTAGCGGAGTGATGGTTAATTTGCATACTACCATTTTATTAGAGAAGATGATGTCATCCACAAATAAAGACTGTTTTTTAATTCCTTTCCATGCCTTTTATTTCTTGTTCTTGTTTGACTGCACAGGCTAGAACCACCAAGTACACAGGTGAGTAGAAGTGGTGAAAGTGGACATTCCTATCTTATCCTTGATCTTAGAGATAAGCAATTCAGCCTTTCACCATTATGTGCAATGCTACTTGTAGTGTTTCTGTGGATGCACTTTATATTAGGGTGAGAAAGTTCTCTTCTATTCCTAGTTTGCCAAGTTTTTATAAAAAATGAAGGCTGTGGTTTTTTATTTCCCCCCTGTCTACTGATGTAATCTGTCGACACAATAAATTACATTGACTCATTTTTGAATGTTAAACTATCCCTACATTCTGGAAATAAGTTCCACTTGGTCATGATGTATTATCCTACTGTTAGATTCAATTTGCTAACTTTTTGCATCTATGTTCATGAGAGATACTAGTTTATAGTTTTCTTGTAATGTCTTTGGTTTTGGTATTAGTATAATCCTGGCCTCATAAAATAAGGTAAGAACATAAAAATTTTCTGGCTAAGTTTGTGTAGAAATTGTGTGATTTCTTACATGTTTGGTAGAAATCTCTAGTGAAGCCATCTGTCTCTAGCTTTTTCAGGATGGTATCCTGCAACAGATCACTGGAAGCTCAGGGTAATCCAGTGATCAAATCCACTGGGTGTAATTAATCATGCAACCAAAAAAAAAAAAAAAAAAAAGTCCTGTCCTCTGAGCATCCTGAAGTATAGAGGGAGTTAATTAATGAACACAAAACTGAAAGCTACTAGGACCAATAGGATAGACCTCTTGAGAAGGATAATTTATCTCACTGCTTCTGTGGATAGTAGCACTGAAAGGGAATGTGATATTCGGCCAGCATCATAAAATTCAGAACATACCTGGCTATGATACCCTCTTACTAGCCACAAACTCAACATATAAATCATTACAATATTCCAATAACTGTTTTATCCTATCTAGTAGAAATCAAGAAATCAGAAGAATCCTAAAGTGACAATGTTTCATGTTAACTCTGCTTTGTATTCCATTTTGAATAAATACAAATAGTTATTGAGCCCTGTCTTTGGAAGGCTTATATTCTAACAGGGGGAAGATATATTAAACAAACACCATTAAGTACATTAAAAATGTTAAGTGCTACATAGGTAAACAGAGCAAGATCAGTGGGAGCAGGAATGTCAGAGGGCAGGGCTGCATTTTACACAGGGGGTTGTTGAATCAAGCGTGACACTGAGCAAACACTTGAAAGCAATAAGGGAGTAAGCTGGGGAAGAACATTCTAGGCCAGTGATGGCGAACCTCTGACACGCGTGTCAGTGCCATTTCTGATGACACGCGGCCGCTGAGGCGGCTGCATGCCGAGGATGAAACATTTATGTTATTTAAACTATAAACATCGCGAAATTTGAAACACCAAGCTCAAAAGGTTGCCCATCACTGTTCTAGGCAAAGGGAATTGTCAAATGCAAAAACCTAAAGACAAGAGTGTGACTAGAGTGTGTGAGAAAAGGAAGCCAATGTAGGGGTAGTACTAAGAGAAGGAATCATTGAGGCCACAGGCCAAGGGTCGGCATTTATTTTTCTGTAAAAGGGCAGACAGTAAATATTTTAAACTTTGCAGGCCACATAAGTTTGCATTATTCTTCTTTGCTTTTTAAACCAAGCCTCTAAAAATGTTAAAACCATTTCTAGCTCATGAGCCTTTACAAAGACAGGCCTAGGCAGGATTTGCCCTGTAGAACTTAGTTCGAGCCCTTGTAAGGACTTTGACTTTTACCCTGAAGAAAATATCATTTGATTCATGTTTTAAAAGACCAACCAATTAGAAGAGGTCAATGGAGTAATCCAGAACAGAGATAATGGCAGTTCAGACCAGGCTGATAACTAGGAAATGGGGAGAAGTGGTTAGATTCTGGCTTTTTTATTTTTCTTCCCAGATAAAGTGGATGGATTTGCTCATAATTGGACTTGGGAAGTGTGAAAAGAGTCCTAGATGACTCAAGACTGTGGCCTGAACAACTAGAAGGATGGAGTTTCATTAACCATTAGGAGAAGATGAAGAGTGGATGTATAAAGTATGTGTTTTACTTTAAAACAAAGTAGAATTCCTATTTCTTAGATTCTGCCATAACTTTGAGCTATTGTATTTATTCTGCCATAACTTTGAGCTATTGTATTTATTCTTCCATATTCTTCCAGAATCATTTATTATCAAGTTACAAAAAGATCCTGTGATTTGAATGATTAAAGATTAATTTGAGAAGAAATGGCATCTTAACTATATTCCATTTGATAACACAGACCAAGTATTCTATTGTGCCTCTGAATAAGGTTTTACAATTTTTTTCATATAGGTTCTTGCATACTTCCTAATGAAAGTATTCTCAGACATATTATACATTTTTGTTGCTATCATAAATGAAATGCTTAAAAAATAATTTCTAGATAGTTCTGATTGATATTTAAGAAAGCTATGAATTTTCTATTTATTTTTTAAATATATTTTATTGTTTTTTTACAGAGAGGAAGGGAGAGAGATAGTTAGCAACATCAATGAGAGAGAAACATCGATCAGCTGCCTCCTGCACGCCCCCTACTGGGGATGCGCCTGCAACCAAGGCACGTGCCCTTGACCGGAATCGAACCTGGGAACCTTCAGTCCGCAGGCCGACGCTCTATCCACTGAGCCAAACTGGTTTTGGCTGAATTTTCTATTTATTTAGTTGCTCTAATGAACTCTCAGTTTTGCATTGATTCTTGTGTTTTGTATAGTAATTTTCCTCTCTCTTTGTAATAACTGTGTTTTTTATTTCTAAACCATTTCTTTATGCTTTGGATAGAATTTCCAGACAAAGCTAAATAACAAGTCATAGCAAACACTCTTATTTTAATGGAACGACCTTCACCTTTTCAGTCTTTTGTATGATGTCAAAGTGCTTTTCATGGTTTTTAATTTAGTGATTAGATTTTTTTATTTTCCCACCAGAGGCCCGGTGCATGAAATTCGTGCACAGGTGTGGTCCCTAGGTCTGGCCGGTGATTGAAGCACGAGTGTCTGATGTGGAAGGGCAGGTCCCAGCTGACCCCTGGGCCCTGGGCAGCACCTGGGCCCCTGGGTCCCCATACTTCCCCCTCTGCCTGAGTCACAGCGCCCGAGTCCCCATGTGGAGATGCGGTGAGCACGGGTGGACACCGCAGGCTGGGGCGCAGCGTGGGCCTCTGGGCCGCCCAGAGGCACCGCACTGAAGCTGGGCAGGCAGCGCGCTTTCTCCTGGCCAGCCTCGCAGACCGGCTCCTGCGCAAACCCACGG
The DNA here is from genome assembly GCF_951640355.1 of Cnephaeus nilssonii. Classification (NCBI taxonomy): domain Eukaryota; kingdom Metazoa; phylum Chordata; class Mammalia; order Chiroptera; family Vespertilionidae; genus Cnephaeus; species Cnephaeus nilssonii. The sequence continues at coordinate 30,206,302 of NC_137081.1, read as the reverse complement.
GGAGCCCCTGCGGTCCCAGTGGCTGCGGCCTGGCTTACTGGGAAGAGGCCACACAGGTGAGGGGCGGGCTCCTCGTGGTTGCTCAGCACCTGAGTGCACAAGCCCTGGCGTCCTGGGGGAGGGTAGCAGGGGGAGTAGGAGTGAGCTCAGCGGACACCCTGCATTCTCACTGCACCTCTGTCCCCTTCACCCCCGCCCCCAGGTAGCCGGTGAGAGGTCACAGCCCCCTGTCTGGGCATCGCAGGAGGTTGGTTGCCGCCACCCACCCCCAGTTCCCCATCGCAGCCTAGGGCCCGGCCCCAATCAGGGCCTACTGGCTGCTGGTTGCCGTCTGCAGGGCAATCAGTAAGGCGATTGGGCCCCCGCTCACACCTGCCTTGGCCTGGCGCTGCCCGCTCACCTGCTCCACCATCCCACTGTTGTCCCACTCTCGATGGGACCCATCGGGACCGGCAATACCTCCACTACCACCCACTGCCAGCATGTTCTGCACCGCCCCCTAGTGGTCAGCGCATGTCATAGCGAGTGGTTGAACTACCCATCAAACTCCCAGTTGAGGGACAATTTGCATGTTAGGCTTTTATTATCTAGGCTTGTTTTCAGGTCTCAGTTCCCTCTCATCACCATTTGATTTAGTTACTACTACCTTTTGCATCTTGATAAGAAAGTGAATCAGAAATTTCAGGGTTTTTCTCCCTATTCTTAATCTATTTCAGAATAAGTAGATTTTGCATGGATAGCTCTTCAGAGTTGCCCCATTCTTTTGAAATAAATTTTATTTTTTAAAAATTCAACTATTTTTCTTTGCCTTATTATAATAGCAGAAATGTCTATTTGTGATTAGGTATAGAGCAGGAGTTCCTGACATTTTGGGCCATATAATTCTTGGGGGTTGAAGAGGGGGGTCTCATGTTTAGCAGCATCTCTGGCCTGTACTAACTAGATGCCAGTAGCAGCTTCCCATTGGGTTATAACCAACGTTTCTAGGCATTGTCAAATGTCCTCTTGGAGGGCAAAATTGCCCCTGGTTGAAAACCACTGATTTTAATCAAGTAGATGATATGAACTCCATCAGAGACTAAGCTTTATCATTATAGGATTCATCTCTGATGTCACTTCCTCAATAAGAATTCCTCCATATAACCCATCTAAATTAGGACACTCTCCCTACCCAATGCCACCATACACACACACATACTCTTTTCATTCAATATCACAGTAGATTTCAAAGTGTGGACCCCTTTCAAGGAGTTCGTGGGGTCAGAACTGTTTTCACATCAAACTAACATACAATTTGCCCTTTTCCACTATATTGTCATTTGCACTGATGGTGCTGACCCCTTAGCCAGACTCAAAGCAGTGACACCAAACTATACTATCTATCATTGTAGTTTTTATCACCATGCACTAAACTGCAAAAGAAAGAAACATATGGGGGGGGGGGGGGGGGTTCTGAAAGATGAATAGAGCTGAGGTGGAAATGGATGAGGGGTGGGATGGGGAAGAATAAGACAAAGGCCTGAAAAACAGTATAGCTGATTATGTGCTTTAGTTACTTTCAATGGACAGAGTTGAGATGCTAGAACACAAGAATAAGGGAGGGGTTGAAATTCACCTAGAGAAGAGAGATCAGGTCACAGAGTCTTATGTGCCATGCAAGGAGTCTACACTGAAGGTTTAAGGCAAGGGAAATATTTTAGAAATAAGGAAGGTCATGAGGATCTTCACTAAGTAGGATTGGAAGTCAGAATCAATTCATAAACACCTCAGGAAGTAGGGGTTCATACTATTAGCGAAAGATGATGTTTTGAAGGAGAGCGGGGAGACAAGATTGGGATGAAAGTCAGGTTTGGGCTGTGGTGACTGGGTAGAGGGAGATACTCATCATGGAAACAGGGAACACAGAAAGAAAACCAGAAGAGGTTAACTCCCTAGGAAGACTACTGGTGGAATCACTGATTTTAGGAATCAGATAAATCATTTCAACAATGAAAAAAACAAAATTTAAATAAACTTGAAAACCTCAAATGAAAAAAACGAAGAAAAAGGTTAGAAATATGTTTGGTAGACAGCAGTGCAGGAGAAAACCTGGTGTTTAAACAGCAGCAAATGTCGTATTTTAAAATCCAAATTGGGATTTATTAATTTTTTAAATCACCTCATAATTTATCTTACACTTGCTCCTAATCAAAAGATTGAAAATATAAAATAATGCCAAATACATACCTTTTCTGCTTTTTTGTCAGAAATGTCTTGCTTCTCCAGCACAGCCATGCTCTCCTTCAGGTTCTTCACGATATCTGCTGGAGACTTGTGAGACTTGCCAAATGGGAACGGCATGGCGGCGGCGGCGACAGGCGCCTTGCTGCACTCTGCCTGCTGTAGCTGGGGACACAATACAAGGTACAAGTAAGAAGAAAGTGATGTCAATTTGAAGACATACTTTCTAAATCAGTAGGAACTGGGAAATCTACCAGTATATGCGAGAAATGATAATACCGATATCCTATCTAATAATAGACAAATATGCAAATTGACCATACCTCCGACACACCCACAAGCCATGTCCACCATCCAATCAGAGCGAGTATGCAAATTAACCCAAACCAAGATGGCTACAGCCACAGAGAGCAAGGTTTCCCAGGTAACAGAGCAAGCCAAGCTTTCTGCCAGCCACTGCAGGCCTAAGCCTCCACTCAAGCTACAAAGTTTCAATTATAGAAGGTAAACAAATTCAAACAATGGCAGCAGAATGGAGCTTGAGAGAGCAGGCCAGGGTTGCCACCGGCAACAGGGGAAGCAAAGCTTTCCGCACACGCTGGCTGGGCCCACCCGCTTAAGGCAACAAAGTTTCAATTATAACCCCAACACAAATGGCTGCGGGCCTCGGAGGGAGCCCCAGGCTTGGCTCTGCTCCAGGCTACAAAGTTTCAATTGTAGAAGGAAAATAAATTCCAGATACCAGGGCCTCCGCTTGGGTTGCCAGGGGGCGTGGCCCGCCTGCAAACCACCACAGGCCCCTCGCTCAGGCCGCCCCACGCCCCAAGGGAACCCCCACCTGATCCGGGACACCCTTCAGGGCAAACCAGCTGGCCCCCACCCCTGTACCAGGCCTCTATCCTATCTAATAAAAGAGTAATATGCAGATTGATCATCACTGCAACACACAATATAGCTGCCCCCATGTGGTCAAAGATCCTGCCCCCATGTGGACACAAGATGGCCACCACAAGATGGCCAGCAGGAGAGGGCAGTTGGGAGGCACCCAGCCTGCAAGGGAGGGCAGTTGAGAGGGACCAGGCCTGCAAGGGAGGGCAGTTGGAGGTGATCAATCCTGCAGGAGAGGGCAGTTAGGGGTAACCAGGCCGGCAGAGGAGGGAAGTTGGGGGCAAACAGGCTGGCAGCAGAGTGGTTAGGGGGTGATCAGGCTGGCAGGCAGAAGCGGTTTGGGGCAATCAGGAAGGCAGGCAGGCAAGCAGTTGGGAGCCAGCAGTCCTGGATTGTGAGAGGGATGTCCCAGATTGGAGAGGGTACAGGCTGGGCTGAGGGACAACCCCCTCCGTGCACGAATTTCGTGCACCGGGCCTCTAGTATCTTAGAATTGTAGAACACTTCTACTTTTCAAAGACCTTTTTTATCACCTGCTCTTCCAACCATCCATTGGAGGAGGAACATGCAGGTGCTGACAATGTAGGGGCTATCTTTCACAGGGCACCTAGTTCTGCCAAGCCAATGATGAGTACTAAGTGGCAAAACCAGCTCAGGTCTGTTTTGATCCAAAATATCCTTAATAGATATCTCTATTTTATAGTTAAGAAACTGAGTCAAGGAGCCTCAAAGTGTAGGTAAGGAGCTTAGTCAAACAGCACTAGCAACAGACTATCTGGATCTCTCCAGGGGCCTCTCTTCCAGTGTTCATGCTGTTCCTCCTAAGTAATCTGGTGGGCACACACTTCCACAGCCCACCAACCTCCTTTTCCTCCTCTTCAGTTAGTCACAGCTTAAGAGTTGGAAAGAACCTTGAACAAATCTCCCATCAGACCCTCAAATCCTTTAAGTGCCAGTTTCAACATGTACTCTTTCTACCTAGATACAACTATCTCCTATGAAGGAACTCACTGGGGAACACCTTGCAGATAATGAACTTCTGAAAGTTCTTAATTTCTGTGGGCAGCAGAAAACAACATTCCCACCAAATCAACCACAATATTACATGGTGCAAAAGGAGACATCAGCCTGGCCGGTGTGTCTCAATTGTCAACCTATAAACCAGAAGATCATGGTTCGATTCCTGGTCAGGGCACATGCCCCCGGTAGCAGGCTCGATCCCCAGTGGGGGGCATACAGAAGGGAGCCAATCAATTATTCTCTCATCGTTGATGTTTCCATCTCTCTCCCTCTCTCTGAAATCAATTTAAAAATACTATTAAAAAAAAAAAAAAAAGGACACATCAACTATTCCAAGAACTCACCTTGAAAAAACAAAGTTAACAAGACAAACAATGTAAGTAACTTGGGAATATGTCAGAAGTGACTCAGTGGTTGAGTGTCAACCTATGAACCAGGAGGTCATAGTTCAATTCCCAATCAAGGCATATGCCCAGGTTGCAGCCTCGATCCCAAGTAGGGGACGTGCAGGAGGGAGCTGATCAATGATTCTCTTTCATTACTGATGTTTCTATCTCTCTCTCCCTCACCTTTCTTCTCTGAAATCAATAAATATTTTAAAAAGTTATGATTTCTTTCACTAAATAAAATAAAATAAGTTAAACTCATAGGCATTAAACCTGGTATACGATACCAAAAGATAACACTTTTGAGAAGAACCTTACGGATCACTTAGGCCAGTGGTTTGCAAACTGTGAGTTTCAAACTCCTATATTTAACTGCCCCTGACCCCTACCCACCTTTGTCAAAATTAGAGAAAGGCAAATCTCAGATAGCTCAACCATACTTTGTTCCCCCCCATATCAACATAAAATTTCTCTATTGCATAGCATTATAATACTTCTTTTGAACTTTGTCTAAGACTTCATTTGAAGAAAGTATTTGAATGTTTTTCTCTAACATTTGAGATACAGTGATCTACATATCTATTTACAAATAAGCATTCAGGAGAGAAAAAGCATGCAAATAAATGCTAATGTTAAACTTACAATTAAATCATGGACAGGTATGTTATTTTGTGACATATGGATGTATTTGATCTGAGCACTCTCTATACCCAAATATCACCTATCTAGCTCACCTTTGGTCAGCTTGTAAACCCTTCATTGTTTAATTAAAACCACACTTCATTAACCAAAAGGAAATATCCTCAAACATAGGTTCCCAAAATTCAAAGGTGCATAAATTTACTTCTGAATATCTTTTCTATGACAAGAAGTGTGGGTCAATTATAGGCGACTTACTCCCATAGGACTGTTATATTTTTCTTTTATTACCTGCCTACATGGAACACAAATCCTGGATAATTATTTTCCAACATGCTTTTCTTAACTTTTTTTTTTTTTTAGGGGGGTGAGGGGCAATGCAGGTTGATTCTCCAGAAACATTGCGGGTCCACATAGTCAACTCTCCAAAAATATGTTTTCTAGTTGTACTCTACAACGAATGGCAGTGATGCCACAGTCAATGCTGGGTGGAGGGTGGGAATGAAACAGTATTTTGCAGGAAGTGTTATGGTGCTATGCAACAGAGATATTTTCAGCTCTGGCTCAATGGTGGAAGGAGTGACTTTCCAGGGCAAAGGGGGTTTTAAAAAGTCCTACTATATGCCAAATACTGTTCATAGTACAGAGTACAGCTGCCAAAGAGAGCACAGATAAGGAGAGGCACAACATATTACTCCTTGTAATTAGTACACCAGGCAGCCAAGAGTTTGAGGAACATATAAACTAATAAGACTGTATTTTGAGGAAATACAGTGAGCAAAAAGTACCCGAAACAAGAAGTGGTCACTCCTCAGCAGGATCCAGTCACAGTGGTGAAGCTATTCATGACATGCTCACATTCGCTCTTCTCCTCTCCCTCTCATTCCCTCACACTTCATATATTCCTTTGATATATTATTTTAAAAATATAGTTAAAAAATTAAGTAAAAAATAAAAACTATACAAATAATTTTATTATAAAACTTATAAATAAGAACGATATAGTTCTTATTTTGTTTATTGATTGATAGATTTGAGAGGAAGAGAGAAACATTGATTTGTTGTTGGTTGCCTCCTGCATATGCCCTGACTAGGGATTAAACCCACACCCTGGAGCATTGGAAAGAAGCTCCGACCAACCGTGCTACCTGGCCAGGACTATATGGTTATTATTTTAAAGTATTAGTGTAATAAATAAATCCTTTGCTTTCTTTCATTTAGGTCCTCAAATTCACCAATTCTTACTCAACTCAACCATCAAAGATTTTGCAGGGCAAAGACAAGGAAATAACACCCCTTATTAAAACTTCTGCCTTAGAATCTGTTTTTTATGTCTAAGTTTGCTATGTATTAAGCTTAAATATCTTATACTAATGTATGCTACTCAGTGATCCAACTTTTAAAATAATTAATTGACAACAGAAAAGTTTAAAATTAATGAATGGCTCTTATGTGAAGATCAAGTGGGTAGAACATTGCTAAAAGGGTAAGAAGAGTCATGCTTTACGAAATAAAGCTCTTATTAAACATGTTAGCTTAATATGCATAGAGATACTGAGTATTGATTGTTACTGAATTTATGAGTGTAATAAAGAAAACATAAGCAGCTTGAGGCAGATGTTTTGAGTAATATGATGAAATCATGGATGTGTCATACAAGTATGCTTATTAAAGTTTCGGGAAAAGATACCAAAAACAATCAATCCAAAGAGTTGGATAGTGGAGAAGGAAAAGGGGGAAGAATGGTATTTTTTTCTTACAAGCCCTTTTTGTAACTATTTGCCTTCCTTCAATTATACACATGTATTATTATTTTTTACACATGTATGATTTTGAGAAATCAATGAATTATCTAAAACAATCCATCCTTAATAAAAGCTATTATCCATAACACAATTAAATGGAAAGCTAAGTGAAAAAGTAAGGCTACCAATGAATAGCATTAATCGTGAAAGCTGGATAGAGCCAGTAAATCAGAAGTGTTTTTCCAACTTTGATCATGATCTACAAGTAAGACATGTATTTAATTACATACTTGTGCATGTGGATGCATGCAACAAAGCTAAAACTGACTTTTTTCTATTGAATTCAATTTCATTTTAAAAAAATACATGATTAAACAGATTCATGAATCACTAATTGATTTTAGTGATTATAAAGAGGAACAAAAAGACTTGGAACCAAATACAAACTTAGTTTTAAAAAGAGTTGAGCTTCAGTGCTTCAACTCTTGCTTTGTTCAGTCTCCTCATTTCAATCTTTACTCATAAGAACCAGAAGTTAATCCCTCGGTCGAGCACCAAATGACTATCCAACAATGCTCAAATAATAGCAAAGGCACCACTAATGGACTCTTTAGCCCACACCGCTTTTTCCCAGAAGTAGAGAAGTGCCTTCAAAAGAGCCTTGTCCACCATCAAGCAATACAGAAGCAGTACCATTCAAAGTGCTCCGGAAGCTTGAAAGATGTGAAAAACAAAGGCACGTATCTGAATTTCTGAACCGAGAATTCCAAGAGTATGGGGATGGTCAAGCTAAAGGTAGCAATGGTTAAAAACAAGGGCTATGATGGCTAAAAGACACCTTTCACCATAACAATCTGCCTGCCTTTCTCATTTCCCCCTTGCTTCCTTTATCATCAGCAGTATTTAATTAGAAGTATTAGGGGAATTTTAGGAACTGAAAATAGCAAGAACCCATTGATTAATGCCCTTCAGTAACTTTTCATTGCCCTTATAATAAAATCCAAATTCCTTGCCAGGGCCCTCTAGGCTTTGCCCATCTTCAACTCACAGCACAACCCTCTGGCCTTTATTACAGAAGTCTACCTATACTGAGATCCTTCTGTTCCCTGAATATGCCTATTACTTCTAAGCCTGAGCACCACATTTGCAAATATGGTAAGACCTTAATTTTTAAATCTTGATGGTAAGAATATGGGCTTTTATTGCTACTCAACTTTTCTGTATGTTCATTTTTTTTTTCCTGAATAGTGTTTTAAAACTGCCTAAACTGTGTTTTGAACATAACTGGAGTTCATTTAGAAAATAGACAAAAATAAATATTATAATTGAAAAAATGTCCCCGTCCTGCTAAAAAAAATTAGTTCATAATAAATCTCAACAGGACTCCTTGGGCTGAGCCAAAATTATTAATGCAACTGGGAGAAAGCTAGGCACTGTTAGGATTCTAAAGAGGACTTGGAAACCACCTCTCTCCAATTGGAGGAAAGCATGCTCCTGATGGCAATCAGTGATGTACACGTGAATCCCAAAAAAGAAAAGGAGCCTCAGAAGGCAAATTTAACTTGAAAATTTGGGGATGAGTGGGGAGGGCAGGGGTGGAGAATAATTTAACATTCTACTTTTATATTAAAATAGACATTTATGGAATTTATTAAGTCTGTATGGAAGGGATTTGCATGTCTATTTAGCACTGCACACCTCTTAGCTTTCATGCATTGTTCTCTAATTGTATTCCTGTCTCTCCCAATGCTCTTTCTTTCTGCACTTAATTCAATGACTCATCTTTACGTCCTTCAAGGTTACACCCTTGGCTGTCTTTTTACCCTATATTCTGAGTAATAATCTCATCTACCCATGGTTTCAGCAACCTGAAATCTATTTCATGCCCCAATCAATCAGCCATTACCAACTGCTACTCCTTATTCTGGAAGATTCTTCCAGAGAACTCAAACCTCGTTCCCAAACTCTGCTTCTTTTTCTGTTCCTCTTCAAAGGGAACAAATACATTATTCACCCAATCACAAAATTTGGTCATCATACTAGACTCTCCACATGTTAACTCTTCCATATATAATCAGTTAACGATTTTAGTCAATTCTATTGTCTAAATCTCTCTAACCCTACATATACCAAGTGTGTAGACCTTCACTATTCTTCACATTGGGCAGGGGTTGTTGTCAATGGGGCCAATATCATCTGTAGGGGATGTTTGAAAAATTTATTTGTCAATGACTGTCACATTCACTAACCACTAAAATAATTGTGTGTGTGTGTACATATATATATATATATATTTAAAAAGCAGCATTGTTTTTTGTTTACATAAGCATAGCCTTCTGCTAACTATAGCCTTGCAGGGTAAGGGGTTGGGTTAGGGGTCAGAATAATAAAAGGCTATCTACTCCTTCATCTGCACTCATAACTGAGAATTAAACTTCTAGCTTTTAAAAAATGGTTATGTTGGTTAGTATGCAAAATTCAAACATTAAAGGACCAAACAAGATAGAAAGTGAAAATCACCTGCAAAGCCTTTGGAGACAACTGATACTAACAGTTGGGTATGCATTCTCCTTTTTATTACTTATGCTCTATATTTGCGGTCTTTTGTATTAGAAGTCTACTCCTTTCTCCAAAACCGATGAAGACCAGATGATACTAGAAATGGTCACTTCCATTTTAGAAAGCACAAAAGTTCAAGTCACTGCTATGTTAATACTCCTAAAAGTACAAGCAGCTCCACCCCATGAAAGTGCTAAACATTCAGAAAACCCACTGAAAAATCAAAGCCTAACACCATTAGAGTTAGGACTGTTAGGCACTGCTGTTAGGCAAGCTGATTGCTTTTGGCCTGTGCAACATACTCCTAACTCTAACTCTATTCACTTATATATTGACAAATACTGAAAAGTAGTCAGGACATTCATTCAAATACTAACTGTGCCCTCACTATATGCCACAAACTCAAGAATTACATCAATAGTACCTTTTCTAAAGAGGACAACTTTCTGGTGTGTGTGGAGTAGGCATAAGTTTTTAGAAACAATAATGAAAAACTGCTGAATTAGAACACATTCCTAGACAGTTGAGTTCATAGGCCTCGACACTAATATAGGTTAAATCTAACTCATAAACTTGGTGGTCAAATGCAAAACTGCAAACAAACAAAACCCCACATCTATAATAATAAAAGCGTAATATGCTAATTAGTCCAGACGACCTTCTGGACAAAGCCGTGGCTGTGAGGGAAGCCCGGGTCCCAGGTGCCAGAGGGAAGCCAGTGCTGGCAGCTGTGGGAAGGAAGACCTACTCTTGCATGAATTTCATGCATCGGGCCTCTAGTCTGTATCTAGTCTATATGTAAAAAAGCATAATATGCAAATCGACCAGATGGTGGAACGACTGGTGGCTATAACGCACACTGACCACCACTGAGCAGACGCTCAACACAGGAGCTGCCCCCAGCCCACAGGCCCCGATCGCCTGCCGGCCAACCTCTCGGTCGCTCCCTGCAGCCGGCAGGCTCCTATCACCTGATGGGAACAGGGAACCAGGGGTGGGTGGCGGTGGACACGGGCAGTGGGGGGAATGGGGCTGGCTGCCGGCAGCCAGGGAAGATCGACCCTGACCGCAGGCCAGGCCTAGGGACCCTACCTGTGCACGAATTTCGTGTGCTGGGCCTCTAGTACAATATTAAGATTGTTGTATACAAGAACTATTAAGGTACTTAATTAAGCAATCACAGAAAGTGTGTAATTTTAAAATAAATGCTGAGTATCTACAACATGCCAGATATTGTGTTAGATGCACTAGACCAGTGGTCAGCAAACTGCGACTTGTGAGCCACATGCAGCTCGTGAGCAGCGGTTTGCCACTCTGTTGACTAATGAGTTTGCCAACCACTGCACTAGACTATCCATATAAAATGGATGATCTTATCCTAACTTTTTTTAAATTTTGGCATCTAAAAGTTTTGATTCAGCTTTTGAATGGAGAGAAACATCTATGTGAGAGAGAAACACTGAACCGTTGCCCTGACATACCCCGACAGGAGATTGAACCCACAACCTAGATATGTGCCCTGACCAGAATTGAAACCGCCACCTTTTTGGTGTACAGGATGACGCTCCAACCAACTGAGCCACCTGGCCCGGGCAGGATACATGCTCTTCTTAAAAGCAAATAGATGCAATAACTTAGCTCCATTAAATAAACCATGAATAGCTTTAAGAAGCAGCTCAATCTTTGGCTAATTACCAAAGCTACCAAATACATAGTTCACCAACTATGTCAAAAACAAAACTAAGTGTTCAAGAGCATTTAAAACTTTGGAATGTGTTTTGCAATTAGTATATCTTGACCAGACTTTCTGAGGCCAATGATGTTCAATACTGGATACTATGCAGGAATCATAGTGACACTCTTTTACAGCCTAGATAGAAGTATTTAAAAGAATTTAAGATCTAGACACACAGTTTTGGTTCAATCCCTGGGATTCTGTTTCAAAAGGAATCTGCAATATTAACAAGCACCTCCAGCAACTCCCCTGCAATGGGTATTTCTAATTACTGCCGTAAGCCAACCTGCACTGAGTCACTTAGAGACTCTCTCCAAACTCTTATTTTTGTCCCTCCTGGGGATTTTTCAATAGGAGAATTATATATTTTTGCACGTGATATGCTCCGATTATTTCTTCAAAGAAAAGTGACAAGATTATAATAAAAAATATAGTATTAGCAGCTGCTATCTTTGAGTTCCAACTACACATCAGAGATCTGGCTCGAAGTTTCATTTGAAATAACTCAAGTTTGACAAAGTATGATAACTTCCACACTAGCACTGCTTAGTTGTGGGACAAAGTCAATCAAGAAATCACAGGCACCAGGTCTTCCTGGGGGAGTGGGGACCAGAGTGCCCAAATCTGAATTCTGAGAAATGGAAGTGTTTAACTTGGAACAAGGAGCATTTAAAGCTTTATTTAATTTACAGCTTCTTGTTTAAAAACAAAGTGTTGAGAAGAAATCTTTGGTTATTCATATAAAAACGGAGTTGGTGGAAGACAAGTCATAATCTAATTGTTTTTGTCTAGGGCAAGAGTGAATGTTACTGATGAAATAAACCCTGAAAAAGGGGAAAAAATCACTATATCATGAATTCATGAGCTTTCTCCAGTTACCAAATAATTAAGCTATTGGGTGAAGGCAGAATATATTCTTTATATGTGGTAACTATACTTAAATACATGTTAAATAAGTATGATGTCAAACATTTGATACATTTTTTTCATAATTATAGGTCTATGACTTGAGAATATTTAAAAAAATGAATTTATAGACATGTCTTTTAGGAATAAATTCCACTGGTAATGTTACAGAATTCCCATCCCGAGACTTTATCTCAGTCCAAGCCAAGCCAGAGGTAAATACTAGGTCTAGAAGGTGACAGAACACACCATCAATCCTGGGCAGCAATTTTAGTGAGCATCAGGAAGGAATATTTTTTGGTAGACCTGTATCATCATGCCCTAAGCACGGAGGCATCCACGACAGGAGTAAATAGAAAGTGAGAGATGTGATGTAGAAGGAACTTTCGAATACTCTAATCAAACGTGTTAATATATAAATTACCAGCACCACACTAGCCTGTGAGCTGTCTAGGAGCAAGAGCCATATATTCATATTCAATCTGTACACTTAGCATAGTTGGCAACAAAATTCCTATAAAATTTATCCAGTTGTGGTCTTGTTATAGATTTAAAAAATGAACCTTGGGGGAGTTGACTCAATCACAGGAGCCCTTCATTTATCCTCCAGGCATTCCAGATTGTCACCATCCCTCTTTTAAGAGTGTGGTGTTTCAAATTGATCCCTATACTCTATATGTGATCTGACCAGCCAAGACTACCTATCCCTATAGTTCATAAATGTAGTCTTAAACTCCATTAATAGTTGTGATAATCACACTACGTGGCTGCTTTCTATTGAACAATTTAACTGATTTAAATCTTCTCCATTAATGAACCACATCTTCACCCATTGTTTACTTGCATCAGGGAACCATTTGCATCAGGACTGAACCATTAGTGCGGGAGTGGGGGTGGGGGGTCGCGGGGTGGGGGGGAAGGAGTCCCTCAGCCTGGCCTGCGCCCTCTCACAATCCAGGACTCCTGGGGGATGTAGCAGTGTGTCAAGGGCAGGTAGACAGGGAGGAGCGGGCACCATGCAGCTTGCACTCATCCTGGCCTGTTGCACCTGCTGCCACAGCTGCGCTTGCCAGCCGTGAGCCCGCTTCTGGCTGAGTGACGCTCCCCCTGTGGAAGTGCACTGATCACCAGGGGGCAGCTCCTGCATTGAGCATCTGCCCCCTGGTGGTCAGTGCTCATCATAGCGACTGGTCGTTCCATCGTAACAGTCACTTAGGCTTTTATATATATAGAAATTGCTTTTGGTTGCGATTCAGTATACGGTATGACATTAAAATTTTTTATTGGATCTTGACTCTGTTGTCCAGTGTGCTATTAGCGTTCCTTACCAGATTCCTGTTAAACACAAATCTGATCAGCAAGTCACACAGGTTTTCCTTTACTCCCTGTTAAAAGCACAAATATAGAAGCTTTCCAGTGAAAGCCTGTCACGAATCTCTATTGTGTGTACAGTCATTTAAACAACCACAGGGCCACCAAGCCACCTAACTGCATTACTGCTAGCAGTGATGGCTTACAGATTTCTGACTTCATGACACACATGTGTTTATATATAAAAAATAAGTACCCTCCCCCCACACACAAAGTATCACCAAACAGCACTTATCCTTACTATGTAAAATTACACTGATATTCTCTATTCTCTATGCCAGGGGTCCTCAAACTTTTTAAACAGGGGGCCAGTTCACTGTCCCTCAGACCGTTGGAGGGCTGGACTATAGTTTAAAAAAAACTATGAACAAATTCCTATGCACACTGCACCTATCTTATTTTGAAGTAAAAAAACAAAACGGCAAAAACACCCGCATGTGGCCCGCGGGCCGTAGTTTGAGGACGCCTGCTCCCTTTCCTCCCTTTAAAAATGCTAGTCATAGCCCACTTGGCTGATGTTTTTTTTGTTGTTGTTGTTTGTTTAATCCTCACCTAAGGATATGTTTCTACTGATTTTAGAGAGAGAGGGAGAGGGAGAAAGAAACATTGATGTGAGAGACAAACATCAATCGGTTGCCTTCCACATCCTAACTGGGGATCAAACCTACAAACTGGGTATATGCCCTGACCAGGAATCGAGCTCAGGACCCTTCAGTGCATGGGATAACACCCAATCAACTGAGCCACACTGGCCAGGGCTATGCCGATTTCACAACCAACTGATAGGATGGAACCTGTAGTCTGCAAAACAGATTTAAAATTAATTTGAGTAGCTTTTATTAATGACAGCTATCGTATACACAATGCTGAACTTCTCAAATTATTACAAGGCAAAAAAGATTTTAGCATGTAGTTTAAGACTTGAAATCATAGTTACATATTACAAAGCAGTATTTAGAAACATCTGTAATACATAACTAATTAACTGGTTTCCATGAGTATTTTACAGGTCTTTTATCAATATGGATCTGCCATCCTTAGTTTTATCTTCACTGATTCACTCACAGATATTCTAAGGAATTAAAGAGTTACATTATCATAGTTTTAAAATTAGTTTCAAAACACGAACTCCAACTATTTCTTTACAAATTAGCACTGTATTTTAACAATATTAAAGTTAATCAATGTCCACATTTTAAAATGTGAAACTGTCAATCTTCAAGGATGAAATTATAAATCCATTTTTCTTTGTTATATTTACTACTCACTTTGCCACAGGTTGTATAAACATAGCCCATATGATCATTGGTAAACATCATGGCCTCACCAGCATTTTGGTAAATAAGAAAAGCAAATAGCCAATTCTGCTCTTTAAAAAAGATAACTCCTTAAAAAGAAGGCATAGTTCAAACTTGAACCGTAAACAAATGAAAAATTTGAAACCAAGTTAAAAATACAAAAAAAAAGCTTTTAAAAAATATTTTGTTTGTCAAGCAAGACAGATTAAAAAAGAAATTGCTGTAGTTCTAAAAAGTTACACCTGAGAAGGATGAAATGATTTTTATTTTTTCCTTTTAGTCATTTTGATGAAGATACAGTATTCTGAAAAAAACAATTTCCTTTTTAAAATTTACAACCTTAAAACTTATTTCTAGAGGATCAGATGTAAACCTGGAAAATCACTCTCCTTCAAGGTCCCAGCTGCTATTTCTGTTCTGGCCCAACGCCCACAAAAGCACCGACATGCCACAAAACCAGCCTTAGCTAAAGCACCATAGTTGGAGATTTGAAGGTCTGTTTTCTTTTTAAAATGCTCAAAGGCCACCTTGTGGTGGTATTTATTGTAAATAGACTTTTTCCAACAGAAGTATATTTAGAGTCACAGAATAAACAATGACATGGCCCTGTAGAGATCACGTGGAACATTTTACCCAGGGATGATTTCTCTGAGACTTCTAAACAGTCAATATATCCTTTCCACTCCTCCATGTCAACACACTAACTAGTATATGGAGTCTTGACCTGGGTTGAGAAAAATTCAAGATGAAATAATAAGGCTATAAAACATTTCATTTTAGAGGAAGTAACTGAAATTCAGGTGTCAAATGACTGGCATGAACAAATATAAAAGCTCTTGCTTGAACTTTTGGAGAAAAGTTCCCAATGCCATTGCCAAAACTTAGCTTGCGGACCAAAAGATGTGGTCATGCCTCATCTTATGGCACACATTCACTAGGAGTTGTTCCAGGACTTAGAATACAGCTATGAGATGAGGCATACACACAGGAAGACTGAAATCTATATAAGACTGCCCTGTCCGGCCAGTGGTTAGAGCATCAGCCAGCATATCGAACAGTAGTGTGTTTGATTCCCGGTGAAGGGAACATACCTGGGTTGTGGGTTCATTCCCTGCACCCTTTTGGGGGGTGTGTGGGAGGCAAACAGTTGATGTGTCTCTCTCACATCGATGTTTCTCTCTTTCTCCTCATCCCCAACTTTCTCTTCCTCCCTTCCACTCTCTCTGAAAAAGCAATGGGAAAAATATCCTCAGGTGAGAATTAACCAGAGAGACAGATATAGAGATAGAGATAGAAATAGAGAGAGAGAGAGAGATAAGAGAGAGAGAGAGAGACAGAAGATTAATACATGCCACCTGACTGTATGAAAAGAACCCATAAAATAACCTGGGTAGCAAATTCAGAGAATACAGTGGACACTCTGTGCTGAAGGTCTCAAACTTCAACAGAGGAGATGCTTCTTTAACTGTGTTTTGTACAAAAAGTAAATTTGGATAAGAGTAAGAAAATGTATTACAATTAATGAGAGCTTTATGTAACAATCTGAACAATCATAAGGAAACAAAAATTATTTTATTTCATGAAGCTCTGGTGGGTAATAAAGTATTGAGCAAAAAGGAAGGCAGAAGGTGGCGAAAAACTCACCATAAACCCAAGTTCTGTTTACAGAATAACCACATGCCTTCATTTATTGCTCAAAGAACATTCCACAATTTTATGGAGTGGTACTTTCCAGGTGAGTGTTGATATCACAACATAGTCACTAGGGAAAACTTGCTTTTTTATCTGAAAGCTGTATCTAAAATGCACAGCAAACACATCTTATATCCAAGGGAGCATAAAAAGTTAAGTTTTAGGTATAGGCCCCAAAACATTCAGAAGAGCAACAATAGATACATTCACTTACATTAAAAAGCTATTTCCTTGTACAAAAATTTTGAACATGACATTTGAGTTTTTTCCTTTACTATTTCAGCAGAATGCTAACTCAAGTGAATGTGGTGACTAAACCAAGTATTTATGAAAGTGTTCTGAAATCTGCAAAAAAGCATACACATAGACATTATTGCTGGTTTTTTATCTACTCATCTGCTGAGGGCACTTGGGCTGTTTCCAAATCTTAGCTAGGGGTGCATATATTCTGATTGGTTTTCAGGTTTCTTAGGATATACTAGAGGCCCAATGCACGAAATTCATGCAAGATTAGGCCTTCACAGCTGTGGCTGCCTGGATCCCTCTGTTGCAGCTGAAGCGTCTGCCTCAATCCCGGGGCTGCAGCCCCGGCTTCCTCCCGGAAGGACGCCCAGTCTAATTAGCACATTACACTTTTATTATTATAGATTATTATAGATTCCTAGAAGTAGGATCACTGGGTCAAATGGGAGTTCCATTTTTAAATTTTTGAGGAAACTCCATACTGTTTTCCACAGTGGCTGCACCAGTCTGCATCCCCTCCAGCAGTGCAGGAGGGTCGCCTTTTCTCCACCATCCTCCCCAACACTTGTTTGTTGAAGACAGCTATTCTGATAGGTGTGAGATGATATACCACATTGTTGTTTTAATTTGCATCTCTTGGATAATCAGTTACTTTGAGCATCTGTTCATGTTTCTTGGCCTTCTGTATGTCCACTTCGGAGAATTGTCTATTTAGGTCATTTGCACATTTTTAAATTGGATTATCCCTCTTCCTTTTGTTAAGTTGTATGAGTTTCTTATACATTTTGGAAATTAACTGCTTATTGAATGTATCATTGGCAAATATATTCTCCCACGCAGTGGGCTCTCTTTTCACTTTGTTGATGATTTCTTTTACTGTGCAGAAGCTTTTTATTTTGATGTAGTCACATTTGTTTATTTTCTCCTTAGTTTCCTTTGCCCTAGGACCGTGGTTGGCAAACTGCGGCTCACGAGCCACATGCGGCTCTTTGGCCCCTTGAGTGTGGCTCTTCCACAAAATACCACGGCCTGGGCGAGTCTATTTTGAAGAAGTGGAGTTAGAAGAAGTTTAAGTTTAAAAAATTTGGCTCTCAAAAGAAATTTCAATCGTTGTACTGTTGATATTTGGCTGTTGACTAATGAGTTTGCCGACCACTACCCTAGGAGATGTATCGGTAAACATATTGCTATGAGAGATGTCTGAGATTTTTCTGCCTCTGGTTTCTTCTAAGATTTTTATGGTTTCACAACTTACATTTAGGTCTTTTATCCATTTTGAGTGTATTCTTCTGTATGGTGTAGGTTGGTGGTCTAGTTTTTTTTGCATGTACCCGTCCAGTTTCAACAACACCATTTGTTGAAGAGACTGTCTTTACTCCACTGTATGCTCTTGCCTCCTTGTTAAAAATTGAGTGTAATGGTTTGGGTTGATTTCTGGGGTCTCTGTTCTGTTCCACTGATCTATATGTCTGTTCTTGTGCCAGGACCAGGCTGTTTTGATTACGGTGGCTTTGTAATATAACTTCATATTTGGTATTGTGATTCTTCCAACTTTGTTCTTTCTGAAGATTGTGGCAGTTATGTGGGGTCTTTTTTGATTCCATATAAATTTTTGGAGTGTTTGTTCTAGATCTGTGAAATTACTATGCGGCAGTAAAAAAGAAGGAACTCTTACCATTTGCAACAGCACAGATGGACCTGGAGATTATTATGCTAAGTGAAATAAGCCAGTCAGGGACCTGGAGATTATTATGCTAAGTGAAATAAGCCAGTCCTAGAAAGATAAGTATCACATGATCTCACTCATATGTGGAATCTAATGAACAAAATAAATTGATGAATAAAACAGATTCAGAGACATAGAACCTGGAACAGACTGATGAATTTCAGAGGGAAGGTGGAGTTGGGGAAGGGAGAGATTAACCAGGGAATTTATATGCATATATGCATAGCCCATTGACACAGACAATACTGTGGCAAAGGCTTGGGGGGGGGGGGGGGTGGTATAGGGAGGAGGGGGTCAAAGGGGAAAAGAACAACAAAAAATAAAGCAGACAGCTGTAATACTTTCAACAATAAAGATAAATTAAAACACACACACACAAATCAAAAACAAAACACAAATAGACATTACCATTTCTGTGCAGGCCTCAAAAATCTACCTTCTTGGTTTTTAACTTGATCTCCCAAATGTTGAGGTTATTGATAACGATATTACCATCCTGTCAAAATCTTAGTTCAAACAATAAGTTAATGCTAATTAAAATCTGTTTTCTATAGGTGTTCTTAGGGATAGTGGAGTGCATAGATTGAGCTTGTTCCTTAAAAGTAGGAGATTGGTGATCCAGGCTTTGAAATTTTCTCAAACTAAAATGAAATTAGCCATGAATCGCACAGTGGTTTTTAAACCTTCCTATAAGGTCCGGAGCAGGTGAGCATCCATCTTCGATCCAGCCCATGTACCTCACTTCTATCAGTTTTTAATTTATTTTTTATTTGGGCTTCTATGTCAGAAATTTAAAAACTATACTTTATTATATAATATACTGTCCATTAAATATGTCTGCAGGTTAAACACAGTATTATTTTCTGAGGAAAACACTGACCTAGCCTTCAAGTCAATTTATACAACTAGATTTAAAATGAAGTCCTAGTCCTACCTGGTTTGGCTCAGTGATGAGAGCATCAACCCTCGGACTGAAGGGTTATGGGTTTGATTCCAGTCAAGGGCACATATCTTGGTTGTAGGCTGGATCCCTGGCTCTGGTCCGGACTGGTGAGGGAGGCAACCCATTGGTGTGTCTCTCTCACATCGATGTTTCTGTCTCTCCACGCTCCTTCCACTCTCTTTAAAAAGCAATGGAAAAAATATCCTCAGGTGAAGATTAACAACAAAAAAATGAAGTCCTGGTTAAGCTCTTCAATTTTCAAAGGCAAATATTATAGTGCTACCCACCAGCTCAGCTAATCGTTAAAGTAGAGTGGTTAATTGGACTTCTCTGGTATCAATTTTAATAAAAAGTTCAGTGATATAAGTATAGAGCATCAGAAAAGTAATGACTTAATTGCACTCCAGCCTTGTATTATTATTATTATTATTATTAATTATTAATTATTATTATTATTATTTTATTTTATTTAAAGAGGGAAGGGAGAAGGATAGAGAGATGGAAACATCAAGAGGAACATCATCAATTGGCTGCCTCCTACATGCCCCCCACTGGGGATTGAGCCCACAACCTGGGCATTTGCCCTGACGGTTCCTGGGTGGATGTTTAATCGCTGAGCCATATCAGCTGGGCTATTCTTCATGTCTTGTACTAAGTAAGATACCTTAACTTTTACACTCTACAGAGAAATGAAGAGACAAGTGTACTAAGGACCAGAGCCTGCATTACAAAGGATCCAGAGGGTTCCAATTCCTGGAAAAACTATGCTACTCCTAAGTGGCTGGTTTGTTTTTTTAACTCAGGTACAGAGTCTTGGAATTGATCTTGCTATCTTCTTTGTTCTGGCTAGTCAAATTCTGGTATATCATCTCCCTAAAGAGTCCTTTCTGAGTTACATGGCATCCAATAACAACTATTCAAAAATTAGAACTTCCCAGCTTCTCTTTCTTCAATAGTTCCTGAGAAGCTACATATAAGAGGAGGAAGAGTGAATTCAGGTGAAAATAAGGTGTTTACATTTAGAATCTCTCCTTCTCTTCATTTCTTTTATTTGGCCACTATCAGAATTGATTGCCCACTTACCTAGTGTTTTAGCCTTCAATTTGTTTGAAAAACAAGGATGCTTTATGGGTTAAGAGCATAACATCTCTTCAGACCCATGTTTGAATTCCAGTTCTGCTGTTTAGTTCAGGTGTGTGCCAAAACCCTTGGGTAAAACATTTACCTTCTGTGTCTCAATTATTTATAAAACGATAGGAATACTGTTAAAATTTTAACTTGCCTAATATGCCCAGGGTGGCATTTAAGAAAAAATTTAAAAAACACACACACTCAACAGTTATCAGTTTGTGTGAGTTGTTACTATTCTGAGGTAAAAATTAACCCTTTGTCTATCATCATGTAAAATTTTTCATAGATTTATTTTAGTTTTTTTCCTTTTAGTCACTTGCTTCCTTATCCAAAGGTCTGAAAAATATTCATATAAATTTCTTATTTCTACTTTATGTTTTTTAAAACTCATTCGTGCAACTGATTTCTTTACACAAAGGGTAGCTTAATTATAAAAATTGATTTTCCCAAAGAATAACCAATTGTCTATCATGTCTGGCTAAATAATCCTTCCTCCTTCCAAAGAAGGCATACAGATGGTAAAAAGGCTCATGAAAAGATGCCCAACATCACTAATTATTAGAGAAATAAATGCACATCAAAACCGCAATGAGAATGGCTATCAAGAACTGGAGAGGATGCGGAGAAAAGGGTACCCTCATACACTGTTGATGGGAAAGTACATTAGTGCAGCCACTATGGCAAAACAGTAGAGATTTCTCAAAAATTATGACCCAGCTCTTCTACTTCTGGGTATTTATCCAAAGAATACAAAATCACTAATTCAAAAAGATAACTGCACACCTATGTTCACTGCAGCATTATTCACAACAGCCAAGACATGAAAATAACCTAAATGTCCACTTACAGGTAAATAAAGAATATGTGTTATACTAGAGACCCAGTGCATGAAATTCGTGAATGGGTAGGGTCCCCAGGCCTAGCTGGTGATCAGGGTCAATTGGGACCTTTTGGCGTCCCCCTTCCCTGTTGCTGGCCGGGGCCTCCCTTCGTTCCATGCCGCTCCCTGGTGGTCAGCACATGTCATAGCGAGCAATAGCACTCGCGGTCGAATTCCTGTGGGGACACTTTGCATATTAGCCTTTTATATATATAGACTAGTGATGCGGTGCATGAAATTCGTGCACATTAAAAGGGGATTAGAGGAAATAATTTAATATTGCTATTTGCCCTTTCTCTATAATAGAAGTGTCAGAGATGAAAGAAAATTAGTAAAATGTACATGAAAACCTTCCTCCTGTCAGAGTCTGGGGCTCACCACGGGACCCAGAGTCAAGTCCCCGCCCACCCACATGCACCTCAAAATCGCGTGAGACCCAGACCTGGCTGCCCCATTCCCCATTGGGCTAGATCCAGACCCGACCAGACCCACCCTTGTCAAGCCCTGCTGGGCAGGGGGCATAGCCTCAGGTCCCCTGGCCCAGCGCCAGGATGGGGGGTGTGGCCTGAGGACCCCCAGCCCAGACCGGGGGACATGCCTTGAGGTCCCCTGTCAAGCCCTACCAGGAGGGGGGTGCAGCCTCAGGTCCCCTGTCAAGCCCCGCTGGGTGGGGTCATGGTCTGAGTTCCCCCGACCCAGCACTGGGGGTGCACCTTGAGGTCCTGTCAAGCCCCGCTGGGTGGGAGGCATGGCCTGAGGTCCCCTGTCAAGCCCCGCCTGGCGGGGGGGTGGTGTGCGGTCTGAGGTCCCCCGGCCTGGTGCCGTGGTGGGGGGCGCGGCCTGAAGTCCCCTGTCAAGCCCCACCTGGTGGGGGGCGCGGCCTGAGGTCCCCTAGCCCAGCACCAGGACGGGAAGCGCACCTTGAGTTGCCCTGTCAAGGCTTGCCGGGTGGGGGCTGCGGCCTGAGTTCCCCTGTCAAGCCCCATGGGGGCGGGGGAGGGCGTAGCCTTGGGTCCCTGCTGATTACTAGTTAAGGCTCCTTATGGGAACTTGGCCTCAGCTGTGGGTGCAGCCATCTTTGTGACAGAGTGATGGTCAATTAGTATATTCACTCTTTATTAGATAGAATCTACTCAGCAATAGAAAAGATGAAATCCTGCCATTTGAAACAGCATGCATAGACCTTGAGGGTATTAGGCTAAGTCAGTGATGGCGAACCTATGACATGCGTGTCTGACACGCATAGCCATTTCTGATGACACGCGGCCGCTGAGGCAGCTGCATGCCGAGGATGAAACATTTGCTGCTCCTGAGGATGAAGCATTTGCGAAATAATGTTTTTTCCTCAAAGTGACACACTTCCCGAGTTATGCTCAGTTTTTTGGCGAAGTTTGACACACCAAGCTCAAAAGGTTGCCCATCACTGGGCTAAGTGAAAGAAGTCAGACAGAAAAAAACAAATACCACATGATTTCACTCCTATGTGGAATTAGAAAAAACAAACAACAAAACAAAAAACTCTTAGAGGCAGACAACAGAGGAGCAGAGGGTGAAGGGAGGGTGAAATGGATAAAGGCGATCAACTGTATGATGACAAATGGAAACTTAACTTTTGGTGGTGAGCACAATGTAGTATATACAGATATTCAATTATAATGCACATCCGCTTAAACTTATATAATGTTATAAACTAAATAGAGGCCCGGTGCACGAATTCGTGCACAGTGGGGTCTGGCCGGCCCTGTCCCCAATCGGGGTGGGGAGGCCCGATAGGGGCCGGCCCCGCCCCCGATCAGGGTAAGGGGGGGCAACCGGGGCAAGGCTGGCCGGGGGGAGGGGCCGCAGGTGGTTGGCCGGCGGGCCCCAATCGGGGTGGGGGGTTGATCAGGGGCAGGGCCACCGGGGGGAGGGGCTGCAAGTGGTTGGCCGGCCGGCCCCCACCCCCTGGTCGAACTCCAGGTCGAGGGGACAATTTGCATATTAGCCTTTTATTATATAGGATGTTACCTCAATTAAAAAACAAATCCTTTATCCTTCCCCACTGATGTGTGATTTCGCTCATGTAGTAGGTGCATATATACCATTTAGTGAGCTCCCTAGTGACTTTTAAAAAAATCGGACTATACTTTCTGGCCAATAATTTAACTTGGGAAATTTTCTTGCCTAGCTTCATATTCAAGAATATGGTAACCCTCTATTCTTAAGTCTTTCTTTACTCAATTATGTTTACAATTTTCTTCATAGAGATCTCAAACATTTCATATAGATACTAGAAGCCCGGTGCACGAAATTCGTGCACGGTGGGGGGTTGTCCCTCAGCCCAGCCTGTACCCTCTCCAATCTGGGACCCCTGGATTGCTGGCTCACAATCCAGGACTTCTGGCTCCCAACTGCTTCCCTGCCTTCCTGATTGCCCCTAACCGCTTCTGCCTGCCAGCCTGATCACCCCGTAACCACTTTGCTGCCAGCCTGGTTGATGCTTAACTGCTCCCCTGCCAGCCTGTTTGCCCCCAACTTACCTCCTCCGCCGGCCTGGTCACCCCTAACTGCCCTCCCCTGCAGGGTTGATCACCTCCAACTGCCCTCCCTTGCAGGCCTGGTCCCTCTCAACTGCCCTCCCTTGCAGGCCGGGTGCCTCCCAACTGCCCTCTCCTGCTGGCCATCTTGTGGTGGCCATCTTGTGTCCACATGGGGGCAGGATCTTTGACCACATGGGGGCAGACATATTGTGTGTTGGAGTGATGGTCAATCTGCATATTACTCTTTTATTAGATAGGATAGAGGCCTGGTGCATGGGTGGGGGCCAGCTGGTTTGCCCTGAAGGGTGTCCCAGATCAGGGTGGCGGTTCCCTTGGGGCGTGGGGTGGCCTGAGCGAGGGGCCTGTGGTGGTTTGCAGGCCAGCCACGCCCCCTGGCAACCCAAGCGGAGGCCCTGGTATCTGGAATTTATTTTCCTTCTACAATTGAAACTTTGTAGCCTGGAGCGGAGCCAAGCCTGCTGCTCCCTCCGCAGCAGGCAGCCATTTCTGTTGGGTTTATAATTGAAACTTTGTAGCCTTAAGCGGAGGCTGGGCCCAGACAGGGTGTGCGGGAAGCTTTGCTTCCCCTGTTGCCACCGGCAACCCTGGCTTGCTCTCTCAAGCTTCATTCTGCCGCCATTTCTGTTTGAATTTGTTTGCCTTCTATAATTGAAACTTTGTAGCTTGAGTGGAAGCTTAGGCCTGCAACAGCTCGCGGAAAGCTTGGCTTGCTCTGTTACCTGGGAAACCTTGCTCTCTGTGGCTGTAGCCATTTTGGTTGGGTTAATTTGCATACTTGCTCTGATTGGCTGGTGGGCGTGGCTTTGTGGGTGTGCCGATGGTATGGTCAATTTGCATATTACCTTTTTATTAGGTAGGATTCCCACCTGAGGCATTTCACATTTTGTCCCTTTAATATTTTTCTCCCAACATTTTTATAATTGGGTTATTTCTAGCAAGAAAAATGCTACCAAATTTAAAATATCTTTATGTGGTATACAGCTATTTTACTGAACTCTTATTTAGTTTTCCAATTGATTTTATTGGTTTTGCAAATACTGCTATTTTCCACTATTTTTTCCCTAATATTCTTGCACTGCCCAGGGTAATACCCGAAGTGTTATTGGGCATTCTTATTTCATTTTCTGATTCCAAGGGGAATTCTGTCAGTTTTCCCATGAGTAGGTTGTTTGCTGTTGGTTTAAGGCAGATATTCTTTTATCTTCTACAACTTTTATAGAGTTCAGAATCGAGAATTGCTGAATTAACATCATTATCTTGGCACATATTGGGATGAAGTAGCATGAGTCTTCAATATACAGTATAGTGATGCCGTACAATAAAGGTTCACAGCCAAGGCTCTGTGACTTACCATCAGTTTAACCTTGGGCAGCTTATTTAACTTTTTAGCCTAACTGTCTTCATCTGTAAAATGAGGGTAATAACAACCTCTTTCTTAGGGTTGTTGTGAGAATTAACAGAGATAATATACTAGAGCAATGCCTGGCACACAGTAAATACCAAGTGCTGCCTGTTATTTGTTCTCTTTAACTAAAAGTATTTCCTATTTAAACTTGCTGGTGTTTTACTTTGGATTTTCATGGCTATTTCCGCACGTGAAACTGGAACAGTTTTCGTCCTTTGCAATGTCTTATCAGGTTGCTTTACTTATATTTTATTAGTTTTTTAAGAGTTTATGTTTTATAACATGAATTTGGTATCTTTTTTTCTACGATCTAGAATAAATCAGATGGTTTATTGATACTCCTTCCCCCCCCCCCCCAATATAAAAAAGAACTAATTTCTTTATAATCTAGGTCTGGAGTACCCGTTTCTTTTTTGGTTGGGAGGCCATGGCCTTTAATATATACTTAATATATTCCATGATTGACAATCTATTCAAGTGCTCAACTTAAGACAATTTTAAAAAGCAACCCATTCTCCACTTGCATCTTTCTTTTTAAGATTTTTTAAAAATTGATTTTTTAGAGAGAGAGGGGGAAGGGGGGAAATATTAATTTGTTGTTCCACTTATTTATGTACTCTTTGGTTGATTCTTGTATGTGTCCTGAATGGGATCGAACCAGCATCCTTGGCATATCGAATGACACTCTAACCAACTGAGCTACCCAACCAGGGCCTATATCCTTAGATCTTTCAAAGTTGTCCACAACATACACATTTTAGACCCAGTGTCTTTTCTGGCCACTCCCTCCTAGATGTACTCCTATGACTTGTTTCTCCTCCATTTTTCTTATTTCTTCCTCCTCCCAATAATAAAAGCCTCTGTAAAAGATAGTTTTGCCCTTTGCAAACACCTATGGCAATAATTTAATTTGGGAAAATTTCCAAGTTACTTGTATATAATATCCTATACTAAGCACACTCATTCCTCTGTTTTCCTTTTACTACATTTAAATTTTAAAATGGCAAAACTTTCGAGGAGCATTTGAGATCTTGTTCCCCAGCCTATGTTGTCAGTTTGACGCAAATAAACTCATGCAAATTTTAAAAAAGGGGAAGAAGGGCTTTCATAAGATAAAAAAGAAAAAGCTAACATTCTCCATCTTCACCCCTCTTCTGTAAGTTTTTAGCTTCTGTGAGGAAGGAATGCACTCTCCTATTGTCTAACCTTCTTCCCATTAACTCACTATGCGGTCTTCAGGAACAAGAGCAAGACTAGCTCTTGAGTAAATAAATGGGTTATAATCAATCTTAAAGAACAGGGATGCATGATTTTTTAACATATAAAACTAGGAAGTACTTACTTTGCCATGTGCACATACAGGAAAATGTTACCAGTTCTAGTTCCTTCTTGCCTACTTGAGAAGGCAAGGCATAGGAATGTGGGTCAGTGTCTGCGACTAATGTTGCCATATACAGCTTAGGAAAAGTCTCTTGCATGGCTATATTCTAATACAATGAATGTAAGTAAAATTACCTTATAAAAATATCAAAATGACTTTTAAAATCCTAGATATTTCAACTTAAATTATACAATTTAACATTTTTCAGATCTCAAATATGAAACTATGAATCCTTGCAGATATCCATATCCTGTCTACACCCTTATCCAAGACATTTAACAAAAACCTACAAGAAAAGAAAATAGTAATGGATGGTAGCTTCCAAAAACTAAAACTTTTTTAAGGACTTCCTTCTGGGATTTGTCCAGTAATCAACATCAGGTCTAGTCTCTATGGTTTATAGATCTCACCCTTCCCCTTTTTTGAAAAACAGTACATTAGCTTCTTTAATCTTCCTGCACAGCTCCCTCTCTTCATATCTCCTCAAAGACCAATGACAGTAACTCAGTTCTCTGAGAGTTCTCTGTGTCCTAGATATCATACATCCTGATCAGAAGACTGGACCTCGTCTGTTTCTATAACAGAAATTTCCTATGTCCCAGGATGATTCTATATTCTAGTACCATGTGGGAGAGGCAACAGAGTATGGTTTGTTACAAGTGTACACTCTGGGACCAAGGTTTTAAATCTCAGGCCCCTTCCTAGGTGTGTATGACTTCAGACCAATTATTTAGCTTCTTTTTTTCCGTTTACTCACTTGAAAATATGGGGATGAAAACAGGGTTACCATAGGATTAAATGAGGTAAATATATAAGAAGGTCTTAAACTTTATACCAGCAGGTAACCTATATGTGCTATGTTAGCAACTCCCAAGGTGAGCAAAAGTAGGTTAATAATAACAATAATAATACAATAGTCCTATATAATAAAAGCCAAATATGCAAATTATCCCCTCAATGGGAGTTTGACAGGGAGTTCAACTGGGGGGTGGGGCTGGCAGGCCAACTGCCCACAGCCCCTCCCCCCTGCCAGCCTGGCCCCCACTCGTGCACGAATTCATGCACCGGGCCTCTAGTCCTATATAATAAAAGGCTAATGTGCAAATAGACCGAACGGTGGAAAGACCGAACAGCGGAACAACCGAACAAGTGGTTGCTATGACGTGCGCTGACCACCAGTGGGCGTGAGCGGAACATGGCAGGTGTCAGCCACGGTGGGGTGGCGGAGCAGGTGAGCGGGGGCACCAGACCAAGGTGGGGCACTGGTCGCTGTCCTTGGGGCAAGCTTCTGGTGGTTACTGAAAATTCTTTGCTCCCGCACGCCATGGTCCTGCCCTGTGCTCGCACCTGTTGCCAGTGCCAGCCCCACTCACACCTGCTGCCGGTGCCAGAGCTGCCGCTTGCATCTGCTGCCGGTGCTGGCCCTGCTTGCACCTACTGCTGGCACCAGAGCCACCACTCGCACCTGCTGCCAGCACCAGAGCTACCCCTTGCATTTGCTGCTAGCGCTGGCCCTGCTCGCACCCACTGCCAGCACCAGAGCCGCCACTCGCACCTGCTGCTGGTGCCCGGCGCTGGCCCCGATCGCTCGTCGCTGTCAGCGGGTGTGAGCGGCGGCTGCCAGCCCTGATCGTCCCTGGGGGCTTCTCCATCTTCCCCTGCTCCTGAAGGGCGATCAGGGGCAACAGCCACTGCTCACACCTGCTGCTGGCGCTGGTCCCAATTGCTCTGCGCCATCAGCGGGTGCGAGCAGGGCTGGCGCCGCCAGTGCGTGGGAGCAGCGGTGGCAGGTGCGGGGCTGCCAGCAGACAGTGGACCAGGGCCACGGTGGGAGGGGCCAGGCAGGGGCACGGAGGATGGGCCGAGACCCGCCCCTGTACCCACTGCAGCCTCGCAGCCCACAGTTCCTTTCAAGGTGCACAAATTCGTGCACTGGGCCCCTAGTTAATAAATAATAATACAAGAACAAACTTTGTGTTTCACATACAACTTTTGCCCATCCCTGTATTTATCCTTTTTACTTCATTCCTTTTGTTTACAAAAGTAGAGAATCTTTATGCTACCTTCATACTGAATTGGCATGCCTCAGTGATGCTGACTAGAACCTCTCATTTTAGCAACTTCAGGACATAATGAGGACAAATGGGCAATAAAAGAAGCAAACAGAAAAACATTTAACCAAGGCTAAACAATACAAAATACCTCAGTAGGTGACATAAGTGTAAGAGGCCCCAATTATGTTCAAGACAACAGGGAATAGTCTACAAACTGGATTTGGCTCCCACCATTGTTAATTTCCTCTAACTGTCCCTTTTCTACAAAATTAAACACCCAATAGAAATATAAAATACTGACGATGAGGGAATTAAAAAACTGCAGAAACAGGGATAAAACATGGAATAGCAATTTTTACCTTGTTCTTCTAGTGAATTGAAACTATAAGCATGCTAATTTAGTTACTGGTGTAGATATGTACATATTAGTATTTAAATACATGCTATGAAGATTCTTCTAAATTTAAGGTGCTATTTAGAAAAAAGAGTAAATTACATACAATAATACAGCATAAAGCTCAGCAACTAAGATCACAACCAATGATACATCTAGCTACATATTAGAGTCCAAGTTCACTTGAAGGCTGCTTCAACACTTTCAAACAAAGTCTTAAAATACTTTTGAAAGTGTGTGTGTATGGTGCAGCAGAAAGAGCTCTAGAGCTTCAGTTATCATAAAAGCTAAAATGTACTGGGCACTTAGCATATCAGACACATTGTGCAAAGTATATCTTACTGAATCCTCACAACTACTTTATGTGTAGGCTCTACTTGAGGCAAAACTGGCTTTTCACAACGGGCCAAGAAAACACAAGCAGAAACAAAATCTGGAAATTCTAAGGTTAGAGTTTTTCCTCTTATCTTTAGGCTGAGCTTTAGTTTTCTCACTTACTCTAGTAAGGTCTAGGTATTGTTTCATGAAACCTCTTTTCCAGTTTGGACAGTGTGCTAATAATGTATGTGCTGGGTCACTGAGCAAAATATAATTTCTCAGGGTGGGTTGAAATCTAAAAAAAAAAAAAAAAAAGGATTGAAAAGCCACTCATTTAAGATGTTCATTCTAAATTGAAAATAAATTATTCCAACCTTAGTTGGATTCCAGACCTGATAGAAGTAATTATTCTAATCACAAAGTAAATTATTTGAACCCTGGCCAGATACTCAATGGTTAGAGCATCATTCCAATATGCAAAGGTTGCAGGTTTAATCCCTGGTCAGGGCACATACAAGAAGCAACCAATGAATGCATAAAATAAGTGGAACAACAAATCAATGTTTCTCTTTCTCTCTCACCTTACCTCTTTCTCCCTCAAATCAACAAATCTTTTAAAAAGTTTTTGAATTATATACTAACTAGAGGCCTGGTGCACGCAAATTCATGCACTGGGGGGCAGGGTGGTCCCTCAGCCCAGCCTGTGCCCTCTTGCAGTCCGGGACCCCTCGGGGGATGTCTGATTGACAGATTAGGCCCGCTTCCCCGGGGACTGGGCCTAAGCTGGCAGTCAGACATCCCTTTGGCAGCCCGGGAGCCCTTGGGGGATGTCCGACTAATGGCTTAGGCCCGCTCCCCGCAAGGGCCTAAGCTGTAGGTCGGACATCCTTAGCACTGCCACGGTGGTGGGAGAGGCTCCCGCCACTGCCGGTGCGCTGGCCAGCCATGAACCAGCTTCTGACTGAGCGGTGCTCCCTCTGTGGAAGTGCACTGACCACCAGGGGGCAGCTCCTGCATTGCACGTCTGTCCCCTGGTGTTCAGTACGCGTCATAGCGACCAGTCGTTCCGCCATTAGGGTCAATTTGCATATTACCCTTTTATTATATAGGATAAGTATGTAAATAAGGGGATTTCCAAATTGTTTTGCAATAAAACCTTCCTTCAAGATGTTTTGAGTGTATTTTCTAGAGGAGTGGGTATTCTTGTGACCAAATAATCTTGGCAAATTGGGAAATACTGTACACAATATTTCCTTCCTAGACAGTCACAATGCACATTATTGAAAACTCTGGCACGCTTTCTCTCAAGTATGCCCACACCTTTCCCCCACTTCTTTCCTTAGGCACGTATCCTTTGCTTTCTTTCTCCTAAGCTCCCAGGGACCTTCTTTTGCCTTTGTAACTTGTTTTGTGAGTTCATGCAGCCCAGCTGGCTCACTTCTTCTGCCTCTGTGACTTTCTCTCTTAAAGGCTAAATAAACTTCTTACACTGTGAAAATAAATAAATGAATGAATGAATGAATGAATGAATACCCTGACAAACTCTATAGAAACACTATTACACAACTACCATCAAATTTCAAATCTGATTAACTGTTTTTAACTCAGTGTTTTCCTAAACACATATTTCATTCTGTAACCTCTCCCACCAACAGCTTCTAATTTCTCATAAAACTAGTGTTCTGCAACACACAATGTGGGAAATACTGCTTTATGTAAACTTATTGGGAAAAGGGTCTTCATAAGCTTCAGCTATTAAGCAAATAAGCATAAATACAGCAAAGATAAATAAAATTAACAGAAAATTGTAATTTGGTTAAGTATTTCACCTCTGCTGAGCAGTTTTATCAGAACATTACAGAGTTGTATCATTTAATAAATATGTACAGAAACAATGTATTATACTTCGAAAACATGAAACAGGAAGAAGACTAGAGAAAAGATCTGAAGAAAGGTAAAAAGAAACCTGCAATTCAAATAAATTACAATCTACTGTACAAAACTTACATACATAGGAAGTTGATTGAGATGAAACTTACATACAGAGGAAAAACTTATAACTCGCACTGGAACAAAGGCTGAACAGAGAAAAAAACCACACAGTAAACAGAGTCTAAAGATCTGCAAAGATCATGTTAGTGAGTTTCTGTCTCCCTGGTGGAGAATCCAGAAGTAAATGAACTGGCCGATAACAGGCCATCAACGAAGGGAACAGTTGTTTACCTAGACTAGGAGCCCTTTGGGATGGGCGTATAGGACAGAATCCAGCTTAATGGGCAATAAAAACTGCTTGTGGAACAAATTAACCTATAATATATATTTGAGGAGTTATGAATGCTCAGGGGTGGTGAAAATCACCGTCATCTGTTATCACTGATAGAACCCTGGGCTAGAAACAATCCTATGATCAAGGCTAGCATACCACCTTTATGTAGGTAGAGGCTTAGTACCAATTATGGCCATGCACACTATCTTATGCATGTTCTTCACATCCTCAAATTCGATTCTACCTTTTTGGTCCTTTCTTTTCCATTTCCATTGCCTTGGTTAAAGTTTTTCCTTTCCTCACAACAAAGAACTCACAGAACTTCATAGCTTATGGTACTTAAAAGTTGACAGTAAAACTTGATGTGAGGCTTGAGGATTTTGTTAATCGTTAACTTACTAAAAGCTTGTACTTTACAACTATATAACATTTAGCTGTTAACCATTTATTCATAAGTATGAAAGTAAAAAATTTAAGGATACACATTTTGATATTACATTCCCTGAAGCAGAGAACTACCCTACTATGGTATATCACACCAGGCACCTGACCAACCAGGAGAAAAAAATGTTAAAGTATGGTTACGTGCCAAAAAGTTCTCATAAAGAAACTGATTTCAAGACCACAGACAAAAAGGAGCAGTACTTAGTACAGGGAAAAAAAGGCAGTCAGAAAGCCTACACATAGGATCACTGAAAATAAGAGCAAGAAACTTGAAGGGCTTTCAATCTGGTCCCCCTAGTAGAATAATGGGATGGCTGATGATGCCCAGAAAGGTGGAGTGACTTGCCCAGAGTGACATGATTAGTCATTGAGTCAGGACCCAGGCCAGATCTTCCAATTCCCAGTCTTCTCCATTTCCCACTATATAGCTCAAGGCCTCCCATCTCCTCTACAAGACTAACATGGAAAATAAAATAAAATGCTCAGGGGTGGTGAAAATCACCGTCATCTGTTATCACTGATAGAACCCTGGGCTAGAAACAATCCTATGATTGTTTCCTACTGGACTAACTAAAACTATAAACCACAAATCAAATTATGACTCTATACAACTAGAGTAATTAGAATAAACCATCTTATTTTGTATTATGACACGTGGTTACTATCTAGAAACCTATTAAAATCCTCATTAGGCTATATTTACAAACCTTCACTCTAAAGTACTAAATAAAAAATTACCAACAAGAAACAAGGAACATATGGAGGAAAATAAAACACATTTTGGAGTGAGGCAGATCTGGGTTCAAATCCTAGCTCAACTGTGCAATGTCTGTGCGACCCTGAACAATTTCTCACTTTCATTTCCCATCTGTGATGATGCTGGGAGACAAGACTACCTACCTCAGAGGTCTGCCCTACAATTAATGGTACTGAAATGGTAATTTTCTCCCTCAATCTATTTTTGTCCATCTCCCTTGACTATTTCAACTTTTAACTTCATACAACCACCCCCCATACCACTTTCCAGCTACAATCTTAATTATAGATGTTTGTATATTCAACACCTTAAAACAAGATTTATGAAACAAAGAACATTTAGGATGTGAATATAATCTTTGTAAATGTTAGCGAAAAGGTTGAAAGACATTACTGAATAAAGTATAAAGCAATTTTTTTCAAGCCAACTGGATACAGAATATAGGAGAACCAGGCTCTATCTAGTTCAGTCCTGTGGCTAATAAACTGCATGACCCTAAGCAAGTGACTCCACTTCACAGAAAGCACCAGTTACAGCTCAAAGCCACACACTGCTCAAGTTACAGTGGGCCTCAGTGTTCTCAACTACAGAAAAAAACTTTCTGACTAGAGGGTTTCTAAAGTTCTCACGTTTCTTCCATCTGAACAGTGTAGCATCAGTACCATCACAGAACTTGTCCCCCACTTGGTATGTGCCTGGCCCTGTTATAAGCACATTAGATGTAGTAACTCATTTAAGTCCTCTTATAATCTTTGCAGATATGGTCTATGAGTCTATACCACTCCTATCCAAGGAACCTGAGCTAGAGAGAAGTGAAGGAACGTGCCTAAAATGACAGAGCCCAAAGCAGGTTGAGGGTTCAACCATCGAGGGCAGTGGTTCTCAACCTTTCTAATGCCGCGACCCTTTAATACAGTTCCTCATGTTGTGGTGACCCCCAACCATAAAATTATTTTCGTTGCTACTTCATAACTGTAATTTTGTTACTGTTATGAATCGTAATGTAAATATCTGTGTTTTCCAATGGTCTTAGGCTCTACAGCAGTGGTTCTCAACCTGTGGGTTCCGACCCACAGGTTGAGAACTGCTAGCAGGGTCAGTAGCAAAATTACAGTTATGAAGTAGCAATGAAAATAATTTTATGGTTGGGGGTCACCACAACATGAGGAACTGTATTAAAGGGTCGCGGCATTAGAAAGGTTGAGAACCACTGATCTAGGGGGTCTGGCTGCATCTGTGCTTTTAACCACTGAGTCTCAGAATTCTGTAAATTGTGGAGTAAGCCTTAACTAGAGACATGTAAACAAAAATCTGTTCATGCTGTTTCTTCCTTGGGCCTAAATACAGCTGATATATAATCTGTGGAGGGAGAGAACAGTGACCAACGTGTTAATAGCACCCTGTAAAAGAGCAAGCTACAATTCATCAGACAAAGTTATAAAGTAGCCACTTAATTAAGATCAAGTACAAAATGTGTATGTTGCTTCTCCAATGAACATTTTATCAAAAGAATCAGTGTTGTGATGTTTTGCATGGTATTTTCTTGGTCATCAACAAGTTATCTGCTGGATAATGCTCCCAAGGAATAATTACCATAAAACCAGTCAGCCACTAAACTTTGGTTAATTAGATTTTCTCACCTTTGTAACTATGCATATGAAAATGCATGTATACATATAAACAAGCAAACACAAACACAATCTCAAGTTAGACACCATCTACTGTATTAAGGATTATGCAAACTGGTATGTGCTAGACACTGCCAACATAAATGGCGAGGGGAGGCTTTACCTCCCTCCTTTGGGGCCACTTAACACCTGAATGACCTCTTACAATTCTCTGCATATCATTCCTCCTTCCTCTGCCAGCTTAACACCACAGTTACTAACAAACCACAATTCTGCCTTCATCAGACTTCTTCTATCTCTAGAGAAAGAGAAAAGCACAGTGGGGCCAGGAAACTCAGTGAGGTAGAAATAACACACTGGAGGACGATGCACACATATGCACACTCTAAAACAAAATGCTGATGGCAACAAGCTGTTAACCTTAATTTCGTCACCATTATATGTCACTCAGTCCTTCAATAACTCGTTTCACAAACTTGGAAGGTCTGAGAAACAAACAGAACATTTATTTCCTCCCAGACTGGTCTACTTTACAAATGCTGGTGGTAGAGATATTTGCCTCACTTTACCTACCCCATACTATATGGACTGATAAAGGTAATGATTAGGGCCCAGTTGGATAGGCATTAGAGTGGTGAGACACTCAAAGGAAGAACTCTCATACAGCTCAATTCCTTCTTAAATTTGAGATGGATCCAATACCAATCTTCTCTCCAATAAAACACCAAAATATAGACTGAAAACTAAATTATTATGCAATTTTTAGGCTACTTGGCTTGATATGCATCCACACAAACACAGGATCTTTACACCTCAATAATTGAACAACAAAACAAGTGACAAGCAATCCATGCTAGAAGGTCAGATATCTGACCGTTTTCCCCACAATTTCATCACATACCAAAGTTTTACCAACATTTTGCCATTATCCATACTAACCCATCTATGACACTCCTATTTTTATAACACAAGACAACATTCATAAAATCAAATTCCTAATTAAAAGGAGCCATTGACAAGAGAAAAAATAGATTTTAAAAATAAAAACACCACCAGAAATGTAACCAGAACACACTACCTGAAATGAAATTCTACCCTATATTGAGTTTTATTTTTGTGTGCTGTGGAGGTCAGGTAGGGGGACAATTTGGATTTGAATCTGTATTTTAATGGCAGATGGTGAACCTGAATGATCAGTGATCAACTCCTCTTGGAAAAAAGGCTCTTGGGCAAGTAGGGCAAAGTAACAGAAATATATAACCTACAAAAGATGATCAAAAGAAAAACTTTAGTAAATATTCAAAAGTAATAAAGGATGCCGGTGGCATACACATTTGCAATATACAAATAAAGATTCAAATAAAACCAAATTATAAAACTAAACCCCATTTTTAAGCTGGACTTTCTCGGCTATTCTTTTATATTGACTTTATGAAAATGTATACAATCTAGCTCAGCAGCTCACTTTTTATGTCAGTAGAAACAGAAACAGAGACCTCATTAATACATTTTAGAATGAAAAGCACATGGGGGGGGGGGGTAAACACTGGTTTAAACAAGAACCTGCAGTCTGAAATGATAATGAACTAAAGTGAAGTGCCTGAAATAAAACAAGAAGTCCCTTTTGTTACAGCAGCAAATTATTTCATGACAAATTCTATATTTACTTTAGAAATGTCAACGGAAAACTACATCTAGCCTGAACCTCTGTAATGTCACGATCAAAAGTAGTTAGCCTATATAGATGGCCCTATAAAGACTATTTGTGAGAGCGGGGTGTAGAAATGGGAGGCACATTACATTGTGTGGGAGATATACCAGCTATGAAAGTAATCTTTTTATAATGCCTTTTTAAAAAGTACATCCTCTCATTTGTCAGAGATGTGTGATCTTTTCCATACCTGAAGACAAGATGTGTCCTAAGTAATATTTATTCAACAAGCAATAGGATCTAAATTATACAGAGAAGTTAATAAATATACTTCAAACAAGAAACCTTTACAAAAAATTGTCCACAATAGCAGTTATTAAATAAAATGCATGACTACTGCATTTTATGTGACATAAATAATGCAACCTTGTCCGAAAGAAAATAATACATTTAAGAAGACTTCTCTTACTTGGGTAAAAATATTTTTACATGAAGATATTTAATGGTAAAAAAAGCTTAAAAGTGTTACATATATACAGCTTATTTCATTATGTAAAGAAAAAATAAACATAAAAGACAAAAGCAAATATGCAAAAAATGTTAACAGTAACCAAATCTAAGTGATAAGATTATATAAATTTTAAAAATTTTACAGTATTTCCTGCATTTAACAACTTTTTTTTAATTGAAAAAAGTTGACGTTCACTTGTCATATAAGCAAACAACAAATACCTACTTACAAAACTAACACAGGTTCTAAACTGTTTCTATAGATTCTAGACTTCAAATACAGCTAATTACTTGCTAGTAATGTTTTTTTAAATGTACGAAATAAAGCTAGAGAATTTTGTTTCTGGCTCTCCTATAAAGATTTTCAGAACTAAAAATAAAGAAATTTTACCTTTCTATAAAAAAGGTTCCATGTCCAACTTTCTACCCCAGGATATTAGCAACAATTTGATTTTTAAAATAATCAATTTAGATTGCTTTGCACAAATGTCATCTCAAAGAAGTTATGTTCAGATCAGTAATTCCAAAGTGCAGTCACCTAATACACAATGCAAGAAGTTTTGATGCATTTTAGTGAACTGCACCAACAGAAACACCTTGTGTGGAGATGAGTTTATTTTAAACACATCTTTCCACTACTTCTTAAGCGCCTGATATAGAATGAAGCTTTTTGCAAAAGGTACTCAGCTTAGACTGGACGTGGACTTACTCAAAATCTGGGAAGCTGTCAAAATCGATCTCAAACTGTATTACAGTCAAGTCACAGAATGCCAACTCTTTACTGGGCCTCCTTCTCCCCTTTCTTTCACAAGAGCGCCTTTAATACCCCCTAACTTACATTTCCGGGCTCATGAGTCACTGAGAAATGAGCTCTAAGTTTCCTGTAGAATGCCATTCAAACAGCTCCTCTCCAGCATTCAAGGATCAGGTCCCCAAATACCTCTTTAGCACCCCCCCCCCCACTTCCTACCAAGGTCCTGGGCAACAAAATGAATTATCCACTATTTCTACACAGTGCCTTTTTACCTTTGCCCTCTAGCTTTGCTATATCCCTCTCTACATAGTGTCTATTCTGCAACCCTCATTCCCAAATCCCATTAAGCCTTGAAGACACTCCCGTAGGCACAGCCTCGCCCAGGAAGCCTTCCAGATTTCTGCTTAGGCGGAAGTGACTGATCGGTCCCGTCTTCCCTGGATTCCTTTCTAGCACCTTGCAGTTCTTTCATAAGACTTCTATCGCCTCCTTCCTGGTATCGGATGATCTGTGTACTGCTCTTATCACCCACACCAGGGCGTAAGCTCCTCGCGGGAGGAGACCGCGGGCCTGGGTTCACCTTTGAATCCCTCCAGAGCGGACGACCAGGGCGCCTGCACGCAGTCAGCGCTCGGGCGGGTTCAACCGAACTCGGGAACGCTCCGGCCGCACAATTCCTAACCAGAAGTCAGTTAGGCATTTTCCCGAAAGGAACAGCACGGCGACAGTACCCGCCTCGGGATAACAGAAAGTTTACCGGGGGCCCGTGTTTGAAGGGAGTGACAGCTGGCCCGGTCCGCACTTCCCTGCCCTCCGGTCGGGACGTCCCCACGCCGCCTGCCCGGCCAGAGACCCGCGGAAGGGCGGCGGGAGCGCCCGGGTGCCCAGACCCCGCCGCAAGCCCCTGGGCGCGGCGTCGGCGAGAGCAGGAGGGAAGGCTCCGCGAGAGGCCGGGCCGCAGCGGCCCGAGAAAATGGAGGCAGCCCCGGGGCCGGTGACGGGCCGGGCAGGGCAGGCGGAAGCCGAGCCGGCGTCCGCGCCGCAAGCAGGGCAGGGCCCGGGGTCACTCACGGGGTTGGGCCGGGCGGCTCCCTCTCAGCCTCCGCGTCGTCGCCGTCCCCGTCCTCGGCCGCCGCCGCCTCGGGCTGCTCGCTCGGTCCCCGCGACGCGGCTCGGGCGCTCGGCCCCTCCGTTGTCTTCCGCCTGCTCCTGCTCCCAGCGACGGGCTCCCGCGGCGGCGGCTGCGCGGGAAGATGTCGGCCCTGGGGCTCCCGCGGCGGCCGCCTCACTGCTGTGCTCGATCGCCTGGCCTGCGGCTGCAGCTGCAGAGCCGGCGCCGCCTTTGCCTTCGCCCGGCTCCCGGAGACTCGGTCTCTCCCAGGCCGCGCCGCTCCCCGTTCCCCGACAGAGCCCGGCTTTGACGTGCGCACTGCGCAGCCGCCGAGGGCGCGACGTCGGGCGGCGCCGCAACGCCCCCTTCGGCCTCCGACGCCCCCTGGCGACCGGGCGGACTCGGAGCCGGAGTCCCTGGCCAGCGT
Organism: Cnephaeus nilssonii; assembly: GCF_951640355.1. Lineage (NCBI taxonomy): Eukaryota > Metazoa > Chordata > Mammalia > Chiroptera > Vespertilionidae > Cnephaeus > Cnephaeus nilssonii. The sequence continues at coordinate 30,167,280 of NC_137081.1, read as the reverse complement.
GAATAGGGAGTGAACGTAGAGAAATGCAGAAGCTGAGAATAGGGACTTCCTCTTCTTTTATCTGCCACTTAAATATTGGTGCTCAGCCCCTTTTCTGTGTAAGGACGGTTCTTGGAGGAATCTCACGCTCACTTTCCACAACTACTTCCTCAACTCTTAACAAAGCTTTATTTCTGCTAAAGACCAAGAGCCGACTTTGTGTAGATTGAAACTGTCATCCTTGTGAGGGACAGGTAATTCTCATTTTAGCGTCCTCTAAGAGAGAGTGTGGACAGTGATAGAATGATCCAGATTAATAGGATTCAACAGCCTGGATTTAAACCCCAGCTCTACCATTAGTCTCCATGGGCTATTTCCTGTCCCTATGTCTGGGTTTTTCACACACACACACACACACACACACACACACACGTATAAGAATACAGGAACATAGGCTTATGAGGATGAAGGAGAAAAGGCATTGCAGACAGCAGAGTCTGGAACATAGATATGTTGTGTATGTTTACTTTTGTTTCTTTCTGTTGCTTTTTTTTTTTTTTTTTTTTGTAGTTGGACAGGGGTTTTGAGCATCTACTATGTGACAGGCACTGTTCCAGGTGGTGGGACAGTAAACAAAACATTCCCTGCTCCTGAGACAAACAATAAACAGCACATACATGACATTGGATGGTTTTCAGTGCTATGGAGAAAAGCAACACAGGCCAAGGGAGGGAGAGAGTACAGGGTATTATTATTTATAGCTCTCCTATACAGGTAGCTGCTACATGAATAAAGAGCATGTTGTGCCCTATGTGCATGGAAAGGCAGAGGGAACAGCACAGACCAAGGCCCTGAGGTGGGATGCCATAGACTCCAGCCAGGTGAGATCCCTGAGGGTGGGAAGAGAGCAGAGATGAGCAGAGAACGGGAACCATATAGGCTGAAATGAGACCTCTGTTGTTTTTACTCTGAATGAGATGGAAAGCTCTTTGGAGGGTTTTGAGCAAAGAAAGGATGTGGTCTGACATTTCAAAAGGACCACTCTGGTTGTGCTGTGAAGACCAGTCTGAAGGGCATGAGGCTTCAGCTGGGAAACCTGTTAGAAAACTTTTGAAATAATCCAGTCGACAGAAGACAGGCGCCATCCAGGAGGAGTAAAGAGTGGTTGGGTTCTAAAGGCATTTAAAAGGTAGAGTGGACAGAATTTTATTTCTAAGGGTTTGTTTGTTATTATTTTATTAAGCATCTGGAAATTACAATTTGGTAAAATGGGGAAGACAAACAGAAGCAGATGTGAAGAGAGGAAATCGGGAATACAATTGGGGGCATATTAACTTTGAACTGCCTGTTAGACACCCAAGCTGGAAGATGGATATAGAAGCTGGGGTTTAGAGGAGAGGTCTGGGCTGGAGATAGAATTTTTGGAGTCCTCAGGGCAAGTAAAATCTCAAGACTCAATGGGACCATTTAGGGAGTGAGTGTTAATAAAGGGCAAAGCCAAGGAAGAGCAGGAAGCCCCTAATACTTGAGAGTTCAGGGAGATGACAAGGAACCAGCAAAAGTTGCTGAGGAGAAGAGCCAGAGGGGCAGGAAAAGACACAGGAGATCAAGGGATGGAGGATGGATCAATGACACTGATTCTGGCTAATAGTTCAATCAAGGTTGGTATTGGTGATTGGCCATTGGCGTCAAGACCATAGAGGTAACTAGTGGCCTTGGCAGGAGCTGTTTCAGCAGAGGTGGGTGGAAAAGCCTGACTGGCGTGGTCTCTAGAGAGAATGGGGCTCTAGAAAGAGAGAACATGAGTGTAGAGAACGTTTTCATGAAGTTTTATTCTAAAGAGGAGCAGAGAAAAGAGGTGGTAGTTGGAAAAGAATACAGGGTCAAAGGAATTTTTGTTTGCTTGTTTTCTTTCTTTTTGTTTGTGTGTTTTTTATTTTAGGATGGGAAACAACATCATCAGCTCAGAGCCTGGAGGGGAGGAGCTGTTGGAAGTTTGAGGGAAGAGGAGGAGTGAAGCAGGACCGGTCAGCAGGGTTGTTCTGTGTTTTTCACCAGCCACAGGTTACTGGGAAGGCGTATTCAACCAGAGTTATTTTTGTTAGGGAACTCCACGGAGAGAGAAAAAGCAAAAGAAGGAGAGAGTGTATACAAGAAAGTAATAATAGTAATGGCCGACTGTTGAATCCAAGCCAGATAGGAGGCAGAGAGGAAATGGGGGTGGAGGTGCAGGCAGTAGGAGGGAGACATCCTGTAGGAGTTGGAGGACCCCTGAGAGGGTGGGTGAAAGGATTGTTGGAACCAGCACAGTTCGGGGAGTGTGCTGGAATGAAGGAAGTGCTGGCTGGAGAGCCAGGTTGCTTACACTGATGTTAGGGAAGGAGCAGTTTTCAGTAAATGACAAGGCCTGGGGCAGCTTCTCAAACTATAATGTCCACATAATTAGCTTAATTACTGGGGCCTCCTGTTGAAATGCAGATAGTGATTCCATTGGTCTGGGAAGAGGGTGGGAGGGTGCCGATTATTCTTGTTCTCGTTATAATCTTGATACAAAACCTCAATAAAGCAACTGACACGAAAAGAAAACTAGACTATATTGCTAGTAAATATATAGAAAAAACCTAATTAAAAAGTTTGAAATATAAGTAAAATATCAACACGTTAAAAGTCAAGTCCATCCCAACCACAGACAATTATCTCAAGCATTTTAGAAGCTGTTAGAAAAGCCATAGTCGCATAGGCCAGAGAGAAGTCAGCTGACAAAAAGTCCTGAGCAGGCTGGTCCCCGACCTGCTCTTTGCTTCTTTCCAGTAACCATGGCAGGGAGGTGCCAGGCCCTTCTGAGAGGCAGACTGGAAGTTTTATCTAATTTTGAGACTTTGTTCAATAAGAACTTTATCCCTACATCTTTCTTTCTTTCCATTTTTTTTTTTAAAGATAGGAGTCCTCTTTTATTGTAATCCCAAAGGGAGGCCTTGATTGTGCTGACATCCCACAAAAACAAGTCAAGACCCAATTTCTCACAGAATGAGTGACTGCACGGGGGTGGGGGTAGGGGAGTGGGGGGGTGGATAACCCCATATGCAAGTTTTTTATCCCTTTACTGAAAGGGTCAGAGCAGGTTTCCAGCAAGACAGCAGAAATTTCTGCAGCAGGAACAAATTCTGAAGCCAAAGCAGAAGGAGCCCTGTCATTTGACCACTTAAATTTACACAGTTCTTCCTTCCACTGGGCTCTCTGGAAAGCCCATTCGATTAACATATATATATTTGTAGGCACAACCTCTTTCTGGGAAATTCCTCCACCTCTTTACCTTGAAACCCTCTTCACAGAGGCACCTCAACTCTCCTGTGCTGAGTCCATAGATCTCAGGGTCAGAAGGCAGGGTCACCATTCTCCGGAGTCATGGTTGGTCTTGTATAAATCTTCCATCATTATCATTTTCCTTCCTCTCCTCCACTGAAGCTGGGTCTTGAGATGAAGGCACCTCCCTTCCTTAATCACACCACCTGTGAAAAGACTTTGGAGCCTGACTCACAGCTTCCCTTCTACCCCACTCCATACCTAACTTCTCCTTGGCAACATAAGTACCACTCATCTCATGTGTTGGATCATAGTTCCCTCCTATTCTCTGCTCCAGTGACCTTCACTTCCACTCCCCTTCAACAATCACTCGGGTAGCCCCACCCAGGGTCTCTCGGGTCACCACCACTGTACCTTTGAAGCTTGAACTTTATAACTCTTCTGTTTAATTGTTCCTCCCATCTACCCACCCTTCCCATAGCCTCATACCCACCAAACCTGCTCTAAAGCTCATTGAAACTTTGTTTACTCAACAAATACTTTCTGAGAGCACATAATTACTGAGCACAAGCAGTGGGAATGAGACATTGAGAAACTCAATGAGCTTGTAGTCCGGGCAATATGAAAGAGTGAGACATGAAGCAAGAATAAGATTTAGCCAGTTGGAGATGAAGAGAAATGCTCAAGCAAAACCATTCAAATAGCACCAAAAGCCAGAAAGCACAGTGAATTTGGGGAAGTGCACATTTTCCCCAATCTGTAGAGCTTAGAGGAGGAGAATTTTTTATTGCTATTACCCCTCCCCCCAGCTTTATTGAGATATTATTAACATATAACATATATAAGTTTAAGGTGTACAATATGATGATTAGATACATGTTTTAAAAAATTTATTTACTGATTTTAGAGAGAGGAAGGGGGAGAGAGATAGAGAGGAAGAGAGAGAAACATAGATTTGTTTTTCCACTAATTAACGCATTCATTGGTTGATTCTTGTATGTGCCCTGACCATGGATCAAACCTGCAACCTTGGTGTATCAGGACAACTGAGCTACCCTGCTAGGGCTAGATACATGTTTATATTGCAAAATGATTACCACAGTGAGGTTAGTTAATACTTTCATCTCCTCACATAATTTTGATTTTGTGTGTATGTGTGTGATGATATCATTTAAGATCTACTCTCAATAACTTTCAATTATCCTATATAATAAAAGGCCAGCAACCATAACGGCGTAACGACCAGAATGACCAATCAACCAGTCTCTAGGAGGTGCATTGACCACCTCTTGGGCCCTCCCCCCAGCCCGCAGGCTCCGATTGCTGGATGGCCAATGGGGAACCATGGGGAACTGGGGTGGGTGGCTGTGGGGCGGGACTGGCGAGTGGGCAGAAGGCAGACCTCTTGGTCCTTCCCCCCAGCTCACAGGCTCCGTTCACCCAGATGGCAAACAGAGAACCACGGGGAACCGGGGTGGGTGGTGGTAATGGGGCAGGACTGGGGACTGGCAAGCAAGCAGAAGATGACCCTGATTGCAGGCTAGGCCTAGGGACCCTACCTGTGCATGATTTCTGGGCCTCTAGTCTATATAATAAAAGCCTAAGTGACCATTACGGCGGAACAACCAAATGACTGGTCACTATGATGAGCACTGGTGGTCAGTGCACTCCCACAGGGGGGCAGCCGTTCAGCCAGAAGTTGGGCTCACAGATGGCGAGCGCAGCAGTGGTGGCAGGAGCATCTCTTGCCTCTTCGGCAGTGCTAAGGAGCAGCGAGCTGAGTGCTAAGGAGCCTGTCCCTAAGGAGAAGTGAGCCGTAAAGAGCTGAGTGGTAAGGAGTGATCAGGTGGGTGGTAAGGAGTGAGGGATCCCAGGTTGGGGATTGGGCCTAAGTTGGCAGGCAGACATCCCTTGAGGGGTCCTAGACTGTGAGAGGGCAGGCCGGGCTGAGGGATTCCCCACCACTACCAGTGCACGAATTTCATGCACTAGGCCTCTAGTATAAAATATAGTCATCATGCTGAATATTAGATCCCCAGACCTTATTTATCTTATAGCTGGGAATTTGTACCTTTTGATCAGACATCTCCCCATTTTCTCTACCCACGGACCTTGGCAACCACCATTCTGCTATTTCTACGAGCTCAGCTCTTTTAGATTCTACATATAAATGAGAACATATAGTATACGTCTTTCTCTGTAGAGCTTATTTCACTTAGCAGAATGCCCTCAAGGTCCATCCATACTGTCACTAATAGCAGGATTGAGGAGGGGAGTTGGCACAGGTAAGGTTGGAGAGATGAGCAAAAGTCCAATAATGGAAAGCCATTTCATCCATGTTGAGAAGACTGAGTTTCAACATGAAGACAGTGAAAAGAGGTTGGATGAAGTGGACATTGAAACTTTAAGCCATGGAATGACAAGCTCAGATGTGTACTTTAGATTTAGAAACGCCAGTCTGATCCTGTGTACCACATGGATGAGAAGAAGGCCTGATCAGTGGAAGTGGGGTCAGTAGGAGGCAATGCCATCCTGGCAAGAGATAATGGGGCCTGAGCTAGGACTATGGCAGGGGCATGGGCAAGAATGAAATAATTAGAAAGAAAGTATTTAGAAGGCAGTATTGGTGATTTGATGCATATATATGGTAGGAGAGAATGAAGAATATGGGATGGAAACCAGGCTTTTGGAGACTATGGCTAGTTAGTTAGATAGATGAACATCATCTAGGAGCAATCAGAAGATAGGGGGAAAAACAGGAGAGGGTTATGTCCCACGGACACATTTCAAAAGAAAGAGTAGTTTAGTGCTGCAATAGGATCAAGTAACACCAAGGTTTGAAGTTATCGGTTAGATATGGCAACAGGAGCATTTTAGTGACCTTGGAAAGAGCTGTACCAATGGAGTAATGGGTGAAGAGACACTGGGATGGCAGTGGGTTTAGGTGTGAATGAGAGATTTGGAAATAATGTGCATAGGTTGTATTTTCAAGACAGGAAAGTGGAAAGGAATGCCTGGTGAAGAGAGGGTCTAGAAGATAGCTGAGACTTGGGCATGTTTAGATACCGATGGGGTCTAGCTGATGTTACTCAGTGGTTGAGCACCAACCCATGAACCAGGAGGTTATGGTTCCATTCCCGGTCAGGGTACATGCCTGGGTGCAGAAGGCATCCAATTGATGTTTCTACCTTTATCTCCCTCTCCTTTCCTCTCTCAGGAAAAAAAAAAAAAAGATAAAAATTTGAATTATATCTCTTGCCTTGTCCAATGGTCAATCCTTACCAAATTTTCAATTCGTATAGTTTTCTTCAATATACAACTACAATCCTCCAATCTAATGTTTCCATTTTTCCTTCCACTCACCTGACTCGGCATCACCAAGAACTAAAACTTGATTGCTCAGATCCCTACCAGACTCCAGGTTGCTTTGCCTTTCCCTTCGAATTTAAGAAGCACAGTGAGCTGAAGGCTGGTGATTTGGCATTGACCTTGAAGGAACCAACACCACAGCAGACCATGCATAGGGTTGGAATTCTCCCTGGACAAGCTGCTGCTGGACCACTAAGGAAGTCCAACAAGATGGGTCATGCATGCTTTCGATGAAAGATAGCAAGACTATGCACAACATCACCAAGAGCATAGACATCTTAGCTTCAAGGAAGTTCTGTAAGTACTTCTCATCTCCATCCTTCCTCATGACAACCATTAGACTCTAAGATGACTCCCTTGTTTACCTTCCTCTATAAAACCCCAGGCTCCCTTCCTTTTCTGTGAGATGTTCCTCACTAATGGATGTTCTCCTTATTGCAGTAGCTTGAATAAAATCATCTCCTTAATGACCTGGTGAAATTTGTGCTCCAGTGAGGACCTCCCCTGGATGGCACCCAGCAAGTCACCCCAACTTGTCCTGACAAGCATCTGTGCCCTGAGGCTCTGTTCAGCTGTCCAGTGACTTACCCCTGTGGACAACCACCATCTTAACAGCTCAAGACATGAGTAAACTGGCAACCTGGCCCCAGCTCTGATTCTGGGAAGTCTTATTTTAGCTGGAGCTCCCAGTTTTCCTTCATTACAAAGACAACAGTCCTGCCGGCCTGCATGGCTCAGTGGTTGAGCATAGGCCTATGAACCAGTAAGTCTCGGTTCGGTTCCCAGTCAGGACACATGCCCAGGTTGTGAAGTCGATCCCCAGTGAGGGGAGGGCAGGAGGCAGCCAATCAATGATTCTCTCTCATCATTGATGTTTCTATTTCTCCCTCTCCCTTCCTCTCTGAAATCAATAAAAATATATATTTAAAAAAAAACAACAGTCCTGGTGGGTGTGGTCAAAAACATGCTAACGACTCCCTGTAGTAAAGTTTCTTCTAGATTGTCGTGGTTGAAAGACCTGAGCTTCAAAAGATGAATATACCCATTCAGCTATGCTTCTAGTATTGTTACTGTCATAACTAGCTAGCTAATATTAAAATAGGAAGAGAGCAAAGGGAAGGCCAGACATTATAAGACATTATAAAGCATTGCCACAGTGTCTGAGGAACAGTACATGAGGTACACAAAGTGAGTTGAAGATGACCCAGATCAAATCCATCAAGCTGAAACTTGATTTCCTCTAGGCAATTTCACCAGGAATCTGCAACTTCATGCTCCACAGGCTTCAATACAGGCATAGCTGACTGAAGGGTGACTAGGAACCTCTGGCAGCATGAGCACTTGCTTACTTTCTGGAAGAAGAAGGATTTAGGGGTCAGGGGAATGGGATGAGGCACCAGAGACACACTCAAGCAGTGGCCTTGGCTGGAATCCAACCTTCTCAAGATTCTGCTACAGTTGGAAGAGAGCCCAGGGAAGCTGCCACCCACTGCTTCCAGAAAGGATTGTTCACACCTAGAATGGGACAGAAGACAGGCTCTCTCCAGTCCAGGTGTGGTCCAGATGACAGCATGCCCTGGCATATGCCCGGACTGGTGTAGTTAGGATGTAGGGGATGGACTTGGTACCTGGCCGCCACTTGCCAGCAGGGACCCCAAGAAGGAGCTGCAATATCTCTGGCTATCTTAGGATCGATGCAGAAGATATTATTTCTATTGCCACAGTGTCTGAGGAACAGTACATGAGGTACCCAAAGTGTGTTGGAGATGACCCAGATCAAATCCATCAAGCTGAAACTTGATTTCCTCTAGACTAAGGATCCATGTGTTTAGTCACAATTTCAGTGCAGCTTCTGCAAACCCTAATGCATCCAGCCATGTTGATTCCACATTCACAGCACGCTCTACTAGCCACCTCTGGGACCATTCACATAAATTTCCAGCCACTTTTCCAACAACCCCAGGGATAGGGACTGACTATGCTGTAAACAAAGTTTCAAATTACAAGATATAAAATCACTTTCAAAATATATAAAATACAAACAATGTAACATTTTTATCAGAAGTGTTTATAGTTTGTAGATATGAGTTGATCAGAGGTGTTCAGTGGACCAAACCTATTTTATGATGATCATACCACAAACCACCCCAGAGCACAGGCTAGGTTATGGGTAGATGAGATACCTCTAAAAACAAAATCCCATCCCATTCTCCAATAATTATTGTATGTCCCTGATTAAAATTACCAAGCAAATTAACCCTAACACTATGGGAAGTTTTTAAATAAAAATTACCTTAAAACCAGCCCAATTTCTATCTCAGCTTTCAAATATAATTTTCACCACAGACTGCTTTAACAAAAATTATCTCTAAAGAAGTCATCTTGATTAAATTAAAGGACAAATTACATCATGGAAAATATTTATAAACATGTTGCTATTTGCCAAGCTATCTTATGATAAAAAACTCAGTTCTGCATTTTTACAGGATCTTTATTTTTTTAATGTAAATTTGCTATACAACTTTATACCTTCACTTAGCAGAACTGGACATACTTACCTAATCGTGCACTAAATTATACAAAAAACTGAGCACCTTCACATTTGCTCTCTTCTGCCATAGAGGTAACATAACAATTGTCCATTCTATTCCCAAAACAATCCTATCTAATAAAGAGGGGATATGCTAATTGACTGTCACGCCCTCACAAAGATGGCAATGCCCACAGCCAATAAGGAGGGACTATGCTAATTGACTGCCACGCCCTCAAAGATGGTGGTGCTCACAGCCACAAGACGGTGGCGTCCAGTCCCCTCAGCCCCATCAGGGTGGCAGGCACACGGCACGCCTGGGTCCGCCCGCAGGTGGGTCCGGCCAATCCGTGCACCTGCCTCCAGAGTCCCCCAGTCCCCTCAGCCCCCCAGCTGCCCAGGTTTGGCCTGAGGCACAGGCAAGCCTCAGATGGCGGCTGCCCAGCTGCCCAGGGCCACCCAAGGTTCAGGTAACCAGGGCCGGCCGAGGCTTGCGCTGACAGCAGTGGCAGCAGCAGAGATGTGATGGGGCATCACCTTCTCCTGATAGCTGGGTTGCCTCCTGCCCCTGAGGGCTCCCAGACTGTGAGAGGGGACAGGCTGGGCTGAGGGCCGCCCCCTCCAGTGCATGAATTTTCATGCTCTGGGCCTCTAGTTTATTAATAATTCCCTTTCCTTGAAATAAAAAATGTCCTGAGTTGATACTTACCCAAGTTTCTTTGTAAGCTTATTTTTAAAAAAATATATTTTATTGATTTTTTACAGAGAGGAAGGGAGAGGGATAGAGAGCTAGAAACATCGATGAGAGAGAAACATCCATCAGCTGCCTCCTGCACACCTCCTACCAATGTACATGCCCTTGACCGGAATCGAACCTGGGACCCTTCAGTCTGCAGACCGACGCTCTATCCACTGAGCCAAACCGGTTTCGGCTGTAAGCTTATTTTTTTAATGTCCTTACCTGATTCTTATCATTTTGATCTGAAAAACCATAAACATTTGACATCCTGTTTCTCCAGATCAATACAAATCAAACTCTGATTTGCCTTTAAATATTATCCCACTCCATTAAGAAATTAAATCCTTAGGGGGCATAAATGGTGGTAGGAAAAAAAGAAATCCTTTTATAAAAAGCACTTCAAAAACTGAACTAAACTTTCAAGTGTTAAACTCAAGTACAAATATCCAGATAGTCACACACTGAAACAACTTCAACAATTCAAATTAATACAATTCAAATAGAGCAAATCACTGCAGTGGGGGTGGGGTGGACTGGGGGTGGAGTTGGGGGTGAGGATGGACAGCGAGGGGGAGGAGCTGGATCTAAACCAGGGATAAATTTGGGCATTCTTTCCCATGTACCTAACAGGGTTCCTTCATTTCTTTACAAATCAGTGGGGAGCTTTGTACCAAACAAAGGTCTCTATCTTTTCAATGAAAAAGAAAAGTTTTATATTTTCAACTTCCAATTTTACAATAATCAAAGTTCATGGCTTCTCGACTCTTCCAGTCTCCGGTTCTCTGAGGCTAAGGATTATTTGTCATCCTGGATGTTCTTTGCTCCTTGCTGAGTCATTCATGAGGCCTGATCTTGCATTCGGGCTCGCTGCCTTTCCCCGGCTTGGAGCCAGCATCTCCTACAGTTCAATTGTGATTGTACAGTTCCAATGAAGTCATCAGTTAATATTACGGCTTTAACTTCTCTTCTCTCGGTGTTCTCTCTCTCCCCCGCTCCTCTGCGCCCCCTCACCTAGCTTTTATTCCAGTTCCACCTGCAAAATTAGCTCATTTCACCCAACAGGTCACACAAGGGCACTTCCTAAAGCCCATAATGACAGTTGTACAGAGTCTGAGGATAGAAATCAAGCAATTCACGAAGAGTCTGAAGACTGTTTTTCTTTTTATACCATGAAGTAATAAGTTTAAAATAGCAATTAGTTTGAGACTCTACTGTGCCCAGGTCCTATGCCAGAGGCATTACCTACGTTAATAGCTGATACTAAAACAAAAGGGAAATACTGTATTTTATCAAATATAGGACACTTGGGTTGTAGTACTCATAGCTACATGTTACAACGTTAAGAAAAAAGCACTCTGTAAACAATACTGTAACCTGCCATTGATTGCAAATTGCACCCTCATTTCAGAGATGTTAAAATGTGAAAAGAAAGTGCATCTTAGAATTGATGATGAAGAATTAATTTTACAGACAAGGAAGCTGAAGTTTAGAGAAGCGGGGTGCTGTGGCCACAACCTTAGAGCGGGTGAGAGGCAGAGCTGGGTTTTAGATGCGTCCAGAGTCCACCACCTTTCTAGAGGTTCGAAGCCTTTTTTCCTGAGTAGTGCCTTTTTCCTTTGCCTGCCTGTTCTCAGGCAACAGTGTCTAAGCCCTCTGTCCTGGAAAACAGGCTCCCTTCATTTACCAGACAGCTAACAGAGCTAAAACAACTGCCTTTTTAAGATCACTTCCCCTCTTCATGGGGCCTAATTATAGAGACTGCAGATTCTGCTGCTGCTACGTTATTTTTGGCGGTGGTAGGGTCAGGGGGTTAGGAGTGGGTGTTGGTGATAGCTAGGCGACCTTCGCCTTCTCCCCCACAGCTCCTGGCTTCCCTACTTCTTGCCCCAAGGCAGCTGAGGGAGGGCCACAGGGCTTGCAAGTGAATTAATAAAAGCTGGTTTATTAATGGAGGGCACTCCTCCACCCAAACACCTTCTCCTATCAGATCTTGCTCTTTTCTGTCAAATGAGCTGCCCCTCCGATTGCTAAGTCAATTTCACCTCTTTCACCTCTGAATTGATGCTCTGTCTCCGGAAGTGAATCCAATTGCTGAGCCCACTTGCCCGCTTACTCAGTTCAGTCATTCAGTATTTAGTGAACACCTACTACACACAGGTAATCTGAAGGTGACTGATAAACCAACACACACACACACACACAGTTTCTGCCCTAATGGGGCTCATAGCCTAAGGAAAAGGACACATGTCATCAAAGAAGCTTGTAAACAGCCCTAACTGGTTAGGCTCAGTGGATAGAGCATGGGCCTGCGGACTAAAGGGTCCCAGGTTCGATTCCAGTCAAGGGCATGTACCTTGGTTGCGGGCACATCCCCAGTAGGGGGTCTGCAGGAGGCAGCTGATTGATGTTTCTAGCTCTCTATCCCTCTCCCTTCCTCTCTGTAGAAAAATCAATAAAATATATTTAAAAAAAAGAAGCTTGTAAACAAATGTAAAGTGACAATTGTGATAAGAGGTTTTAGGAAGAGCTGTGGCAGAGACGGGCAGCACTCACCAAATATTCTGTGTGCTTCCCTACATTTCCTATCTTCCCTCCTTAGAGTTTGGGTTGGGGTCATGTGATTAATTTTGGCCAAGGACCTTGAGTGGATGTGATGTGGGTCACCTCCAGAGAAAGACTTGAAGCGATGGCGTGTCTCTTTCAACCTTCTCAGCTCTGCCTTGATGACCTTGGGCACCGTGGAGATGGTGTAGCTATGAGATGAAGGAGGGCTACCCAAGTCACATTGAACTTAACAGTTAAGGGAAATTAACCACTGTTGTGCTTGCTCACAGAGGTCTCCGGTTTGACCTGGTAGCAGCTGCAATTACCTTAACTAATGCAGAATTATTTCCTGCGAGGGAAAACGAAAAGAACTGACCAGGCAAAGGGCCAGGAGAGGCATCCTCATCCTTAGGAAAGTGATGCTTAGGCCAGAGTCCAAAGTAAGAGTGGGAGTTAGCCTGGAGAACAGTATGGGGAGGAGCATTCTAGACTGACAGCTCATGTGAAGGCCCTGTGGGTAGAGGGTGTGTTTGAAGGAGTGGACAAAGGGCAGAGGGACAGGAGGAGCTCAGTCACCCACACTCTGGCTGATCTGAGACAAAGCCTGACATCCTGGCCACACACCGGGACACCACTGCTGCCCAGGTCCTCTGGACTGCCATGGGCTGCGGAACGGGTCACCTAGGTTTGAAATGGGATCAACTTTACCCTCCCATCTCCTTGGCCCTCACAGCCAGTTAGTAGCCACTTGGGCAGTGTCTTGCCCATGGTTTGCCTCTCTGTTGCCTTAGTCTGTTCTGCTCAGAGGACCAGAGGGCCCTGAGGAGGGGGGGGGGGGGGGGCAGGAGTCCTAGGAAGCTCTTACCCAGCATTGCTGGGAGACAAAACCTGAATCTTAATCCTTGGGAACAGGGCAAGATTGCTTTCACAGCTCAGAGGACCTATTGCAGCAGATCTCATCTTTGCCTGACCAATCCAGTTCCCCCTTCTTCCCTGAATCTGGTTCCATGCAGCCGTGAGTCCAGGCTCAGGGTTTAACTCTATCATGGCAGCCTTGTCCTCACTTCTGCATTCAGGAAAGGCCACATGTCTTAGTTCTCTCAAGGAGACCTAAGTGGGAATCTGCTGAGAGTGAGGAAATGTTTTCTGGAAAAGCATTTGCTTTCTTGATACCCCAGGACATACATGGCTGGTATCATCTTCCTTCCTTGACTGTAGATGTGATGGCTGGAGCAGGGGCAGTTATCTTTGAACCATGAGGAAAAATAGATGACAGTGGCCATCCTGTCTTCAAAGCGATTGAACTATTAGCAACATCTGTCCACTCTATACCCCTTGCTCATGTAAACCACTGTAGTCATTTTCTGTTGCTTGCATCTGAATGTCATTTTGACCTGAGACACCTACCCAGGAGCCTAGCCTCAGGTTTCTTTGCTTTCCTCAATTCCAGTGAATCTTACCTCTGCTCCATTTCAGCACCATCTTACATTTTGATCCTAGACCTGTTGTCACCTGGTGCCCGAAATACCTGATAAAACTGCTAATTTTCTGACCCAAACTCAGATCTTTCCTTGTTCCTGGGTTGACTGTAGAAGAAAGCTACTCATTTAGAATTGGCGAGTTATTCTGGACTCTTTGGAAAGGGTCAGGATCCACAGGTAAGCTCTCGTTAATATTTCTTCTCAGTGTTCATCCTGGGCTGAGCACTGCTACTGCTCCCATCATCCTGCTTTCCTTGTGTTTCACACAGACCTGCCCACCTTCCCTGGTCTCCAGGAGGAGGCATCCCTCCTCAGGTTCAAGTCAGCCCCTCCCAAGTGCACTGGATTGTGTTCCCTCTGATGCCTCCAGGACTTACTCCACCTACTTCTATCTCCCCCTGATGTCTTCAACCTCTCTCCCCTTTTCCCAGAAACATACTCAAGCTTCCCCCTCCTCCAAAGCACCTTCCTTGGACCCTGTTCTCTTCCCTTTCCTTTGCCCTGAGCTTGATAAAAGAGCCATCTTCACTAGGACATTCTATCCCTCCCCACTGCATTGCTCCCCACCCCACAGCATTCTGTCCCTACAGCTCCACTGTAACTACTTTAGTCTCCAGTGACTTCCAGATTATCAAGCCAACTGGATACATTTCAGTCCTTATCTTTCTGGACTGCTTTATTGATCTGATACTCTCATTCTTGAGACTTCCCACTTCTTGGTTCTTTCTATTAATCAACCATTCTTCAGAGACTCCTTGATGGAGGCTGGGATCTTAAGATCCCAGTCTTGCTCTTTGGAGTTCTATACTCAGTGCGGTGCTGTTCTCTCTCATACTGCCTCACTTCTCATCCACCTTAGAATTTCTATCACTTCTATGCTGCCAATGCTCTGATAGATATCTTCAGCCCTGATATGGCATCTAAGGTTTAAAATGTTTTCTTTTAGCCCTAGCCGGTTTGGCTCAGTGGATAGAGCGTCGGCCTGGGGACTGAAGGGTCCCAGGTTCGATTCCGGCCAAGGGCATGTATGTTGGTTGCAGGCACATCCCCAGTAGGAGGTGTGCAGGAGGCAGCTGATCGAAGCTTCTCTCTCATCGATGTTTCTAATGCTCTATCCCTCTCCCTTCCTCTCTGTAAAAAATCAATAAAATATATTTTAAAAAATAAAATGTTTTCTTTTACCCATGGAATGCATCTTTCGCTGCTCCATGAACATTGCCACACGGCTGACCAACCACCAAGTCCAAGTTCCTCAGTATGAAATATGTGCCCTTGGGTCTTGGCTCCTGATCTTTCTTCAGTCTTACTCACTGTATAGTCATCCCCAACTCGCAGGATGTCCCAGGGCATGCCACGATGCCTCATACCTCTACCTGTGATATGTGCAGCCTGGAACTCCCTTCCGCTCCTTGCTTCTCAGCTCCATCTTACTCATCCTTGGTGCTCACCTTAGGCATCATCATTCTTTGCCAGGAAGCTTCACCTGTCTCGTGTCCTCAGGCAGAGCCACATGCCCCTCTCCCAGGCATGCCTCCACTACCACATGTATCTCAGTATTCTCTCAAATGGCCAGATCCAGCCAGCCTGTCTCTCTGTTTCTCCTGTTCTCTCTCTCTCTCTCTTTTTCTTGCTCTCCCCCCCTCCCCCCACCCCCCCACCCCCGCCGCACCTTTCCGTATCTCTGTCTCTGTCTCATAGTCTCTATCCCTCTGTCTTGGCACACTTGCTCTACCCTCTCTTGGAAGCCAGGGAGCTCTGCCTTGCGTGTGGCACTGACTCCAGCTCTATGTCCTCCGCCAGCTGCAGTGCTCATGAGGCAGCTTCCAAGCAGCAGCAATACCTCTGGGACTCTGGGACTCACTTCCACATCCCGGAAGAAAGGGATTGGGCCACCTTGGATGAGGGATTATCTGTGGGAAAATGGGGGTTAGGAGCAGGAGAGGAATTTCTTGGAACACAGGGTGCCTATCTGAGCTGTGGCCTGGAAGGAAATGATTCTAATTTCTAGTATAACTGATTAAAAAAATATCATGAAAAGAAACTTCTAGAAAACATCACTAAAGCTGACCCCTTTCCCCCGGTCCAGAGCCAGCCTCTTTGAGTGGATTATGGTTCTTATGAAGCTATCTGGGCAGGGTTGTCTTCTAGTACATCTGGCTGTTGATGCCGCATTGGGATTCAGACCTTCATAAAAAACCCGTTCATTAGTTCTTTGCCCAAAGTCCCCTTTAAGGGCTGGCAGAAACAATATTGGCTCGATCCCCAAATTGCTTTCAAGAAGGGCTATGCAGGTTGCTTGGGTGGTCTGGAATCCTGTGGAAGCCCTGCCTTGACTTTCTTGGGCCCTCACTCCTTGGAGACTGGTCGGATGATCTGGAGCAGGGAGGCATGGGTTCAGCCACCCAAGGGATCTGTGGGGTCTTAAGGGGCAAGTGGCTGTGCATGTGGCAGGCCTGGTGGAGAGGGCCACTCAGTAGGTGCCCTGCTAGACCTGAGGTCCAAAGAGAAACACAACCAAATGCCTGTCTTTCAGGACCATGCAGTGAAAGAGACACACCCATAAATGACCTCCCCCTGTCTCCTCACGTTTGCTGCTTTGTTTAATCCTCATAGAACTTCCAGTCTGACATGCCATGTAGTTTATTTTATTTATTTTCTGTCCCCCTTCCACATGCTTCCCTAACGGCAGGGATTCTTTTGTTTCTTTTGTTCATTGCTGCATCCCTGGGACCTAGAACAGATGCATAGTAGGGACATAAATATTTGTGGAAGGAATGGATGAGATATAGAAGTCAAGTCTGTGCAGGGTGCCAGAGAAGTCCAAACTAGAAATTCGGAGATGGCTTTCTGCAGCGAGCGTGCCTAACCTGAATCTCTAAGCATCAACCAGGTGAACCCATGTAGGAAGAGGAAAGAAGGCACCACAAGCAAAGACTCAAAAGGAAGGACCAGCCTGGAATATGCTTGGACTGGCTGCCCTCCCTGCAGAAAGGCTGCTGGGTGTAGCTAATGGGTGGGGTCCAGGCAGCTGGGTACTGATCAGATGAAGTAGAGCTGAAGTTCCAGGTGCCCCAGTGTTGGGATTCAGTGTAGGACTAAGAGGGGGACCGTGGTGTCTGATGGCCTCTCCCAGGAACCAAACAGCCAAGCCCCTCTGCTGTCAATCACACTGGACCACAGAGCTGGGGACACTTAGGGACATGTGAGAGGCTTAGGATCTTGGTCAGCAGAGGGACAGAGGGGCCAGGACCTGGTAACAAGTGCCAGAGATGGCACAGGATTCCAAGTGACAGTGAATGGGTGGAGACTTCAATCCAACTCCTGGCTTTGGCTGCCATTGCTACTGGGAAAGGGCCCTGCACAGAAGAAGGTTTCCTTGTTCTCACTGGGGATGGTGCCACTGCTCTGCTTTCAGCCCAGGCAGCAGAGGAGCCCCACCCTCGGCCTCCCAAGGTCTGAATGCCTTGCTAAGCCGTGGTCTCTAAAAGCCACTCTGGGAGCTCCTGGGCCAGTCCGCAGGCTGAGCCCCACATCCTAAGCTTTCCTGTTGAACCTGGACCCTGAGTCCTGCCACTACCTGTTCTCATGGGTAAGTTTCCCCTTGAGGCCCTTCCTGCCACCAATCCTCGTTTGGGGCATTTTCATTTCATCAGAGGTGCTCTTATGGTGAAGTTCAAACGCTCAGGGCCAGGGTGTGGGTTGCTTTTGTTCTGGGAGGCTTCCTGACCTCTATACGAATGTGCCCACTTATTCCAGGCCAGGTCAGTAGAGCCAGGGGACAGAGTGGTGACCTTGAACACCATGGCCCCTGCATCCCTGGAGACCAATGCACCCCTGGCTCGCCCCACCCAGCTCCTACTGGGGCAGAAGGTCCCTCTGAGGTAGGCGTGGAGCCTGCACTTGGTTCCACCCTTAGTGCTTTGCTTATACCCCTCCTCCCTTTTTTTTCTAAGAAGCTCCCAATCTAGACCTTCAAGGTCTAGCCCATGATTCCAGGAACAAAGGGTGGCTCAGGCAGAGCTCAGATGTGGAGTGGGCCTCCCCTAACCAAGATACACCCTCAGATTGGTGCAGATGTGACTGCATCCCAGGCAGGTACAGATAGCCTCCCCCAGAGGCCTGTGTATGGACAAGGGGTGACGTAGGGTGTGGAGAGGAGGAAAAGGGGTCCCTCTACTCTCTGCCTGCTCTTGTTTGTAGCCTATCCACCTTCCACTAATTGGGATGACTCTGGACTGCTTTGACGCCTTTCCCTCTCTCTGCCTCTGCTATTTCCTGGGCTGGAGGGGCCAGCTCTCCCCTGGCTTCCAAAAGAATGGGGAGAGCCTAGCCGGTGTGGCTTAGTGGTTGAGCATCGACCTATGAACCAGGAGATCAGGGTTCAAAACTTCCTGGTCAGGGCACATGTCCGGGTTGCAAGCTATATCCCAAGGGTGGGGCATGCAGGAGGCAGCCGATCAATGATTCTCTCTCATCATTGATGTTTCTATCTCTCCCTCTCCCTTCCTCTCTGAAATAAATATATTAAAAAAAAAAAAGGACAGGGAGAAAACAGTTTGTTAAAAGTTAACTTGGGAGGGAGAGAAAGAGTAATTTAGAATATCTTTTTATAAAGCAATAGTCTGACTTTCAAGGTTTTTTGTTTTTTTTTCCTTTAGCTTTCCTTTTTCTTCTTAATTTAACTTCTGTAACAAATCCTAAATTTTCCCCAGGCAGATCAATGGAGCACAGACTAAGGTGGAGATTCAAGGTCTCATTAATATTGTTCAAATCCATTGCACACTTTCCTACTCATTCATTTCTCATGTTCAAAGTTCTCGCTCTAAAAAAAGAAGTTATGTTTGTCTGAGGAAGAACTGAGCTCTCCTCTTTATTTCCTTCATCATATTTCTGGATAATGAATGAGTCAGATAATGAAGGAATCTGTTGGGGGCAGCCCTTTGTTTGCTCATCTCCAGTTCCATCCTCCCGGTTCCATTTCTGGCCTCCCTTGTATCCCACACAGCTGTCCTACATAATACAGAAGAATGTGGGGTGTCTACCTCCGGTTGTCTGCTGTGGAAAATCCGTTCCCTGGGAGACGATGTCAGGACCTCAGACACAGCCTGAACAGCAGAGAGCAGACTCCCTGCAGTTGTCAAGGGGACACAAATGGGTGGGTCCGGATACTCCCCTGCACTCTGCCTTCTGGACATTTGCATGGGGGGAGGGGGAAGAGGATAATAAAGGAGAAATAAGCCACATTTCTGCATACCTGCTGTGCTTACTGAGTATTTATGGAGCACCTGTTGTGTGACATCCAGAGAGAAGGCTAAGAGAGACAATTGGGTCCCTTGCTCTGTGGGATGGCCTGTGTAGGGGGAGGCAAAGCTTGCACCTAGAGTAGAACCATAGCAATGCTGATACAGCAGTTCCATCCACCACCCTCTCCAGCGTGGTGGGAACCCATATAGCCCCCTTGCTGTCTTTGGCATCTAGTGCTAAAAAATCTGGGACTTGGTTCCTTAGTGACCGGTTCAGATCCTGCCTCTGTTTTACTTACTAGTTGTGCCACTTCTGTGCATCTCTCCAAGCCTCAATTTCCTTATCTATAAATTGGGGATTATACTAGTACTCACATCATAAGGTTTTGTGAAGATTAGGTGAGATTGTGTTTGGAGGGGCTTAGCTCAGTACCTGGCACCCTAGGAGTCAGAGATTCTGTGGTGATTCTGATCTTTACCTGCCCCGAGTCTGAAACAGACTTTGGCTGTGAGCTCTGAACTGTAAGGTAAAGATGGGGAGGGTTTGGGGCTCTGGTTAAAGAATAAGATTAACCGGGTGAGGCTCCATAGCTCAGGGGTTAGAGCACTGGTCTTGTAAAGAATAAGCTTAACCCACAGGGAGAAAATAGAGGACAAATTAAGAGCCAAATTGGGATACTTGCCACAAATATATTAGGAATTTATATCAGAAGAAAAGCTGGGAGGACTTGGATGGCTAAGGAGGTCTGGTCTCAGAGCAGCTGGAGCTGGTGACCAACAGACCAGAGGGACCTCCTTTGATTAAGTAAAGGCCATTCTTTCGAGGCCAAGTTAGGACCAATTCATGCTGAGCCCCATTGCAGGCCCAGAAGGTGGGCTCTGAACACTTTCCACTGCCCCAAGGCAGTTTGCACTTAGATTTATGAAGCACCTACTATGTGCTAAACATACATTTACAGGACAGCTCCAGCTTCACAAGACATCATTTTGGGAAGTATAAATACATAACTTGGAGACTTGCTGTTAAATATATACTTGGAGGCTTCCTGGGGAGGTGTTTAGCGGAGCTGAAAAGCTCTCTTGTTTTCCTGTGATGAGAACCCAATTTAGAAGTTTCTCAGAACAAATCTAGGCTTGGTTTGGTATGGCTGTCCTCTGTAACCCCTGACCCTCCCTTATTTTTCTAGTCTTGCACAGCTTCTTTATTTAGAAAAAGTATTAGGTACAACTTTTTTTTTTTTTTTAATTCAAATACCCATGAAAGCCGGTTTTATGGTTATGTGGGAGAATAGATAATTCCAAGAGATAGAGCTGGAGCCTTTAGGGCTGACGTGTCATGATGTCTGGACTCACTATCAAATGTTTCAAATACAGAGAGATAGAGAATAAGGCAGAAAGCTAACAATTTGTGGAACCTAGAGTGTAGAGTTAGGTCCTAGAAGGAGGGTTCATGACTGTTGTCCTATTCTTTTCATTTTCCTCTATGTTTGGAAATTGTCAAGTGAAAAGGTGAGGAAAACTCATTGAGCCACAAGAGAAAAAATGAGGTAAGAACAGCCCTCCCTCCTGGCTGGTGGGTTTCGGCTCTAGCCTGGGGCACTTCCCTTTTCATGGTGGGAGCCGGAGAGTTTTCCTGGCCACACTTCAGAGTTCTTCAAAACTGGGCATTCCACTGCTCACCACAGGCCTCCTCTTTCTGCTCTCGGCCTGGGGCCACCTCCCTGCCTCTGGCTGGCTTTGTCCTCAGCCTGCTGGACTTTCTGAGGACCCTGGCCTGACTGTTGTGGCCACAGAGAAGCAGCCCCCAGAGAAGGCTGAGCCGAGATGGAGAAAGAGCCTCTTACCTTTAAAGTTTCTAGATGTGGGTTCTTGTAGGGACATGTTGCATAAACTTGAGAATTTCTGAGCCAGCACCTGTTAGTCCCAAGTTTTGGGCAGAGAGCTGGGGAACAGGGCAGAAGACGGGGTCCCTCTCCTTGGTCATTGTTGTTGGTGGCTGGGTTGGGGGGAGGAGGGTAAGGAGGTGGGGAGGTTGAGGAGCAGGTCTTGTGGAGGAAATATGGTTGCACTGGACTTACTGAGAGATTTATGCCTTGTTGATGGAGTTTCAAGGGTGACTTAAACTTCACTCTTTCGACCTTATGTGCTAACTTTAGACCTAACTTCCGTGTGACATGTGATGGCACTATGTAATTAAGTGCTTCTTCATTCATTCATTCATTCCACCCACCCTGACAGAGTGCTAATTTTAGACGCTGTGCTGGGGACACAGGGCTCCACTATGCCTTCAGACTACAGTTGCCCCGGACACTGGGGGAGAAAAGCTCTCTGCAGGAAGTAGTGGAAAGGGCAGGTTTCCTCAGGGGGGTGGGAATGCGCAGGTAAAAGGGGTTGAAATTAGACAGCCTTTCTTAGGGCATAGGTGTGGGGGATACCATGAGTGAAGGCACCATCTGATCAGTGTGCATTTTCTGGGTGGATAGAGATTAGTGGGCCTCAGTTAAGCTGGGAAAAACCTAAAATTAGCCCCACCAGCTGGGCCTGGGCTGTGCGGGACTCCTTATCCCCCTGGCCTCCTCAGGTTTCAGAAAGCACGAGTGTGTGCAGGGACAGCGTGTTTTGCCCAGGTCACAGCAGGCAGGACAGGTCACCCGGGGCCAGGCCAAGCAAGGGTGCAGCTCCCAGCTGGAAGAAGGTGGTCTCCCATGCGGGGGGTCTCCCCAGTGCTTCAGGGTCTGGCAAGAGGGAAAGGGGGAGTCCCTGCCTTTCCCCTCTTTTCAACAACGCTTCCTCTTTCACATCCTCATTCCCCTTCCAGATCTGCAGGCTCTGCTGTGTGGCCAGGAGCAGACCAGAGCGCTGTCTGGGCCAGCAAACCAGAGGCTGCACGGGGCCAGCCCAATCAGGGGGCAGAGGCCTGGATAGGCACCTTTCTAGGGCCCTGAGGAAGGAACCAGGACATCTCATCCTCACCCACTGTGCCCTGTGCCGATCTGCTTTCTGACCTTGTCTGCAATTCCCTCTATTAGTCACCACCAGCAGAGAGGGGGTGCTGTTGTTTGAGAGGCTAATCTTGCCTTGGAAGGTGCTGGAGTTGATCTGGGCAGATAAGGAGAAGAGAGTGGCATGGCGTGAGTGGGGGTGGGAAGTTGATGGCCCAGTCTGGTGGTGGTGGCATAAGTGGGAACTGGGGAGCTGGGCAACCTTTTCATCGCTTTCCCATGAAGTACCCCACCCCACATGAGACACCCACAATGTGGCTCCTGTTATGGGCTAAATCATGTCCCTCCCCAATTCATTTGTTCAAGTCCTAACCCCCAGTACCTATGAAAGTGCCTGTATTTGGAGATAAGGTCTTTAGTTATGAAAAAAGAAAAAAAAGAAAAGAAAGGTAATTATGTTCCCTCGGCTGGTGTGGCTCAGTTGGTTGGGCCTCATCCTGGACACCAAAAGGTGGTGGTCAGAGAGCATGAGGGAGGCAACCAATCGATGTTTCTCTCTCACATGGATGTTTCTCTCTCTCTCTCTCTCCCTCTCCCCCCCCCCCCACCCCTTCCTCTCTCCAAAATCAATAAAAAGTAAAAAATAAAAAGGTAATTATGCAAAAATGAGGGTGGGCCCTAACCCAATAGGACTGGTGTCCTCATAAGAAGAGGAGATTAGGACACAGACACGCAGAGGATGAGCATGTGAGAACACAGGGCAAGACACCATCTGTAAGCCAAGGGGCGAGGCCTCAGAAGAAACCTACCCTGCTGACTTGACCTTGGACTTGTAGCCTCCAGGACTGTGAGAAAATAAAGTGAACCAGCCTGTGGTGTTGTTATGGTGGCCCTGGCCAAGTAACACAGTCCCTCTCACCGGAGTGCCTGCCTGGTGCCCTCTGTCTCTCATCCTTCTTCAGTCCGTGGTCTTTTCTCCTGGGTGACCAACTCCAGCTTTCACATGGCTGTAAATGTGCAAATGCCACCCCTGGTCATGAAGCCTCCTTATCTGGCCAGCTTGCCACCCTTTGAAGTGTTGGAGACGGGCCATGCTAAACTCCACCAGCTGTTATAGAAGTTTCTGGAGAATGAAGTGCTACTGAGCATGGGCAGGAGGGGCCAGGATGGCTTCCGAAGGAGGTGGGATGAGAGCAAGCCTCTCAAGCCCTCTCGTGAATCCCTCGCTCTGAGCTAACAGCAGCTACAGCCATTCTTTAGATTCTTCATCACCTCCCCTGTGCCCGGCAAAGCACCTCACATGCCAGGCAGCATCATTTATTGAAATGTTAATTTGGGGTTGCTCTTTTAAACACCTGCCTTCACCCCCTTTTCAGCGCAGCACCATGCTTTGTGTGACTCGGCCTTGGGAACTGGTGGAGTCTAGCATGGCCCATCTCCCAAAACTTCAGAGGGTGGCAAGCTGGCCATATGCTGGCTACCGTCACATTCACTTGGGGCTCTGCAGGATTTTAAATTTGTTGAATTAGTTGCCAACATTTAAAATTGGGTGGTTTTACATAAAATTCAATTTTCTGGCCATTCTTGAAATATGAAACAATAAGGCCTGCATTATAGGATGACCACCCATCCCAGTTTACCTGGCATTCTCCCAGTTCTAGCACTTTCTGGATTTCTGGACTCCAGAACTGTAGGACTACAGATTTCTGTTGTGGTGCTTTGCTAGGGCAGCCCTAGCCAACTCATCCAGGCCCCGTTATTCCCTGGGGCTTGGTGGCTCAGACATTCAGCCAGCCGGCCCAGCCCCAGGAGACACTTGCCATTTTCAACTGCAGTAAATCCCCTGGCGTTAAGCCAGATGTTGATAAGATCATTCTAGGTGTCCTGGAGGGCAGGAGGGAGGTTGTCTTGGAGAGTGACATTGTCTCCAGCCTCAGGGTAGATAGTATGCTGGTCCTTGAGCAGCAAGGACCCCCATACCCCACAGCTGCCAGAGGAAGTGGCCAAGCCTGGTGTGGAGGTCCTAGGTGGGGCACCTAGGCTTGCCAAAGATTCCCCCACCCGAAGGGACTCTGGGCTTTGGAAATGGGAGGCGGGGCGGGGGGGGGGGGGGCCACACCCAGTGAGCTTGGACAGCAAAAAAGCCAAGGGTAACCTTGATGTACAAAAGACAGAGGTGTCACAGAGCCTCCCGGTTCTGATGAGAGGAAAAGGAGGTCCCAGTGGGGAAATGAAAATCTTGCCAGCCCTTCAAAACAGGGTCAGCCTTGCCCTAGCTGGTTTGGCTCAGTGGATAGAACGTTGACCTGTGGACTGAAGGGTCCTGGGTTCGATTCCGGTCAAGGGCACATGCTTGGGCTCAGTCCCCAGTAGGGGTCATGCAGGAGGCAGCTGATCAATGATTCTCTCTCATCGTTGATGCTTATATCTCTCTTTCCCTCTCCCTTCCTCTCTGAAATCAATTTAAAAAATATATATATATGTAAAAATAGTGTCAGTCTCAAAATTTACTTTATTAAGGGCAATTAAGAGAGTGTGTTATTTATCCCTATTATACAGATAAGGAAACTGAGGGTTGGAAAAGTTCAGTCTCCCAAGCTCACAATGCTAGAAAGTAGCAGAGCCAAACCACCCACAGCCTTGGCCGCTGGAGGGGCTGTTTCAAATAGGTTGTCCAGCCTTTCCCAACCATGGCCTCTGTGAACCCTACTGAGGTTCTGTCAGGGCCCACTGTCCCTGTCGCTGCCACCCTCTTTCTCTGCTGGGGCTTTAGGCTGAAACTTTTACTCTGATCCTCTTTATGTTTCCCAAGGTGATTTTAAGAAAGAAAGTCTGAGGGACGTGCAAGTCATCCAATGCAGAGGTTAGTAAGATCATGACCCCAATGTCTGTTCCTGAGGCCTCATTTTCATTTCTTCATTGATTGATTGATTGATTCATCCTTTTTATTTGCTCAGCACATACTGGTTGAAATCTGGCCAGTATTAAACAAAGTAGATCTGGTCCCTCCCTCCAGGAGTTTGTAACTGTTTCTGGAGGTGACCCTTGCTTGCTGTGGAGAAGAGAGAGGAGGTTGGGTTAGTGTCTGTTAACACAGGAGGTAAGAGAGAGCCTCTCAGGTAGGTGCTACCAAGGCCTGAATGGCTGAGACAACGCCCTTCTATACGCCTTCCCCTCCCCCGCCAGTGCTCTGTGGAAGGCTTTAAAAGCAGAAGATTCAGAAAGTGCAAAGGCAGGAGCCCACTCCTGGTGGCTGGTGTGGTCCTGAGGTTCATAGGAGTCACGCGGCAGTCGTGCAAGCAGGAGGAGCTGTCAGCTTCTGGTTAGTACAAGGAAGATGACAGACTGGATGTGAGAGGGAAGCAGGAGAGGAAGAGGCTTTGAGGAGGACTCCTAGGTTTCGGTTTGAGCCACTTGCAGAATGTAGATGCGGCTGGCTGAGAAGGGGCAGGCTGGGAGGGGCAGGTCCCTTAGGTGGAATCACGAATTTGCTTTGAGATGTGCTAATTCAACATGCCCATTAGGCTTGCTGCTGGTAGCGTGGATGAGGAGTGGGGAGGATACCCCACATCCAGTTCCTGTCTTTTCGTCTTTGGGCTCACCCTGTAATGCTGCTGTGACAGGGAGGGCAGGCTTTTTGTCCTCCTGTTAGGCCTTTTGCTTCAATCCTCACTTTTACTTGCTTTAGCCTACAGGCTCTGGATTTGAGGGCCCTGAGGATGCTCCAGTCCCCACACTGTCAATCTTGAGAAGGGAGGTTGGGGTAGGTGACTGAATGACCTGAAAGAATAGTTGTTCTTAGCACACAGCCCAGTGCCCAGCTCCACTTCCTTCTTTGGCAGTGTGTGTGTGTGTGTGTGTGTGTGTGTGTGTGTGTGTGTGTAGGGAGGGGGGGCCTCTGAGAAGCAGTGATGAGGGACAGTTTCCATCTCCTGTCCCCATGATATCATGCTCATGTAGACAGAAAGACTGGAGCCCAAGTGGGTGAGAGAGATAAGAGCACAAGGTCTCTATGAAAATGGAGGCTGCATGACACCAGTGCACAGAGGAACCGTGTGTGAGTGAGCCAGCACATTGCTAAGGAAGGAAAAATCCTCCAGACCCACAGCCCAGGCACTGCCCCTTCCTGCTGTGGACTCTCCTTGCTGCTGGTGGGGGTGGTCCCGCGCCAGGCTCTGACCCCAGCGCTGGCCTCACCAGGGGTCTGAGCATCACCCATTCTGAGAGCATTGTGTTAGGCATCTACCCACACATTGTGTTAGGCATTTCCCCTTCATCCTATTAGCAGAGCCCAATTTTGGGGGGATAGAAATGAGCCCAGCTGAAATACTTCCTCGGATCCTTTGTAGCTAGTGGTGGCCCTGTTGCTCCAGTTCCACCCAATGAAATAAGAGAGGAAGTCAGTGGGTAGATATTGAAAAAGGAACTGACTCAACTGGCATGTTCACCAGCTCGTTATCTCTGATCGCTGGACCTCACCCTTTCCTCTTTCTACCTTCCTGGAAGACAATCTGGATGCCTGAAGGTGCAGCAGCCATCTTTCAACCATGAGGCTAAAAGGCAGAAGCTGAGTGTGCTGGAGGAGGAAGATAGGAGTCTGGATCTTGGCTGATACCTTTAAGCAGAGGCAACAGCCCTTGGCTGCCTACTCTGAACTTATTTTTCTGCATGAGATTAAAACAAAAATCCTTCTTTGTTTAAGCCTCCATTACTCTAGTTTTCAGTTACTTGCAGCTGAACATAGTCTTAGCTGATACTCAGCCCATACCACACAAACTCTGGTAGCACCCTTGGAAATCTCAGCACCTACCCCAGCCAGCCCTAAAGCAGCCCTGCTCACACACAGCAGTAGCCATGCCTGTACCGGGACCTCACCACACAGAGGTGATGGCCCAGAGGAGTGGAAGCACAGGCTCAGAGAGGTTTAGTGATTTGTCCCACATCACACAGCTAGTAAAGAGCAGAGTCGACCATCAACATCAGATCTGTCTCAGGGGCACCGATTCTCCTCTGATACTAGAGTGGGTGTAGATTGGCAGAGATGTGGGGGTTCACAGACCAAAGAATCTAATGTGATTCCCTAGGAATAATAATAATAATAATATTCAAAATTTCTACCCCTATCTCCTAACTCCCATTATCTTGCTCTGTGTTTTCTCTCCCATAAAACTGATCACCTTCCAGCACACCACATGATTATGTCATTGTATGATGTCTGTCACCCTTCCTCCCACCCCCCCAGATTAAGCCCCACATGGACAAGGGTCTTGGTCTGGGCTTTGTTTATTAATGCACTCAAAGAGCCTAGAATAATGCCAATGAAGAAGGTGTTTGTTGATTTGAATTAAATAGGGATGTTTTCTGAGCAGCCACTGTTATGGGCTGAATTGTGTACTCCCAAAACTCACATGTTTAAGTCCTAAGTCCCAGCACCTCAGTACTGTACTTGGAGATAGGGTCATTAAAGAGGTAATTACATTAAAATGAGGTCATTGGGGTGGGCTCTAATCCAATCTTACTGGTGTTTTTATAAGAAGAGTTTCGACACAGATTCACACAGTGAAGAACATGTGAGGATACATGGCCAACTACAGGCCAAGGGGAGAGAGGCCTCAAGAGAAATCTACCCTGCCAACACCTTAATGTCAGACTTCTCGACTCCAGAATCATGAGAAAATAAATTTCTGTAGTTTAAGCCACTCAGTCTGTGGTCCTTTGTTACAACAGCCCTAGCAAACTATGTCTGGCTTAGTTTGAAGGATTTTGTACGAGTTGCCTCAATTGATCTTAACCACAATGCTAAGAGATAATACAGCTCAGATGCAGAAACTGAGGCCCAGGAAGCGATGATGAAGAGGCCTGGGGAAGGCTATATTTTGGGGTGCTAGGCCTCCTGGGGCTGGGAGGAGGGAGACTCAGCTGCTGACCCATCAGGGACCCATCTTTATCAGGAGATTCCTCCCCTGCCCACTCATACCTCACCCCTACATGGTCCAATATTGGACTCCTTGTACCCCAACCTGCTATCCCAGCAGCTTTGTGGAGAGCCCTATGATCTGAGACGCTGCCTGGCTCTCCCCAAGCAACAAGTCTCTGTGGTGCGATTTCAGACATCGAGGCCAATGGAGTGGGAAGAATTTCTTCAGTGACTCTCAAAGCAGTTAGTCCTTGTGCATTGACCAGAGAGGCAGACTCTCCAAGACAAGGTGTGAGGAGCCCATTGGTTCTTCAGCTACCACTCATAGTCAGGACAACACTAGAGTCTAATATTTACTGAGGTCCCACCAGGTGCCAAGCCTTGTCGGAAGTGCATTCTATCCAGTTTTTCCTCTGGGCAGCCCTGCAAATGGACACTGATATTGTGATATTTCCCCTCAGATGGGGAAACTGAGGCTTAGAGAGCTCAAGTGATTTGATCATTCGGTTAGTAGGTTGTGAGTCCTATCCCAGTGCTGGTTTGCTTCACCATTAACAGCCACTGGCTGTAGACCCTGCCTCATGCTACCTTAGGCTCTAGTTGGTCGGGCATGTTCCCCACACCCCTTGTGTTGGGAGAGAATTAGGAAGGAAGTTCGTGGGAAAGAGGACGGAAACTGCCAACCAGTGTAACAAAGGTCTGAACTCCTGAATATGTGGTCAGTTACCTCCCTGGCTTGTTCTCCCTCCCCACTAACCACCTCTCCCTGGGAGCTGAGATTGTCCCCTCGGTCTGAGTCTACCCTTTTCAAGGCCACCCCTGTTCATCTCAGCCAGGTTCATGAGGGAGGCGAAGGTGCCCCCTGCACCAGTTTTTTGTCACTGGTCAGCCCACAGCAGAGGAGAGAGAGGAAGTTTCCCTGGGGCTGGAATGGTCCAGGCCCTTCCTGGAGGAACAAGAACAGTCTGGAGACAGTCTGAAGCATGGCATGTGGGCACTGGGTGGTGAATTGCCTCAGCTCTGTCCTCAGGACCACTTCCCTCTGGCCATGGGGCCCCGCTTCCTTTCCTCATTAGCAACAGTGTGGGGCTGTTTCTTTCCCTTTCGTGCTGAGAAAACCCTGAGGAGGTGCCCTTTGACCATCCACCAGGCTTTAGGAGTCGGGCTGGGAAACTTTTCCTTCCCCTGCTGGCTTCGTGGACACTTCAGGTCGACTCTGCGTGAAGATGAGCCAGCAGGCCCTTCTCCACTCCCTCCCCAGGCCACCTCTCCTCTGTGTGAGTGTGGCCAATCCAGGTGCGGTGGCATGCCCCCCATGTCTGACGTGTCCTCTGTGTGTGTGTGTGGAGGGGGCAGGTACATGTGCCCAGGAATGCCACCTGTGTCTGTTAGTGAGCCTGCCCCCTGTCCTGTCCCCAGGTGGCTGGTAGGAAGATGGTTGGCAGAGGAAGAGGGCAGTGATGTCAGTAGGCTGAGACATGGGCAGGTGGGCTGGGTGGCCTTGGTGGGAAGCCAGAGGGCATGAGGAGGCTGCCCAAGGCCACGCCCACTCAGAGTCTGAGGAAGTGGCAGGGCCCCAACTCCAAAGGCTCACCAGCCACAACCAGGCAAAGCCTCTGGCTGCACCTCCAGGGCCTCTGGAGCTGTGGCCCTGGGGCCTGGGCGTGGTGCAGGCTGATGGAAGTGGGTCACGTGAGGGCTGTTCCCTTGTGTCCCGGCAAAGCCCTCACCTCCCAATCATACGTATCCTATTTTATGGATAACTTCTGGGCTCTTCGGGAGAAAAGTTAGTGTGACGGCCTTGCCTTCTGAACCTCCCCCCAACCTGCAACCCCTCTAAACCCCTATCTTCACTTATCAGACACCCAACACCCTGTTTCTCATTTTCTGGATGACTCTGCAGTTCTAGAAATTAGAACCTGCTGTGTTGTGACAAGTGGTTTCTGTCGCCCCCCCGGAAAGTGGATGACACTGGCCTTGAGACTCCATGGGACACCTCCCACAACCTGCAGCTACAGGGGTAGAATGAGAGGACCAAAGCCTGGAGTAGATTTGCTAGGCAGGTTGGGGTTACTGAGACAACTGTAGGTGCATCGAGAGAGTTGGGTGGGCAGGCAGCACAGGGGTGAGTGGAAGGGGTCTGGGAGGGGAGCCGAGGTGTATTCCTGACAGGAGAGGGGGGAGTGGTAGAAGAGAGATGGGAAACCAGAAGCAGGTGGGAGCGGGGTCTCCATGGATGGCAGCAGAGGCCTGGCTAAACATGTGGGGGACATACACAGGCCAGGCAGAGCTGGTTTCAGTGGGAGCTGGAGAGGGGCAGGTTTCTGAGGTGTGTCTGTGGTCACCAGGACCGTGGCCAAGGCTCCCGGGGGCATACCTGTGACAGCCTCTGAAGGGCCTGTCAGTGCAGGTATGTTTGGTCCACATCACACTGTTGAGGGATCACTGGAGGCTTGGGAGGAAGCAGGTGGCCTGAGCCTCTATGTGCCGGGCAGGTGTGCAGGCCAGGGAGGGGTCACAAGTAGGAAAAGGAGGCACTTCCTTTTGGAAGAAGCTGAAGAGGATATTGCTGCTGCAGGGGCCCTGAGGCTACGGCCGGAGCTACACCTGGAGGGGGCTGGTGGCTGGGGGAAGGATGAGCAGCAGGCCCAGGAAAGGGCCTTTGTGGGGCATCTGACACCCGGTTCCCACAAGGCTGTGGCAGATTATTGTGGTTTGGACACAATCGCCACCGAGAGGACAGCTGCCCCAGTCTGGGGAGCAGAGGCTACCACTCCCCCGCTGCTCTCTGTTGGGGATCACTACCCAGCAGAAGGGGTTCCTTCCAGAGGCCCAGCAAGAACGTGCAGGAGAGGAAGGTGAACAAGGCAGAGCCCTGTTTTCACTCCAACAAGAAGCAGAAAGGTGTGTACCCAAAGAAGCAAAGACAAAGAGTGTGGGCTCCCAGTCACTGGAGCAAGTGGCTCTGAACTCGGCCTTGAGGGTTGTGTGGGCCACGGACAGGGGACACTGGCGGGGGGTGGGGGGAGGCAGGGATGGCCTGAGGAGTCTCAATGAAAAGGACAACAGCTCACAGTATCAGGGATTAGTAATTGCATCTCTGGTCACTATGGGCATGAAGCGTGGGCTCTGTCCTGGCATCGAGCCAGCGCTCAGTAGGCAGTAGCTGTTATCACTGTGGAAGTGGGCCTCCAGCAAACTGTGAAAGGTGCCCTGAGTTTTGAGTGTCAGCCTATTTTGGAGCCAAACTAGACAGCTTTTTGCACCCTTTCTGCCCCAATCCCTTCCCTGACCCTATGGGCAGGGCTGGAGCCCAGTGGACCCAGCCCTCTATAGCCCTGTTGTTCAGAGCTGGGACCCCGTATGACGGCGAGGCGCCCCACTGCCTTGCATTCTCTGCTCCGTGGACACCACCACATTGGCCCCACCCCACTGCAGTGGATTAAGATGAACTTCCACTTCGCCCGGGTGTTTCCACCGGGAGAAGCCAGGAGATTATGGTTAGGGACACAAATTCCCTCGAAACTTGAAGGCTACTCTGGAGAGACGCCTTCACTGCTCCATGGGGGATCTGGGTGTCATTTCTGCCATTTAACTGTGTGAATCAAAAAAGAGTTCAATAATTCTAGAGGCCAATCTCTATCTCGAGCCCCCTATCTGCCTCATGGCAGATACTTGAGCCAATTCCAGAAAATTCACCGGTTCTGTGATCGCCCTCCCCTACAGTCCAATTTAAGCTCTACTTATTCTGTTTTCCTCCTCCTCACTTCTGTAGAAGGATCCAAGTTGGGTCCAGGCACTGGGGGAAGAGGTGGGTCCTTGGGAGCATCCTTAAGCCTTGCTGGCCTCCACTCTGTCCTTTGTCTTGCAGTCAGCATCTGTCCCCCAGCCTTTGCCGAGATGCATTCTCAGCTTGTCGCAGAAGGGCGAAGGGGACAACCTCTGGGACAACCACTTCCGCCTTGCTACGGCAAACCACAAGATCCTATCTAGAGAAACAGGGCCTTACAGGAGAAGGGGTGGGTATGCCGTCATGTATCTGCCCACCTTCCACCTCCTTCCTCCAAAGTGGATAGGGGCCAGAAGAGGGGGCAAGACTTGGATAAAATGGCCCTTTCCTGGAAGAGCATAGCAATTCGTCTTTGAATATGCAAAGCAGGTTGGTGGCAGAAAGTAATGAGCATGGAATTACTCTGCATAATAAAGTGGGGAGAAATAGTTTTGGAGTTGGGGGTGGGTCAGGGCCTCAGCAAAGGGAGTGAGAAGGGAGTCTACAGTGACTGCCTGCTGAATGGCCAAGAAGCTTTGCAAGAATAGGGACACCTACTTTGCCACTGTGCTGGGGTGGGCCTTGTGTGTCTTCTCAAACTTTCAGTAAAGTAGTCTGAACCCAAATTGGAGTGTTCCCCTTGGAAACGGAAGGGAAGTTCTTTCATTCCCAAGTTCAAACTCTCACTCCCTGGCCCTTGGGGAGGCCCTGGGCAAGGTTAGCCACACTTACCCTGAGTCTGCGATCCTGGTATGACCAGCAGTGATCAGTGGCTCCAGTGGAGCAGAAAGTTCTGGGGAAGGGGTCACCTTTGAGGAGTGGGGGTGGGGGTGGGGGGGCATGTGGACAAGCCTGGGGAGTGGGGGGTCCGCTCCCAACCCTCCTCTATGAACACGTTTGGCTCTTTAATCAGCAGCTCGGGTGATTTTTATGTATGTCAACAATCTGTAAAAGAAAAAGAAAAGTTGTTCTCAAACTGGTCTGGGACAGAACTATTTTTGTGTGATGCAATTAATAATTTCCTTCTCAGAAGAAACCAGCATTCTTGACGAAATGCATAAACAAGCACATTTCTTTTTTTTTTTTAAATATATTTTATTGATTTTTTACAGAGAGGAAGAGAGAGGGATAGAGAGCTAGAAACATCGATGAGAGAGAAACATCGACCAGCTGCCTCCTGCACACCCCACACTGGGGATGTGCCCGCAACCAAGGTACATGCCCTTGACCGGAATTGAACCTGGGACCCTTGAGTCCGCAGGCCGACGCTCTATCCACTGAGCCAAACCAGTTTTGGCTCTGATGAGCTTTAATGGAATCAAGACTAGTGGGAAACCAGTGTCCGGCCCACCCAGCTGCCTCGTAAAAAGGGGCAGAGGACCTGCCTGTGTTTATGTAAGGAGCTGTGGAAACACCCCTTTCCCTGCTCCTTTCACAAGGAGAGACTATAACACCAAAAGATGCCCTAAGATAGTGATAAAATATGTGGTAGAGGGCCCACTTGTGTCTAAACTAGGTTTCTGACAGGAATGGACTCACTGTGACCTGTATAGTCAGATGTATCTTAGGAGGGAGCTGGACACGGGCACGTGGCCCTTGGTTTCGGCATTATCATTAGCATCATCTGATTCAGAGAATATCTGTCTCAGGCCAGAAAAACACAGGATGCAGTTTCTATGTTGGCCTCCCTAACATAGGTTTAAGTTTTTTTTTTTTTAAAGATGATTTTGGTAAGGAAAGAGAGAGAGAAAGAAAGAAAGAGAGAGAGAGAGAGAGAGAGAGAGAGAGAGAGAGAGAGAGAGAGAGAGAGAGAAAAGAGCATTAATTTGTTGTTCCACTTATTGGTTGATTCTTGTATGGTCCCTGACCTGCAACCTTGGCAACCTTGGTGTGTGGGGATGATGCTCTAATCAACTGAGCTACCCCGCCAGGGCCTAGGCCTTCTTTTTACTGGTACCTTTTCAATCACCCACCTTCAAACGCATCTCACTGTCTGCACTTTTTCTAACTATGATTGCTCCTTTGAAGCCCTGTGAAGAGCATGGCTTCCTCCTCCCTGCAGCAGCTTCCTGACTCTCCCTGGGGCCTCCTACCCAGGCTCCCCCACCAGCACAGGCCCTTCACTTTCAGTAAAGCCAAGGCCACTGGCGCTGGTAATAGGAGAAAAGAGTTAGTCACCTTCTCAGCTCAGGCTGTCCCAACCCAGCCTCTCCCAACCTCTCCCCACCCCCAGTGCAGGCACAACACGTCTGTCTCTGCTGATTATGAGATAGCTCATGGCTGTTAGGTCTGCTTGAATAAGCTCTTTTGTCTCAGAGAATTTTCCCATGTCAAACATTTAGTCTGCTGTGTTATGGGTCAGTGAGCAAGGAGATAAGTTTGAATTCTTAAATAACTTTGTGAGCACATGACATCTGTCTGAAAGGCAATCAAACAGCATCTGTCACACTGCCCCCAACTTTCAAGACTCTTTCTTTCTTTAAAAAAATATTTAGTTTATGTTTTATATCCCAAAGAAAGACATTTAAAAAACCCCACCTCAAATACTACAGAAAGATATACTTTGGAAGATGAAAGTTCCTCATAAGTCTGCATCAACCTCCTCCGCTCCCCCAATGACAGAAAACTATTGTTAATACTTTGGCATATATTGCTCTAATTTTTCCCTAACTAACATAGATAACATTATCATAATCATCATCACCCTTATTATTGTCCTGCGACTTGTTTTTTGACTTAACGTATCTTGAACTTATTTCAGTATTAGGATCTCATTTTTTAAACAATTGTACAATGTTCATTGTGATCATGAATAATCATTTTTGTAATGAGTTTCCTATTCATAGATACTTGGAATTCAACCCCTTTTAACAGCATTTTTTCTTAATATAAACAATACTGCAATGGATATCCTTATACATATGTTTTTGTGTACTGGTGAGTGTTTCTGTGCGTATAGAGTACATTTCTAGAAGCAGAAATGCTGGGTCAAAGATATAAACACTTAAAATTTAGTAGGCATCACCAATTTGACTGAACCACATATTGCTATGGTTCAGTTTGTGGATTTCTTACAGGTACAAAATGCCACTGGGCACAAGAAGTGGCTGTTTACCTTGAGTATACCCACGAGAGTGTTTCCCACGCTGTCTGTAGGACTTGAGGCATCTCTGCGTGTGAGGACTAACCCAGGAGAGGACAGAGGCATACATTATCAGTTTGAAAAGGACAGAAGTCATCAGAGGAGTGAATTCCAAGAAAGAAGGGGCCTGGATGACACAGACATTTATGAAACTGTCTGTCTATAGTCCATCTGTCTTTTGGAAATAGCACATCCCTTTGGGAGAAACCTCTTCCTACATCCCAACTCCAACTATTGGGTTCTAGTAGGAGCTACCTCTGCTACTGTTTGCCAGCCTAGCCATGGGTCAGTGATACAATCTCCAGCTGATTAGAGATTATATTAGTTCCCTAGCACTTTTTGAATGGGAAATAAGGGAAGAGCGCTTTTGTTCCAGGTGAGGGGTTGGAAACATGTGTGTCTGGAGTGGGCAGAACCATGATTTCTGTACTGCAGAAAAACACAGTTGGGGAGACTAAAGCTGATTTTTAAAAAAATATATTTTTATTGATTTCAGAGAGGGAAAGAGAGATATAAACATCAATGATAAGAGAGAATCACTGATCGGCTGCCCCCTGGATTGGAAGACTAAATATTGTTATGAACTAAATATGTCATTTCTTCCTAAATTAACCTATAGATTCAGGGAAATTCCAGGAGAAATCCTAGTTGGTTATCCTATCTAATAAAGGAGTGATATGCAAATTAACCATCACTCCGTTACACCCACAAGCCACGCCCACTAGCCAATCAGGAGCGAGTATGCAAAATAACCCAACCAAGATGGCTGCGGCCACTGAGTGAGCAGGAGGCTTGGGTTTCCCCGGCGATGGAGGAAGCCAAGCTTTCCGCACACCCTGGCCAAAGTTTCAATTATAGAAGATAAATAAACCCCAACAAAATGGCGGCAGCCACGGAGCTGGAGAGAGCAGGAGGCTAGGGTTGCCCCGGTGATGGAGGAAGCCAAGCTGCTGCAGCCCTGGCCTGCTTTGGCCTCTGCTTAAGGCTACAAAGTTTCAATTATAGAAGATAAATAAATCCCAACAGAAATGGCTGCTGCCACGGAGCGAGCAGAAAGCTTGGCTCCGCTCCAGGCTAAAAAGTTTCAATTGTAGAAGATAAATAAATCCCAGATACCAGGGCCTCCGCTTGGGTCACCGGGGGGTGTGGCCGGCCTGCAAACCACCACAGGCCCCTTGCCCAGGCCACCCCACGCCCCAAGGGAACCCCCACCCTGATCCAGGACACCCTTCAGGGCAAACCAGCTGGCCCTCACCTGTGCACCAGGCCTCTATCCTATCTAATAAAAGAGTAACATGCAAATTGACCATCACCCCAACACACAAGATGGCTGCCCCCATGTGGTCAAAGATCCTGCCCCCATGTGGACACAAGATGGCCACCACAAGATGGCCAGCAGGAGAGGGCAGTTGGGAGGGACCAGGCCTGTAAGGGAGGGCAGTTGTGGGCGATCAGGCCAGCAGGGGAGAGCAGTTGGGAGGGACCAGGCCTGCAAGGAAGGGCAGTTGGGGGCGATCAAGCCTGCAGGGGAAGGCAGTTAGGGGTGACCAGGCCGGCAGAGGAGGGAAGTTGGGGGCAAACAGGCTGGCAGGGGAGCAGTTAGACATCAATCAGGCTGGCAGGGGAGTGGTTAGGGGGTGATCAGGCTGGCAGGCAGAAGTGGTTAGGGACGATCAGGAAGGCAGGCAGGCGAGCAGTTGGGAGCCAGCAGTCCTGGATTGTGAGAGGGATGTCTGGCTGCCCGTTTAGGCCCGATTGCGATAGGGTCTAAACGGGCAGTCGGACATCCCTCGAGGGGTCCCAGATTGGAGAGGGTGCAGGCTGGGCTGAGGGACACTGTCCTCCCCCCCCCCGTGCACGAATTTCGTGCACCAGGCCTCTAGTTTTATGATAATAAAATTCTGAATTATGATTCTGAAATTTGTATGGGAAATTCAAATGATTTAGAATAGCTGAGGCAATACTGAATAAGAACAAAGTTGGAGGACTTATACTATTTGATTTTAAGATTTACTATATAGAGCTATAGTAAGTAAGACAGCCTGATGGTGGTGCAAGAGTAGACAAAATAGACAGATGGAACAGAAAAGAGAGTCAAGAAACTGTCCTCACATACATGGGACCTGGATTTATGACAAAAACTCCATGGCAAGTCAATAAGGGACAAATGCTTTTTTTTCAGTGAGTGATGTAGGTCAAATGAACATTCCTATGGGAAGATTAATCTTGACCCCCTACTTCAAACAACATACATTAATTAATTTGAGATGGATCCTAGTCCTAAATGTGAAAGTTAAAACTGTAAGCGTGACAGGATGGAAATCTTGACTGTAGTGGTGATAACACGTCTGTACGAACTTGTTAAAAGTTTGCCTACTTTGTGACATTCACCCAGCTATATCTTTGTTTTTATGTCTTTTAATCTATGAATTACACTTCACAATAAAATTTATTTATAAAGCAAAACAAAAGTGTCAGAGCATGAAAATGATTGAATTCTTCTGTATGTAAATTACACTTCGATAAGAAAATATAAAAACAAAGTAGTAAGGCTATTGGGCTGTTGGGAGGCTAGCTACCCTGACATATATCAGCCACCAACCCCAACTCTATGAACTGTGCATCATGCAACCTGTGTCCCCCTGTGAAATTCATTCCAACCCAAGGACATCACAGGAGGAAGTGGAAAGTTCAGTAGGCAGGAAGAAGTCGGAATCGTTGATGAGTATCTGACTCTATTTTGTTTCAAGATTTGATGAGCATGCAGAAGAGAATGGAAAGCCCCGCTGCCTCTGGTCCCCAGGTTTTAGGCAGGAAACTTCATTCTGAGTAAAAACCAGAATGCCAGTGTGATTCATGTATTGAAGGGACGAGCAGGAAGAAAACATTTTTTTTTCCTCTTAATGCCAACTCCAACTTGCTCTTTGAAATGAGCTTGTCTTTTCCTGCTATCTTGCTTTGGGTTTCCCCAGGAACAGACCCAGAGACACAAATTTGAGTGCAAGCAGTTTATATAGAGGCAATCTTAGGTCGCATAGGTAGGAAGTGAGGTAGGAAAGGGAACAGGAGTACAAATCCCAAGAAACCCAAAACAGTAATTCCAAAGAATATATGCCGCCCTGTGTTTATTGCAGCAATATTTACAATAGTCAAGTTATGGAAGCAACCCAAGTGCTCATCAATAGATGAGTGGATAAAGAAGCTGTGGTACATATACACAATGGAATACTACTCGGCCATAAAAAGAATGAAATCTTACCTTTCGTGACAGCATGGATGGACTAAGTCAGTCAGAGAAAGACAAATAGCATATGATTTCACATATATGTGGACTCTAAAGAACCAAACAAACAAAATAGAAATAGACTCACCCAGCTGATGTGACTCAGTGGTTGAGCATCGACCTATGATTCAGGAGATCACAATTCGATTCCCAGTTCAATTCCTGGTCAGGACACAAGCCTGGGTTGTGGGCTCAATCCCTGGTGGGGAGAGTGCAGGAGGCAGCTGATTGATGATTCTCTCTCATCATTGATGTTTCTATCTCTCTCTCTCCCTCTTCTTTCCTCTCTCTGAAATCAATAGAAAACTAATATATATATTTTACTCATAGATACAGAGAACAGTTTGACAGTTTTCAGAGGGGAGAGGGGTTGGGGGACTGGGTGAAGGATTAAGCAGTACAAATTGGTAGTTGCAGAACAGCCACAGAGATATAAATTACAGCTTAGGGAATATAGTCAATAAAATCATAAAAACTATGTATGGGGCCAGATGGGCCCTGAAAACATTGGGGGATCACTCTAACCATCATACGGTACAGGAATTTAATATAGAATAATATTGAATGTAAATGTAACTGATAAATTACACACACACACACACACACACACACATATATATATATATGTGTGTGTGTGTGTGTGTGTTTCAGACATCATGGAACTATCTCCACTGGGGGCTAGGAAGCTGCGGTACTTAACCACAGCCTCCTGTCCCTCATTGGTAGAGAGAGGACTGCTTCCCCACACTTGAGCACTTTCGGTTTGCCTTGCTCAAGGGTTGTGCACCATCTCTAGTCAGATAAAAGCCCTTAGCCAGAGTCGCAGGTACCCTCAAAACACAGCCTTCCTCATAACATCAGTGCCTAGGGGTATGGGGACAACATAACTGCTTAGAATCTGGGAGGGCTCAGTTTTCCAGGCTTTTAGTCACAAGAAAAGACTCCTTGTAACAATGGGAAAATGTTTGATGTTTTGTTCTACTTAAATCCTCTCCCCTGCTTCAGCTGGGGCCTTCCTTCACACTGGATACCAGTAGGAAAATAATCTGATTGGTTTTCTTTGTGACTCAATCTTTTTCCTCCTGTACTATTTGCTCTTTTTGGTCTCTGCAGGGCTAGACTGGGCAGGGGAGGGGAGGTAAGCGGCAGGAAAGACTTTGCTTGCTGATTGAGTTGTAATTTAATCCTGGTGTTTTCAGCACGGGGAAGAGGCACAGTTGGTGCGTTATTTTCTCTGGGAACATTTTTTTTTTTTGGGGGGGGGGGGGGGCGTGTATGTGTGTGTGTGTGGGGGGGGCGGGAATGAGGCGGGAGGCTCTTCAGGGATTCTACCATTGCTGGGTATCTTGCACCTACAGCTGCCTTGAAGTGGGCAATGTCTCCTCCTGCTGGCCGACTGATACCAGTGCAGGGCTTCCTCTTCTGCTTTGGTTCAGTCTCCTGCTGGACTTCCATGTAGGTCTCTTGGGCAGAGTCTTTCTCAAGAAGACCTGTCTGGCTTCCTTCAGCAAGCCCGCTTCTGGCCAATGGGATGTACACATCTGTCCCTGTCCCATCAAGCTCTCAAAGAGTAGGCCATTCCCACTGTAGTCATGCCATCTCCTGCAGCTGCCAGAGTCCTACAACTCACAGCCTTCACATTTTGTGGGTGTGGTTCCAGCCTAGTGGCCTTCATTTCTAATCCCTAAGGGGTTCTCTTCAAGCCCCTCTCACTGGCTTGAGATGGTGCAAACTGCCTTCTGATAACAGCTTGTCAGCTAGGAAGCTTTGGGTCGAAGGAATGCAAAATCCAAGTTCAACTGGCTTAAACTATAGCACCTCTAACTGTAGGATTGGTATGTTTTGGGGCAAACTGGTCTAGTGGTTTAAAGATATCTCTACGGACCCAGCATCTTTGCATTTCTCTGCTTTGTTGCTTGCTGTGTTGGCTGTCTCTGAAGATGGTGGTTGCCAGATGCAATCCAGGCTGCATATTTTCTGGTTTACATCTATTGGTTTGCACCCTTCTCTGTAGATCCCTCTGTTCAACTGTTCTAAACAAGAGTCCTGAGAGTCACTCTGATTGGCTAAGCTTAAGATACTTGTCCATCCCTGAATCAACGGTTTATGGGTGAGGGGATGGAAGATGTTAATTGACTAAGCCAGTCAGGGTCTAACCCAGTATTGGAGGCAGGTCACCTCCTCTGCAGTACAGGTATCTCCTGTTTTCTGAAAGTTTGTATTGTGCCACTTCACTACACTAACCTGAAATGTTCCCTTATCATGCTCTTTATTCATATGCATTTGGGGGCTTTAGCTGGACTTTCTGTTCTGTTTCATGGGTCAGTCCATTTCTGCTGATGCCAAACTGTTTTAATTACTGATCTTTATAACATATTTTTAGATACAGTAAGTCTAATCCCCCATTACTTTTCTTTAAACAAATTTCTGGGTAACTTATATATTTATTTTAAAAATATAATTGCTAATGACTCAAATATATAAAAACATATAAATAAAAACATAACCAGCACCCAGTTTAAAAAATTAAACATTACCATAAATTCTTAACTGGGCAAGTCTTGGTGGGTAGTCATGCTCCAGGACTATAACTTCTTTAGTGAAAGGTTTAAGCCAGTCCCATCTTTCACTGGAAAGAGACTGGCCTGGAGCAGGTTTTCCTCATGCCGGCCTATAGTGTATGGGTCTTGATTTCATGCAGGAAAGATTTCACAACACCAGTCCAGGTGACTCTGAGAGTACATTTATGAAAGCTGGGGACAGTGAAACAAAGGAAGGAGTTAGGATATAAGAAGCAACAAGAGAGAGCCTAAGTGGAGCTGGTTGGTCCTGTAGAAACATTATAGAAAAGAAGTGAGCCACACAGGACTGTGTGGACTCACTGAAGAGTAAAAGTCACAATGACAGAAGTGAGCCAAGGCAGGGCTTCTTTTTAGCTCATTGAAAAGTTATGCCGTAGCTGGTTTGGCTCAGTGGACAGAGAACCTGTCTGTGGACTGAAGGGTCCCAGGTTTGATTATGGTCAAGGGCATGTACCTCGGTTGCAGGCTCCTCCCTGGCCCAGGCCCTGGTCAGGGTGTATGCAGGAGGCAACCAATTGATGTATTTTTCTCACATCAATATTTCTCGCTGTCTTTCCCTCTCTCTTCCACTCTCTCTCTAAAAATCAATGGAAAAATATCTTTGGGTGAGGATTAAAAAAAGAAAAGTTAGAAAAAGGGGACCTTGGAGACAGGTCCAATGGCCCAGGGTGAGCTGCCATTTCCCACTGCTCCCCTGGTCACAAGTCTCACAGGGCTCCTTAGAGTTTAGGAGAAAGGGAACAAAAGTACATGCCCGAGAAAAGGAAGAGTGTGAACATGCTCCAAAGAGAACATCTGCTGACTTCCTTTATCTTGAGGGTTTTTATCTGTTTTCTAAAGATGGCAATTTTAGAGAAGGCCTCAGGTCAGGATCTCAATAAGCTATCAGCTTTCCAGGTGTGCCGTTCAATATGCTGATTTATCAAAATGAGTGTATAAAAGGATCTGGGTCATTCTCCGGTCAGTTTCACCTTCAAAGAGTGTCACGGAAGAGGGACCAGGACCAAGGTAGGTCTGCCCCTACACTGTCTAGAATGTATAAACCATTTACTCCTAAGTGTCCTTGGCTCGGGAAGAGAAGGCCTTGTGATTTATTAGCTGGCTGACTAGTTTGTTCAGCTATCTGTCTGTTTCCTCATT
Source organism: Cnephaeus nilssonii (assembly GCF_951640355.1). Classification (NCBI taxonomy): domain Eukaryota; kingdom Metazoa; phylum Chordata; class Mammalia; order Chiroptera; family Vespertilionidae; genus Cnephaeus; species Cnephaeus nilssonii. Next base: position 30,125,317 of record NC_137081.1, on the reverse strand, counting down.
CCACTTGCCAAGAAATATTCCTAGCTTCTTACTATCCTGCCTCATGTCCATTGTTCTTGTGCATCTAAAACTGCGGCTTGCGAGCCACATGCGGCTCTTTGGCCCCTTGAGTGTGGCTCTTCCACAAAATACCACGGCCTGGGCGAGTCTATTTTGAAGAAGTGGTGTTAGAAGAAGTTCAAGTTGAAAATATTTGTCTCTCAAAAGAAATTTCAATCGTTGTACTGTTGATATTTGGCTCTGTTGACTAATGAGTTTGCCGACCACTGATCTAGGATAACACATCTTTGAAATACCAGAAGTAATATCCTCAAAGCAGGTCATCAGTCAGCAAGAGAGCACATAATCTTATTAACTATCCAATGCATAACTTGCTTCCTTCCATCTCCATGTACGCTCCTTCCTTAATTTCAAATGCATAAAATAAGCTGCAAAACTGTTGTTCTTCAGAGCGTTTGAGAGTTTGCTTCCTGGTAATGTTGTCAATTTGGCTCAAATAAATACTTATAAAAATTCTCTCCAGGTTTGGTTGTTTCTTACATGCACAATGGCATCTGCCCTCTGCCGGGCCACTGCCTTTGCCCTATGTTGTGATTCCCTACGATCGTGCTGACAACATGGCTCAAACTGGCAAAGTGCACAGGATACTTAATGCATTTCGCATTGAGAGGTTTTATCTGACATTCTTTTTTTTTATGGCAAGATGCCCTTTTTTACCCAAAATGTAGACACAGTCATATTTCAGAAGTCTCTCTGCTGTGTAAGCTGGCGAGGACATGGCTCAAAGCCTCTAAAGGTGGGTGACTGCTGAGGACAGCAGTGATGACAGGGAGCATCAGGCACAAGGGAGACGGCAGGGAAACAAATAAGAACAGTGTAGAGGGCACAGATGGGGCTGTTAGCAGAAGAAAGTCCAAGAGGAGCAAGAGAGAGAGGCTGAGATTAAAGGGAGGCAAGGAGAAGCTGGGACAGAGTGAATGAACCTGGGAAAGGAGAGACAGTGGTCTGTGCCTTCCCTGCTCAGTTGAGTTCCCGGGCCCCGTGGGAACTGGCTGGGCTGCAAGCAGGAGGACTTGGAAATTCTGAGCAGTACTGCCCCCAGGGACAACCCAAGCAGGGTGAATTCAGTGAGCACAGGGCACTGCCATCTCCCCCCACATCCATCCTCCAGCTTCTCAGTGTTCCCAGCAGGACGGAGCTCCAGGGGGCCACTCCCTCAGGAGCAGGCCCTTTGTTGGCGTTTTCTTCCTCCCCTGTCCCACATGTGTGTCCTAGTCCTTCTCTCAAGTAAATGCCCTGTCCCCAAGTCCTTGACTCGTTCCCAAGTAGGGGATGCAAAACCTTACCTCTACCCACCTTATGTTTTAAGCTGGGGCTTTTTCAGAACAGATTAACAAGAGCAAAACCATTGTTAACTCAGGCAGTGCACATCATCCTGTGGGTAACAAGCAGGTGGCTTAGAATCCTGGTTCATTAACATCTTCAACAAAGAACAAAGATCTGCAGAGAAATGACAGGACTAAGGAAAGCAGTTTTCAACTTCCAAGGATGGCTACAGCGGGAAGGTAAATGTAGAGGAGGCAAATGGTGGCGGAAGGTGGTTTGCAGGTTCCTCTGGTGCAGATAAGAGTCTGGGCTGATAAGAGCCTGTTTCCAGTACAAGGAGAATTTATATCCTGCCTGTAGGCAAAACAGGGGAGGGTAAAGAGCACTTTTCCTATGTTTGCTACTTTTTCATTATCTTCAACTCAAATTAATTTTTTATGTCAAAGAGATACAAGAATTCCGAGCAAATCACCTAAAATGGGCCTCTGTGATACGTGGATAATTTTGAGTTCAAGACAACCGAGACCTAAGACCCCCATCCCCTTTAACTACCTGGAAGAATTTAAATTAGGGGCCTTGCCCATAATAATAGTGATTACCAGAAGTGACTTTTTATGACTTATACTGGGGGTGGGGCAAACTACTAACTTCTAAATATTTGCTCTTCTTATCAACCTGCAAAGACCTTCCTCCCCTCTGAAGTCCCAAAGGCATCTTACCTCATCCTTAGCTCAGAATGTCATATATACCTTGTGAACAAAAAAGGGGTTTTATGGAAAATCACCTCACAGGGTCATCGGATCATAAATTCCTGCCTGGGCAGGTCACGGTTGGTAGTCATGCCCCAGGCATATAACATTTTTAGTAAAAACATTATCTTTGCCTTAATTTCAAGCACATAAAAGAAATGGCAAACTGTTATTCCTAGAAACATTTTTCCTCAGTCTGTTGAGATCTTGCTTCCAGGTGTACCCTCTTTTTGGTTCAAATACATTTTTATAATTTTTTTTTTTTTATGTTCGTATGTCGACACTCATTTTCTCTGTCTCAGAACCTCTCATGTCCCTAGGGTCTCTGTCTCATATATGTGGGGTTCCCATCTGTCTGTATGTAATTAAATTTGGTTATTTTCTCTTGTTCATTTATCTCATGTACATTTAATTATTAGACCGACTGAAAGGATCTAGGATGGCAGAGGAAAGTTTTTGCCTCCCCCACAGTCGGTGCTGTGAGCAGGCTATTCGCCGGCTGGGCGCTGCTCACCCCCCCAGCTGCTCCAGGAGAAAGGTCCTGGGACCACCAATGTGAGCAGGCAAAGATCGGAATTCTTACCAGGTCAGACTCCCGGGTCTCTACCCGAAGAGTTCGGTGGAGGCAGTGATGAGAGTCCTTTCTTTTCCTTTTAAAATTTAGGTTATATGGATAACAAGGGGTTCTGTAATAAAGCTGACAGGAAGTGCAGTGATGGGAAGTCACCTCTCAGGGTGATCTGATCATAAATTCCTAACTGGGCAGCTCATAGTGGGTAGTCATGCCCCAGGCGCATAACTTTTTTTTTTTAGTGACATGTTTACCTCTGCCTTGAGCAAGCCCTGTCCATTGTTCTTGTGCATCTAGGTTAACACACCTTGGAAATGCCAGAGTAATCCTCTTTTTGAAGCTTCAAGAGAGCAATTAAAATATGTTTTCTATTTGTTCTGACTAATTTTATAGCTGGCATTTTTTCTAATTGTGCATACACAAGATTAATTTAGGAGTATCAAAGAATTCTCCTGTTGGCCATCTTATATTAATAGGAGGCTGACTGCCCTGGGGATTGTCGGCCTCAGAGGCACAATTCCCTGTGCTAATTTTAGTTTTTCCTTTGAGATCTGTAAAGCCTGAACAAACTTCTAGAGAAAACCAGCCTTTACGTGCACATCTCTGGAAGAGCCAAATGTGGTGGAAATCCCTAGGGGACTGCTTCATGCCCTAGAGGAAACTTTTCCTTAGGCAACTCCTCAAAGATTCCTAGTCATCTAAAAAGACCCCAGCAAGGGCCAGCGAGAGCTTATGCTTCGATGCCACCAGAACCAGGATGCTTTCCAAGGCATGGGCCCCCCTTTGGGGGTGCCCTGCCCTTCACATAGAACTCTTTCCGAGGAGGCCACTGGCTTCTAGAATTGGCTGTGTTACCTCACTGGATGCCCCACAGCGCCCATCTCCACTACTCCGGATTCTGGACTCTGAAACAACTATCGTCACCCCATTGGTGATTCGGACTGGGAACGCAAATGTCCTTCCTTTTGGGGAGCTAGAGTTTTCTTTCTCATTTAACCAGCAACGATTTTGTTCAGACCCTCAGTAAGTGATCCAATTAAGAAACAAATTAAAAGCAGCCACCGATTTTTATTGTCCTTTCCCTTTCTCAACCCTTACGCACCTCCGGGATTTTCTACCCAATGTGAAGCAGGGAGCTGGTGGGGGCACAATGGGCCCGTGCTGGTACCCGACACTGGGTTACCAAGGTGGTCCTGGGTGGGCTGACTCTGCCAAGTAAATGCTGTTTTGTTTTTCTCTGTCTGTCTGGTATCTCTCCTTTTGTCTTGTTATGTCCTAAGAAACATCCCAGACTGTAAGAAAGTTTTATAATATTTTGTTTGAGCCCAATTGACAACAATGCAGGGAATCAAAATCTCAGATGCTCCCAAGAATGACAGTTTGTAGTTCTTTTACACATTTGGAATTAAGGAGGGGATGTAAGGAAGCTTAAACGAAGGTGGAAGAAAGCCAGGTGAGAACTGGATTAACAGGATAGTTAACTGGATTATGTGTTCTCTTGAGGAAAGTTGTGCTTCAGGGGTCTGATTATTCTGGCATTTCAAAGGTGTTTTTACCAAGATGCACAAGAACAATAGATAGGGCTTGTTTAAACAAAGATAAAACTTTTGCTAAAAAAGTTATAGGCCTGGGGTGGGACTACCTACCATAACCTGGACAGTTAGGAATTTATGATCAGATCCCGTGTAAGGTTACTTCTATTGGACTTGTCAGATTTATTACAGAATCACTTTTTTTTTTTTTGGTCCACAATTAGCAGGAAAAAATATTTGTAAAACTAGTTTCTTGGTCTTAATGATTCTTGGTTATTTGTTATGAGTACTCATGGGTTTTGCTAATTTTGTTTTTCTCTTGTCTCTGTCTGGTATCTATGCTTTTGTCTTGTTATGGCCTGAGAGCATGGTCTTTATGATCAAAATCATTGATAAAGTTCTAATGGGACTGTAGTTAAGAATTTAAGAGTTGATGGAATTAAGATAAAAATTTACAGGTGAATTGTTATACTCTGGATAGGCTTTATAGGAAGTGATTGCATCTCTTTTACTTGATTGTAATGTGGAGTAGACTTGTGTCTAACTGAGAAACATTCCCTTGACTAATACTGTAAACAGAAAATATAAATGCACTCTTCAAGCAATATTAATTAGATATGCTAAAGAAAAAGCTTAAATAGCTTCATTGAAAGATAAAAAGTATCTAAAACATAAGACTGTAAAACTGATTTACAAGTGATTTTCCTTGTATATCTTTTACTCCTTGGTCCAAGGCCAACTTAAGGGCAATAATTAAAGGATTTCTTCAACCCAGGGAGGACTCTGCCTCCTCCCCAAAGTGAAAATAAAACTATATACCCAGAGAAAAAGAAGCAAATGAGGGATTGTGTAGTTAGACAGGTAGGTCAAACTATAATATCATTAAATGACAATCCAATTTTGAGAGCAATTTTCCCTATTTTACTAATTTTTGCAAAACCAGAAATGTGGCTCTAGAAGTAGTTCAAATCCTCCCCCCTCCATCTTTATCATTCCCAATTCCTAAGACTAACGAAAAAATAAAATAAAATAAAAGGAGACAAGCGTTATTTTGAAAGCACAAACTGCTTCTCTGGCTCCAAATCCCTCTTGCCAAGAACACATACAAATTCTAATCGTCTTCTCCACAAATCCTAATATATAAAAACCCAGGGTCCGTAACCTCCAAAACGACCAAAGGCTCAAACGACCAGAAGCCAGTCCTGCAGTCAGTGCTGCAGACACAGCAACCCAGCACTGACTGCTGAGGGGGCTGCAGATCAGGCCCGGAGAGAGGCCTGGAGAGAGAAGCAGGGTCTGATCCATAACCTCTATGGAAACTATTGATCAGCCTTTGCCTCTCTCTTTCTCTCCAGGCCTGGCCAGCAGCCACGCCTCTCTTTCTTTCCAGGCCTCCATGGGGACTGCTGACCAGCCCTGCCTCTCTGATCAGGCCCAGAGATAGGCCTGGAGATGCTGACTGGCATAGAAACCAACCAATCAGAACCAAATCTGGGTGGAGTGCAAGGAGCCAATGGCTGCCTAGGAGGCGGAGCTTTTGATGCTGACTGGCATAGTAACTGACCAATCAGAACCTAATCTGGTTGAACTTCGAAGGCAGAAACTAAGGTGGGGGCTGAGGAGGGGTTTTAAGGGCAACAGCTGTTTCGTGTAAGATGTAAGAAAGCGGTTCAATTTTTTAATGACCAGTTTGGCAGTATAGTGCTTATGGCTGGCTATCAGTCCAGATATAGGGATTATGTATTTTTGTCTGCCAAGAGCATCTCCTCCTGCTGAAAAAAATTTCCCCCCCATTTAAGCAATCCTATCCTACATATAATCTATTTATAGGGTCATATGCTAATTAGGCCAGGTTGACCGGCCATCTTCTGGACATCTGACTTCCTTCCGGACAAAGCCATGGTGGTGGGGGCTGAGGCAGAGGCAGTTAGGGGCGATCAGGGCAGCAGAGGAGGGCGGCTGGGGGCAAGATCAGGACAGCAGGGGAGAGCAGTTAGGGGTGATCATGCAGGTAAGCAGGTGAGCGGTTAGGAGCCAGCAGTCCCAGATTGCGAGAGGGTTGTCCGACTGCTGGTTTAGGCCAGATCTGCAGTTGGACATCCCCCAAGAGGTCCCTGATTGGAGAGGATGCAGGTTGGGCTGAGGGAACTCCCCCCTCCCCCTGTACAAATTTTGTGCGCTGGGCCACTAGTATTAATATGAAAAAGCCTTAGCCATCTGAGTGGATAAACAACTTATTGCTCATCTCATGGCAGCAATTTTTAAAAATTTGTTTTTTAAGTTGAGTTTAGAGAGAGAGGGGGAGAGGGAGAGAGAGAAACATCAATATTGATTGGTTGCCTCCTGTACACACCCCAACTAGGCATGGGAATCAAAAGGGAGGATGCTCAACCAACTGAACCACAACTGCCCAGGGCTCATGCAGCAATTTTATTTATTACTAGTAGCCCTGTGCATGAATCCATGCACCAGTAGCTCTCTGTGGGACCTTGCCGCTCTGCATCTGCTGCCCAGAGGCTCTCCATGGTCCAGAGGCCCAGCCATGCTCTGGCCTGGCCAGAGGCCTATCCGTGGCTGGGTGGAACGCTTGCCTTGTCGCTGTGGCGACGAAGCAAGCATTCTGCCAGGCCACTCACGCTGTTTGCTTTCAGGACTGGGGGACTCCAGCGGAGCTGAGAGGACTGGGTGCTGCCATCTTGTGGCTATGGGTGCCGCCATCTTTTGTGACCGAGTGATGGTTAATTTGCATATTACCCTTTTATTAGATAAGATTTATTTATTTATTTATTTATATTTTTTATTGATTTCGGAGAGGAAGGGAGAGAGAGAGAGGAACATCACTGATGAGAGAGAATTATTGATCAGCTGCCTCTTGCATGCCCCTCACTGGGGATTGAGTCTGCAACTCGGGCATGTGCCTTTGACCAGAATCGAATCCAGAATCCTTCAGTTTGCTTGCTGCTGCTCTATCCACTGAGCCAAACAAGCTAGAGCAATGGCAGCAATTTTAAAATGAAGGCCAGGAGGTCTCTGTGTCTGTCTGTCTGTATGTTCATGTGTGTTGTATAGTATTTTATACTGCTGGATGATAATGCTAACTTGCTAAAAAGCTTTATTTAATTAGGTTAAATATAAGCGAATATAAAAATATTCTAAAAAAATATGACAGAAACTAACCTAAATGCTTTTCAGGACCATGTGATCTAGGAAAATATATGATATTAAAGCTGGTTTTGTTATCAGAGAAAAACATGTAGGAGTGGGGTTCTTAGAACAAAATTCCTCTTATTCCGAGAACAGGGATTTTCTGAGACTAACGTGGGAGGATACGATATATGGTAGACAGCTTTATTTCTGTGGAATTATACCCCTGGGTTTCTAAAGTCCCATTTCCCTTAGTCAGTCATAGAAGTGTAGCTGGGGTTTCAGCAGGACTAAAATCAGAGTCAGTGTACAGAGTTTCTGTTCCATGTTGCAGCTGGGTCCAGTATAGCATCAGGCTAACTGCAGTCATTCGTCCATTGTGTGTGTGTGTGGGGGGGGGGGGGGGAGGGAGGGAGGTCTGCATGGCTGTGGGCCACCTGGGAGAATGGCAGGAAGCCAAGCGTGAGCCATGAGCCAAGTGTGCCAAGAGGAACCAAGGGAGTAAACTTCTTTGTTCAGAGGATTATATATCCCAAACTTCTGAGTACTTGCAGTGGCCATGCCCATTCTGGCTAACCGTCGCTATCCCCAGGTGTGATTGACAAGCAAATACCTTCCCTATGTCATCCCAACTTTACTGAGCATGCGCCTATCTTCTCTTTGTTGGATCCCTCCCCCAGTGTTTTGCAGGGAACATGGCCATAATGTCTGGATCTTCCCTTTGCTCCTTTCCTATTATTAATAACTAGGGGCCCAGTCCATGAATTCGTGCACCTTGAAAGGAGCTGTGGGCTGCAAGGCTGCGGTGGGCACCGGGTTGGGTCTTGGCCCATCCTCTGCGCCCCCGCACAGCCCCTCCTGCTGCTGTTCAAGCCACCTTGCAGGAAGCACTCACAGAGCAGAGAATCTGGAGGGGCAAGCCAGTGGAAGCCAACAGGCTCTGCACTCTGGGGAGGCTGTCCAGGTGCCACCTCACTGCCCTGCAACCTCGGGGCACTCCAGGCTGTGGGGGCAGATGCTTTGACCTTGGGGACACCTAGGCCCAATGAAGGCCTCAGGTACCTGGGAAATGGGACTGCTCAGAAAAGGGCTAGAAAGAGTCAAACACACAGGGCCTCCCTCACAATTTGAACTACAACTTCTCTAGGTCATAAACCCATTTACGGGCATATGAACTGTCAAATAGGACAACCATATCATGCACCAGTTGTTTATGTTATTTCACCCTTAATTGTAAGAAAATATGGTACTTCCAATCTTAATTTTGAACTATTTGGTTAGAGGTTTGAGAAGAGAGTTCTATTTCTCCCCACGACGGGACAACAGGATGAATTCAGAGGGGGAAAAGGGGCAAAATACTTCTACAGGGGACTTGCAATATCAACATTCTGCCACCAGGGGGCAGTGTAGACCACTGTAGAACCTGGAGAGGGGGCTGGGTGCAGAGAGAAGCAAACGTTAAAATGCAAATGTGAAATGAAGTTTCACTTGCTAAAATTAGGATAAAAAATAACCCGGTAGTAGAGTCTGTACTTCTGATGAAAACTGATTCTTACTGAAGGTTGTTGGATCCGGTTGCCGGAGGACCCCCTGCCTTTAGATTCCTGATTGGGGTGGTCTGTGAGGTAGGGGCTGCGGGGAGGGACATGCGGGAGGCTCTTGAAGGGTCTCGGGGCAGCGGCTATTTACTATCTGGCTCAAAAGCATGTTCATACTTTAATAATAGTATGGCTTTAGTACAGAGAGCGTTGTGCTTGAGGTCAACGACAAGGGGGAGGGTGCTTTGGGAAAGTGGCTGGGCTCTCAGCCAGCTGCCGCTGCCAGCAGCTGACTTCCCGAAAGAGCCCTTGTGCAAGCAAGAGGAGGCCACCCGGTTTTTGTCCGGTGTTGACTGTGACAAACCCCCTCTGCCTGACCTTTGTGTTACCCAACTGCTGCCTGCGGCTTCAGGGGGCCAGCCCCGTCCTGGAAGGGACTGGGACAGATCAGGTTTCCTATCTTTGGGGGAAGAGTGAGGAGCTAGGAACAGGACGTCCCGCTCAGTTTGAATCTCTTCACTTTTGTTTTTTGTTAAACTATTCGGTTTAAGAGCCAAACCGGGATGGGGTTGAATTTAGGGCAGGGAGGAGCAGAGCCAGGGAAGCCTGGCTTCAAGCAGACATGTTAGGTCTGCTTGCCGCTGGGTCTTTGCGCAGTCGGAACCTGCAGATTAAGAAGTTCAGATGACACCGAAACCGGTTTGGCTCAGTGGATGGAGCATCGTTCTGCGGACTGAAGGGTCCCAGGTTTGATTCCGGTCAAGGGCATGTACCTTGGTTGCGGGCACATCCCCAGTGGGGAGTGTGCAGGAGGCAGCTGATCGATGTTTCTCTCTCATGGATGTTTCTAACTCTCTATCCCTCTCTCTTCCTCTCTGTAAAAAATCAATAAAATATATTAAAAAAAAAAAAAAAAGAAGTTCAGATGAGGCTCCGAAAAGTTTCTGATATTCTTCATGACATGAGTTATCTACAAGACCACATTCACCACTAAGCTGAGAGTCCCCCCGACCTCCCCCGCACCCTTTTACTTTGTGTACTTATCTTTTGGATATGTATTTAGAAGGGAAATGGCTAGGTCATATGGTAGTTCTGTTTAATTTTTTGAGGAGCTACCAAGCTGTTTTCCACAGTGGTTGTACCTCTTTACATACCCACCAACAGTGTATGAGGACTCCAATTTCTCCACATCATCACCATTACTTTTCTTTTTAAAAATATGTTTTTATTGATTTAGAGAGAGAGAGAGAGAGGAAGGAAGAGGGAGAGAGAGAGAAACATCAATTCGCTGTTTTCTGCATACCCCCTACGGGGATCCAGCCCAGAAACCCCCAGCATGTGCCCTGACATCTTGGTGCACTCAACAAACTGAGCCACACCAGCTAGGGCAATACTTGTTGAAAGATGAGACAGAGGGCCGAAAACCAGGACTGCAGGCTTTATTAGAGGAGAAGGACCCTGCCGGGCTGTCTTGCAGGGGAGAGTAGCAGCACGTGCAGAGGTGAACACGCCTTTTGAGGGGAGGAATGGGAAGGGATGGGGCTTAGGGTACTCAGCACGTGCTGATTGGTGGTTTCATATAAGGCACATGAGTAGGCACTTAGGTACTTAGGAATCGAGGGCTGAGGGTATTTGGCAGGTGCTGATTGGTGGTTCAATGTATAGTCCATATAAGGTGCCTGGTTAGGTGCTCAGGAATGTCCAGGCCGCAGGTGCAGTTTACATCACACTCCGTCCATCAGTTGGGGGAAGGGAGGATCTATCATTTGTTCCTTTTTGTGTGTGGGTTTGTTTAAAAAACTAAAACAAATTTTTATTATAGCCATCCTGTGGGAATGAAGTGATATCTCATTGTGGTTTTGATTTCCATTTCCATCATGAGTAATGATGTTGAGCATCTTTTCATGTGCTTACTGGCTTATTCGCATATCTTCTTTGGAAAAATGTTTCCTCAAATCCTTTGCCCATTTTTGAATAGAGTTGTTTGTTGTTTTGGGAGTTCCTTGTAGACTCTGAATATTAATCCCCTATCAGATATGTGAATTGCAAGTATTTTCTCTCATTGTGTAAGTTGTTTTTTTACTTTCTTGAAAGTGTCTTTTGCTGTACAAAATTTTTAATTTTGATGAAGTTCAAGTTATCTAATTTTTTTTTTGCTGTCTGTGCTTTTGGTGTCACATCCATGAAATCATTGCCAACTCTAGTGCCATGAAGATTTTCCCCAATGTTTTCTTCTAAAGGTTTTATAGCTTTGCATCTTCATGTTAGGTCTGTGATCAATGTTAAGTTAATTTTTGTATATGGGGTGAGGTATGGGCCCAAATGTATTCTTTTGCATGTGGATATTCAGTTTTTTTCGGCATCATGTGTTGAAAAGATTATCCTTTTTTCATGGAATGGTCTTGGCACCCTTGTTGAAAATCAATTGACTATATACATGAAGGTTTATTGCTGGTCTTTCTATTCTATTTCATTGATCCATATTTCTGTCCTTTTGCCAGTACTATACTGTTTTAAATACTGTAGTTTTGTACCACATTTAAAGTTGGAAAGTGTGGGTCTTCCAACTTTCTTCTTTTTAAAGATTGTTTTGGCTATTCAGGGTCCCTTGCAATTCCATAGGAATTTGAGGACCAGCTTTTCCATTATTTGTGAAAAAGGCTGTTGGAATTTTTTTTTTTTTGCTATGTTTGTTTTATTTATTTATTTATTTATTTTTAAATTTCTTTATTGATTAAGGTGTCACATATTTGTCCTCATCCCCCCATTCCCATCCCACACCCCTCCCCATGGATGCCCCAACCCTCTGTTGAACTTAAGCATTGGTTAGGCTCATATGCATGCACACAAGACCTTTGGTTGATCTCTCCCCCCTCCCCCCACCCTCCCCTATCCTCCCTCTGAGGCCTGATAGTCCGATCGATGCCTCCTTGTTTCTGGTTCTGTTCTTGTTCATCAGTCTATGTTGTTCATCATTTCCCCTAGATGAGCGAAATCATGTGTCACTAGAGATATACTTATAAGAATTGAATGTGCGACGAGCAATAATAGTTATGCTGACAGGCAAATGAATCAGTCTGTAGTGAGTTTCTTTCTGGTACAACAGTTCTTTTGAGACCCAATATCAATGTCCACCAGTTCCTTATGAGTACATGTCGGCACTGACCCCTCAGCTCTGGATGGTGGACAAATGGTGGTAATGCAGGTCCGACTCCCTCTGGTTTGGTCTCGGCCGGATCCAGGGGCACGGCTTCACCCGGATCCAGGGGCCCACGGCCCCACCCGGACCCGGGATCCAGCCTCACCCGGATCTAGGGGCACACGGCCTCGCCCAGACCCATGATTCAGCTTCATCCGGACCCAGGGGCCCACGGCCTCACCCGGACCCGGGGCCAGACTCACCCGGATCCAGGGACCCACGGCCTCACCCGGACCCGGGATTCAGCTTCATTCGGACCCAGGGGCGCATGGCCTCACCCGGACCCAGGGGCGCGTGGCCTCTCCCAGACCCAGGGTCGCGTGGCCTCACCCGGATCCAGGGGCCCACGGCCTCACCCGGACCCGGGACCCAGGCTCACCCGGATCCAGGGGCCCACGGCCTCACCCGGACCCGGGGCCAGGCTCACCCGGATCCAGGGGCCCACGGCCTCACCCGGACCCGGGACCCAGGCTCACCCGTATCCAGGGGCCCACGGCCTCACCCGGTCCTGGGGCTAGGCTCACCCGGATCCAGGGGCCCACGGCCTCACCCGGACCCGGGGCCAGGCTCACCCGGATCCAGGGGCCCACGGCCTCACCCGGACCCGGGATTCAGCTTCATTCGGACCCAGGGGCGCATGGCCTCACCCGGACCCAGGGGCGCGTGGCCTCTCCCAGACCCAGGGTCGCGTGGCCTCACCCGGATCCAGGGGCCCACGGCTTCACCCGGACCCGGGACCCAGGCTCACCCGGATCCAGGGGCCCACGGCCTCACCCGGACCCGGGGCCAGGCTCACCCGGATCCAGGGGCCCACGGCCTCACCCGGACCCGGGGCCAGGCTCACCCGGATCCAGGGGCCCACGGCCTCACCCGGACCCGGGACCCAGGCTCACCCGGATCCAGGGGCCCACGGCCTCACCCGGACCCGGGGCCAGGCTCACCCGGATCCAGGGGCCCACGGCCTCACCCGGACCCGGGGCCAGGCTCACCCGGATCCAGGGGCCCACGGCCTCACCCGGACCCGGGGCCAGGCTCACCCGGATCCAGGGGCCCACGGCCTCACCCGGACCCGGGGCCAGGCTCACCCGGATCCAGGGGCCCACGGCCTCACCCGGACCCGGGGCCAGGCTCACCCGGATCCAGGGGCCCACGGCCTCACCCGGACCCAGGACCCAGGCTCACCCGGATCCAGGGGCCCACGGCCTCACCCGGACCCGGGACCCAGGCTCACCCGGATCCAGGGGCCCACGGCCTCACCCGGACCCGGGGCCAGGCTCACCCGGATCCAGGGGCCCACGGCCTCACCCGGACCCGGGGCCAGGCTCACCCGGATCCAGGGGCCCACGGCCTCACCCGGACCCGGGGCCAGGCTCACCCGGATCCAGGGGCCCACGGCCTCACCCGGACCCGGGGCCAGGCTCACCCGGATCCAGGGGCCCACGGCCTCACCCGGACCCGGGACCCAGGCTCACCCGGATCCAGGGGCCCACGGCCTCACCCGGACCCGGGACCCAGGCTCACCCGGATCCAGGGGCCCACGGCCTCACCCGGACCCGGGGCCAGGCTCACCCGGATCCAGGGGCCCACGGCCTCACCCGGACCCGGGGCCAGGCTCACCCGGACCCGGGGCCAGGCTCACCCGGATCCAGGGGCCCACGGCCTCACCCGGACCCGGGGCCAGGCTCACCCGGATCCAGGGGCCCACGGCCTCACCCGGACCCGGGATTCAGCTTCATTCGGACCCAGGGGCGCATGGCCTCACCCGGACCCAGGGGCGCGTGGCCTCTCCCAGACCCAGGGTCGCGTGGCCTCACCCGGATCCAGGGGCCCACGGCTTCACCCGGACCCGGGACCCAGGCTCACCCGGATCCAGGGGCCCACGGCCTCACCCGGACCCGGGGCCAGGCTCACCCGGATCCAGGGGCCCACGGCCTCACCCGGACCCGGGGCCAGGCTCACCCGGATCCAGGGGCCCACGGCCTCACCCGGACCCGGGACCCAGGCTCACCCGGATCCAGGGGCCCACGGCCTCACCCGGACCCGGGGCCAGGCTCACCCGGATCCAGGGGCCCACGGCCTCACCCGGACCCGGGGCCAGGCTCACCCGGATCCAGGGGCCCACGGCCTCACCCGGACCCGGGGCCAGGCTCACCCGGATCCAGGGGCCCACGGCCTCACCCGGACCCGGGGCCAGGCTCACCCGGATCCAGGGGCCCACGGCCTCACCCGGACCCGGGGCCAGGCTCACCCGGATCCAGGGGCCCACGGCCTCACCCGGACCCGGGACCCAGGCTCACCCGGATCCAGGGGCCCACGGCCTCACCCGGACCCGGGACCCAGGCTCACCCGGATCCAGGGGCCCACGGCCTCACCCGGACCCGGGGCCAGGCTCACCCGGATCCAGGGGCCCACGGCCTCACCCGGACCCGGGGCCAGGCTCACCCGGATCCAGGGGCCCACGGCCTCACCCGGACCCGGGGCCAGGCTCACCCGGATCCAGGGGCCCACGGCCTCACCCGGACCCGGGGCCAGGCTCACCCGGATCCAGGGGCCCACGGCCTCACCCGGACCCGGGACCCAGGCTCACCCAGATCCAGGGGCCCACGGCCTCACCCGGACCCGGGGCCAGGCTCACCCGGATCCAGGGGCCCACGGCCTCACCTGGACCCGGGGCCAGGCTCACCCGGATCCAGGGGCCCACGGCCTCACCCGGACCCGGGGCCAGGCTCACCCGGATTCAGGGGCCCACGGCCTCACCCGGACCCAGGACCCAGCCTCACCCGGATCCAGGGGCACACGGCCTCGCCCAGACCCAGGATTCAGCCTCACCCGGACCCAGGGGCGCATGGCCTTGCCCGGACCCAGGGGCACGTGGCCTCACCCGGACCCGGGGCCCAGCCTCACCCGGACCCAGGGGCACGCGGCTTCACCCGGATCCGGGACCCAGCGGGGTTTCATCTTCTTGATCCCAATTCCTGTTGGTCAATTCCCTCTCAGCAATTCCTTCGGCCATTTTCTCAGAGTTCCAGTGCAGCCACCGCAGAACTCGTTGGGCAGCGGGCTCGGCGAAGCTCCGGTGTGCCCGGTGCGCGGCTGCGGGCTGGTCCGGGGTGGCTGCGTCGGCCCTTGGGTCTGCAGCGGTGGCCGGTCGCCGAGCGTGTGCACCTGGCCGCTTCCGGGGCGTTGAGATTCTTGAAGGACTCGGAGGTCAGCAAGCGCATAGTCTCCCACCCCATGTCTCCCAGGGGCTCGTCTGTCCATGCTCGGCAGCGAGTGAAGCCTTCCCCTCAGCCGGAGACCGCTGGGGGAACTGCGCCAAGCACGATCCAGGCCGCCATTGTGTCGCCTGAGCCGTAGTTTTTAAAGTGTGGTCTTTGTGTCACCGGCATCAGCTTCATCCCGCGTACCCCTCTCTTTTATTCTAGTTGTAGAGCATCTGCTCAGTCAGCCCTCCGGTGGTTCTGGATGGTGTCTGCTCTGCTCTCCCGTCGTAGTCTCAAAATTGTTGTGGTAGGCAGCAATCAGGCTTCTGCCCTATGCCTCCATCTTGGTCCTTGTTTGTATAGTTAAGTCTTGATTGTTGTTGGTGTCACTGGGAGGAATTGTCCTCCAGGCCAATTGGCCGTGCGGACCCTCTGTGTCTATAAAGGAAGAGTTGCTGTGTGGGAGACACGTTTATGTGTCGGGTCTTGGTGCAGCAAGGCTTTGGCGCTCACTGCGTCTGTCTCTTGAATGTGTCCCTTATGAGAGTGGTTAAAATCTGGTGTCATCTCACACTGACCACTAGATGCCTTCGTTTCTGGGTCTCCAATGGAGTGTAGGTCAGCTACTGCCTGTGGCCCCTCAGCATGAATTACAGCATCCCTTATATTCGTGACCTGTTTCGGTGTCTTCCCCTTTTGGCTGCCTCCCTATCGCTCAGCTTCCCCAATCTCCCTAGGTGGTCGCTCTTGATACCCCCCTTTGTGGGCTGAGTGCAAAGTCTTGGTGTTGTTAAGCCTTGATTGCTGTTGGTACACTGGGAGGATGTGACCTCCAGTCCAATTGGCTGTGAGGATCAGCTGTGTCTATGCCGGGAGACAGCCCCATTCAACTAGACTTGCAAAATTGTAAAAGCCTCTGTGTTCAGCTTGGATGGGGCGGAGTTACAGGGCGGAGCCTACCGCCTTGGCTTCCCGTCAGCCCCGCCCTATGAGGTTCCTGTGTCCCTCTGTACTCCCAGCAAACACCTCTGAGAGAAAAGCGCCCTGGAGTTTCGCGCGCTGCCAAACAGTCTAGTCTCTCCCCCAATGAATCTGGATTCCCAGATTCTCGCCCGGAACTGGGTTTCCCTGTAGTCAGAATTGGGGCTCACCGCAGTCTGGAGCTTTTGTCTCCTTCCCTCCAGGGCGACTCAGCGGCACAGTCAACAGCCCATCCTCCGCACACAATCCCGTGCGCGCCTCCGGTGCTCTGCTCTTCGCCGCCTCTCTGCACCTCTGCCCCACAGCCCAGCTTTCCCCAGTATGAGCCTGGCTTCCCCGGGTCTTTCCCGGAACTGGGGTTCAGTGCAGTTGGAACTTGGGTTCAGCACGGTCCGGAGCTTTTGTCTCCCTCCCGCTAGGGCAATCCAGCGGCACAGGCAACAGACCCTCCTCTGCGCACATTCCCGTGCGCGGCTCCGGCGCAACTCCTCCGTGTCTCCGCCCCACAGCCCAGACTCCCCCAGCATGAGCCCGGCTTCCCAGGGTTTCGCCTGGAACTGGGGTTCAGTGCAGTTGGAGCTGGGGTTCAGCACAATCTGGCGCTTTTATCTCCTTCCCGCCAGAGAACGCCAGCCAGGCCGTCAGCCGCCCCTTCCTTTCCGGCTCCGTCTTCCCCGCACGCGCACGGGCTCGTGTATCCGCCCGTGTCTCCATACCTCAAGCTTTTACGGCTTCCCTGATTTTCCTTGTGGTCCTCTCTTTCCTTCTAATTGTGGGCATTTCAGTCAGCCAGCTTTCCTGTGGTTCTGGATGATGTCCGTTTTGATTTTTAGTTGTGTTTTTGAAATTGTTGTGCCCGGCTGTAGGTTAGGTGTTTAACCTATGCCGCCATCTTGGTTTCTCTCAAGGCTGTTGGAATTTTGATAGGGATTGTGATGATTTTGTAGAGTGCTTTGAGTAGCAGTGACTTCTTAACAACGTACGTCTTGCAATCCATGAACATGGGATGTCTTTCTATTCACTTAGGCCTTCTTTAATTTCTTTCAAGGATGTTTTGTAGTTTTCAGTATGCAAACATTTCATGTCTTGGGTAGATTTACTCCTAAGTATTTACTTCTTTTAGATGCTATTGTAGATGGAATTGCTTTCTTTTTATTCTTTTTTTTTAATTGTTGAAGAATATCTCTGTGCTGGGGATCAGCTGAAGGAGAAAACTTAAGTTCTTTTCCTATTTTTTTTTTGAGCCTGCATCTGTCTATGGGCATGTGCAATGGTTTTCTAAATTGCCTTTTGTGTGTGTGGTTGACATTGAATGTCTAATCTTACATGTCTGGCTTCCAAAAGGGGAGAAAGGGAAAAAATAAAAAAATAATAAAACAAAGAAATCCGGGTGCAGCTCCTTTTGTTGTGGAGCGAATGCGAGTGAACAACCACTGGAGCCCAGACCAAATTAAAATTTAGGGAGCCGTTATTAGCCGGGCTGGGCGACCGGGCGACTGCTCTGCCATTCTTCACGCAGGGAATCCAGAGAGAAGCAGCGACCCTTTGTGTAGGACCACTTTTTTAAAAAAAAAATTTAATAAATCTTTATTGTTCAGATTATTACAATTGTTTCTCCTTTTCCCCCCCATACCTCCCCTCCACCCGGTTCCCACCTCCCTTCTGCCCTTACCTCCCCCCCTGCTATCCTTATCCATAGGTGTATGATTTTGTCCAGTCTCTTCCCGTGCCCCCCACACAGACATCCCTTTTCCCCTGAGAATTATTAATCCACTCAGATTCTATGCCCCTGATTCTATTATGTTCACCAGTTTATTCTGTTCTTCAGATTTTTAATTCACTTGACTTTTAGATTCACTTGTTGATAGATATGTATTTGTTGTTCATAATTTTTATCTTTACTTTTTTCTTATTTTTCCTCTTTTTAAAGAATACCTTTCAGCATTTCATATAATAATGGTTTGGTGGTGATGAATTCCTTTAGCTTTTTCTTATCTGTGAAGCTCTTTATCTGCCCTTCAATTCTGAATGATAGCTTTTCTGGGTAGAGTAGTCTTGGTTGTAGGTTCTTGCTATTCATCACTTTGAATATTTCTTGCCACTCCCATCTGGCCTGCATAGTTTCTGTTGAGAAATCAGCTGATAATCGTATGGGTGCTCCCTTGTAAGTAACTAACTGTTTTTCTCTTGCTGCTTGTAAGATTCTCTCTTTGTCTTTTGCCCTTGGCATTTTAATTATGATGTGTCTTGGTGTGGTCCTCTTTGGATTCCTTTTGTTTGGGGTTCTGTGCGCTTCCTGGACTTGTAAGTCTATTTCTTTCACCAGGTGGGGGAAATTATTTCTTCAAATAGGTTTTTAGCGTCTTGCTCTCTCTCTTCTTCTGGCACCCCCATAATTCTGATGTTGGTACGCTTGAAGTTGTCCCAGAGGCTTCTTACACTATCTTCAACTTTCTGAATTCTCTTCTCTTCTTGCTTCTCTGGAGGAGTGTCCTTTGTCTCTTTGCATTCCAAATCTTTGACTTGATTCTTGCATTCCTCTAGTCTGCTGTTGGGTCTCTGTATAATATTTTTTATTTCAGTCAGTGTATGTTTAATTTCTAGTTGGTCCTTTTTCATATCCTCGAGGGTATCATTAAATTTATTGGCCTTTTCCATGAAATTCTTGAAAAACCTTATAACCGTGGTTTTGAACTCTATGTCCATTCATTTGTTCTCCTCCATTTCTTTTGTTTGGGATCTGTTTCCTTGCCTCCTCATTTTCGCTGCTTCCCTGAGTTGGTAGGGTAGCTTTGTGTACTAGGTGTCCTATTGGTTCAATGGGTCAGCCTCCCAGTTACCTGAGGTGGACGCTCTTGGTGCACCCCTTTGTGGACTGTGTGTACAGCTTTGTTGTAGTTAAGCCCTGATTGTTGTTGGTGTCACTGGGAGAAATTGACCTCCAGGCCAATTGGCTGTGAGGACCCGCTGTGTCTATAAGGGAGGAATTGCTGTGCTAGAGACACGTTTATGGGGAGGGACTTGTTCCAGTTTGGTGCTCACTGAGTCTGCCTCTTGAATGTGCCCCTTATGAGAGTGGTTGAAATCTGGTGTCATTTCACACCGACCACTAGATACCCTAGTTTCTGGATCTCCAATGGGGTGCAGGTCAGCTACTGTCTGAGGCCACCCAGTAGGAGCTACAGCAAGAACTACAGTTTTCTCCTTTTTGCTTGGGCTTTGGCGGTTTTGGAGCAGTCTGACTGGAGTTGCAGTTTATTTGGTTAATCTTCCACAGAACAGGCCATTTATATGCAAAAGCTGCTGTGTGGAGCCTGGGTGGGTTTGTAGAATGTGCAGGGCAGGGTCTCAGGGCATCACTAGGCTAGGGCGTGGCAAACGGCGATGGCTGCCGTCAGCCGTCTCTGCCTTTCCAAGTCTCCAAGTCCCCGCATCCCGTGCTCCAGCATAGTAAACAATGATTGCTGGGCACACCTCTGCAAAAAAGTCACCCTCACTTTCGGAGTCGATGGCTGAGAGTCCAGCTTCTCCCCGTAGGTGTCTGGGTTCCCTGCATGTCCCCAGAAACAGGATTTCAGAGTGATTGGGAGCTTATCTCCTTTCGGGTTGGAAAAAAAGCCGTGTGCCCCGTTGCCCGCCACCAGCCCGATTCGCGCACCTCCGTACCTCAGCTTTTCCGTGTTTGTTCTCCTTTCTTTTTCCTTCTTAGTTGTAAATCTACCACTCAGCCAACTTTCCCGTGGTTCTGGGTGGTAGACGTTTTGTCTTTTAGTTGTAGTTTTGAAATTGTTGTGCGCGGTGGCAGTTTAGTTGTTTAACTTTGCTGCCATCTTGGTTCCTCCTGTGTAGGACCACTTTTTTTTTCCAATTAAAAACATACTTTAAACCGACAGTGAAGTAATCAACAAAATTGACAGCTGAGTTTAAATATGAATTACACAGTGCCCCAGTTATAAATATAACTAAACTTTAACTATATTTTCTCACATTTCAAATAGATAATACCATAAAACTTATTCAATGTAGAGAATCATTATCATTTGTTATTAAGAAACACTTTGGGCCATATATAAATTTAAAAGTGAAAACATACAAGAATTTGGATTAGCATCATTAAATTGATACTCATGTAGAAAAGATTAAATGTTAACAATTCAATCCTACATTTTATTCCTATTTCACTTAAAAATTAAAAATATGGTAGAAGGTATATCTCAACTGTTAAACATACCAAATGTTAAACATTTTTATACAAGATTCTTCTTATAAAGTTAATCAAAATTGCCCATATTTGGCCATGCTGAAACTGAAAATATTAGTAATAGCTAATAGTTACTGAGTGCTTCCTGTTTACGTGACACTATCCTAAGAGCTTTTATGTAAAATTTTACAACAGATGAAGAACATACTATATTAGATAATTTTATAAGCAAGAAAACTTCAGGCATTAAAAATTAACAAGTCACAAGGTCACATAATTAACAAGTAGCAAAGCTGAGGCTCAAACACCAAAAACATCCCCTTCTTTTTATTTTTATTTTATTTTATTTTTTTGTGTTTTTTTTTTGAAAATGTTGAAGTAATGCAACTTATCCAGCCACTGAATAGGCTGGCTAGAACTGGCACAAACTCCAAATTACTCTTGCATACACTGTCCCCGCTGCCTGGCCATGAGCAGAGTCAAGCAAGGTCTATGGGTATGCCCTGTGTAGGACCACTTTTAAGCACATTAACCACATCCTGTTTTTTCAGAACAAGCAACCCAAGACAAAACAGTTTTCCCCAAGCAACATCAGAGTCATGCCCTTGACGACCATGTTATTCACAGGGTCATCCTGATCTTCAGAAAGCTGACAGTGATCTATGAAAGAAGGCCCACATGCTGGGAAGGGGCCATGAGACCGCATCTCAAGGCCTGGCCTAGTGTCAGCACTGACAACTCTATCTGGGGCATAGTCCATGGCCTCTCAAAAATTCCCACTCTCCAACACTTTAAATCCCCAGAAAACCACCTCAGCCAGTGGGATTGCAATAATGGCTGCCTATCTTTGTGCCTGCACCTCAGAGGTGGAAAGCAGTGAGCAGCAATCAGAAAACAGAGCCCTGATGTTTGGGGGACTGGTTCCTTATTGTCCACTTGGCTCTAGCAAGCCATATCAGGAATTCAAACACAGCTGCCTGCAACTAGGATGGGGGTGGGAGTGGGGGTGGGGGGTGTAGGTAACCAGTTCAGCACTAAAGGCTGAAATTAGCCAAAATCAATCACACTTTACCAGTTACGCTTTCTCCTGGAAGTTAATAGCATTTCAACAGAGTTCCAAAATTGTGACTTCAGACACTTTCTTCGAGTAGAGTTGTTGCCTAAATGGAGAGACAGATTCCTGGTGTTTCCCATTTGGCCATTTTCTGTGATGTCCCCTCCCATTATTAAGCCTTAATATCTAACACCTCTTGATCTCCAATTGTCCTTTGAGCTTTGTGCTCTGGCACACCAATGGTGAATCAGTGTTGGACCTGTCTAGGGAGGTTTCATTTATAACGGGCACCTCCCTGAGCAAAGACTATAGCTACATATCTCAGGTGGTTTTTGTGGGGACTCAAGGGGGCCCCACAATAACACCTTATATGTGCTTGATTTTAGAGCCATTTAAGAGAGAGATAAAAAGTCAGGTAGTTGGAGATCATAACATCTGTCTTATTATTAATCAAAATGACAATGGAGGAAACCCGCCCTGGCCAGGCAAGGCCAGCTCTTACCATGACTGTACCTGAAGCATCAGTCTAGAGGCCTACTCTATACCCCCAGGCTGGCTCCTCTTAGCTTGTGTTCCTTCTTCAGAAACATCTAAGAACTTACCTCTTATGGGGAGGAGAAGGGTGCAGGGAGAAACCAGGAGTGTCACACTGATTGATGTCCCCCCGTCCCCCCTCATTGTCCAGGGCAGAAAACATCAGGAGCTGGGAATGAATGTTCCCACCTGAAGTTCTCAGGCACCTGCTCTTTGCTTTCAATTCTCATTCACAGGAGAAAACCTGTGGGCAGTGCTGCTGCCACTGACTTCTGTCTTTGAATTCAGACCCAGGAAGTCTTTTCCTCTGAATGATAAACTGCTGTCTCAGCTCACACTCACCCCTCAATACAGAATCCTGAACTGAAGCCATTTTTGGAGAAGCTTACAGAGACGGTTACCTCAGTGGTACTATCCCCAGCTTTGAATCTTCCTCTGCTTCGGAGTGTTTGAGGCCTTGAATAATATACTCTGTTTCTGTGGGGTCAGAAGTGTCACATGTCAGTCTTGTTATTACATACTTCCTTCAAGTTGATCCAGCAGAATTTTTCATAGTTAGTTCTGCCTTTGTCTTCTATATGAGGGTCTGATGGGATCAAAGCATCTTTTTCTTTCTCACTCTTCATGACTTGACCGCTAGACCAATACTTATCTCTTGTTATTTCTTCTAAAGCCTTTTTTCTTCACAACTGAATTCTGAAGATTAAAAAAAATTGAAGTATAATTGACATACAACATTATATTAGTTTCAGGTCTACAACATAATACTTTGACATTTGTATACACTGTGAAATGATGACCACATAAGTCTTGAATCTTAACATTTAATTTTCTCATTCTATTTGTTCCCTTAGGATGTTTTCAGCAATTCAGCACAAAGAGACAATATCCCATGAAATTCTTTTGACACACTTCAAGAAAAATAAGGTGGAGATAGCAAATGCAATAACAAAGCCATTTCCTTTCCTTGAGAGCCTCAGAGACCACTCCCTCATCACTGAAGAGCTCTATAATGTAAGAGAAGTGAATTATATCTCTTCATGGTACCCCAGCCTCACATTAATTTATGTTTGTCGTCCTGGATTAAAAATCTAGCCCTTTATAGTTTTCATGGGATGTGGGAAACTACCCGTTGTCTTCACTATCAGAGAAGTGTGGACAGGGATCCTGGAATGCTGGTGACCCTTAAAGCTCTGGCAAAGGTCAGAGCTATGCACCCACTGTTTAGTCAATGGTAGCTGAAGCAATTTCCCCACCAGATAGTCATGTAAATCCTTACTGATAAGATAGTCTGCCTGTTACTGGAATTGCCTGCCTAAGGGCTATGGGTGTATTCCAAACCTGAATAAAAGGGATGGCAAGGCCAGAGCAAAGCGGAGTCCTTCCTTGGGCTTCTGCCTGGCCCCCAATTTCCAAATTATTATTTCTTGTCTTGTCTCTTTCATCTGCACGCGGCCTCCTCCAGAGCCTGAACCTGAACCCTGAACCACGCGGGATGTAGGACTGGCAATGGGAAGACTCTATTAAATTAATCATCCTGTAAGGTTGAGAGTGACAGGGCAAGAAGGTATCACTAACTACACTTCTATTCTAATTGAAGCCCTTCTCTCCTTTTTAAAAAAATATATCTTTATTGTTGAGAGTATTACAGATGTCCCCTTTCCCCATTGACTCTCTCCACCCTCTCAGGCCTTCACCACACTATTATCTGTGCCCATAAAGCCCTTCTTGTCTGTGGGGCATGTTGGGGTATGTGTGTGGGGTTGAGGGTAATGGTGAAATGGTTGGATTGAAACTGATATGCTTTGCAGATGCATAGCAATTTATACAAGATAGCAAAATGAAAGAAAATTAAAATAATTGAAAGAATTGGGACACTATCCCATTATCACATCCACTTATTTCAAGTGAAATCCACAGGGAATTTGTGCCATTATAAATCAAATTTCGGTCTTGTTGTTGTCTCCTCCAAAGTGTTTAAACTTTATTAGGTGGTTTGGGAGTCTTGGAATTCAAGCAAATTTGATTAGTGGATCCTCTTGGAGACAGAAGGAATTTAACTCTTCACCGTGTGATTGTGCTTTGTGCATCTCCCTGCATCCTAAAGTCTTATCAGGACTTCTCATACCCGCAGTTGCTGTGCAAAGATCCATTCTTGAAACAAACAGTCTAGGCAGGATGAAAGTACGAAAGTCAAGAGGAAGGCTCCATTTGTGATTTTAAGCAATTGATCAAATATATTAGAAGTTCTAAAATATGACATGAAAATTATAATCTACACTGAAAAAGTAGACTGATTCCTATGCAATTACTTCCTTGATGGTTGTTTAACTTTAAAACAATCACTTTATATATTTTTTTCCATTGTGCTTTTTAAAAGGATTCTCAAGAAGCCTGTAAAGACTTGGTTCCTGTAGGAAGAGTGGTGTATCATATTCTCTGCCACCTTGAGAAGATGTTTGATCGGTCACTTCTACAAGCTCTGTTCAGCAGGGTTCATCTGAAGGAGTACCCTGATTTAATTCAGGTTCATAGAAGCTTCAAAAATGGTAATCAATTTTCTTCCCTCCCTTTTGGGGTCCAAGTCTACTTTTCATTCATTCATTAACTCAGTCACTCATTTAGCAAGTATTTATGAAATGCTTACCGTGTCCCAAGACCTATGCTAGGCACTATGAATGGAAGTAATTGTGGACAAAACTGCCATGTAAAATAACCTGCCAAGTGACTACTGTGCTAGGGCTTAATTTGGGTTTAATAATGTCCTTTTTTCTTCTTCGGGAATAACTAGCTCTCTTACCGAGAAAATTCCTCTGTTCTTCTCTAAGGTTTGTACAGTTCACAGAGACATTCCACTTATTGCATTTATATTGAGAATGCTTTTACTCCTCTCTGATCATCTTGTTGGGTGATTAATTACTTTAGTAACTTTTCCAGTTTCACCACCATCCTTAAAACCCAAGACTCATCACTGTAGAATTTCAGTGTTGTTTTTCCCCCCTCTTCATTGCCCCAGGGAAAGGGATAAGCAACACCAAGTCAGGAACCACTGAGATTCACTGACCCAAGGGCCAGAAGTCCCCCCATTCAAAGACATGGATTCATGGCTGACCCAGATATGTAATTATGAGGTGGTGTCCCTAATTACCTACCTGCAACCTCTAATTAATTTTTTTCCTCTGTTCAGTGATCGAAGACAAACATTTTTCCTGGGAATGTGATAGAGAAGAGACACACGAAATGCCCAGCACTCAGCCAAGCTGTGAACGAGGTAATTATGAGAAGACACAAACTTTGCTTTCTTATGACTAAGAAGAAAAATAGATAAAGGAATCAAAAGGAAATGGTGGTGCTGGGATACCAGGGGAACATGGGGTGAGTAGACATGTGTTACTTTGAGTCGATTCCAAAATGACCTGATTCTGTGTGGAATCCAAGGGTATTAGCAAGAGGTGGCAGAGAGAGACTCTCTGCCC
Source organism: Cnephaeus nilssonii (assembly GCF_951640355.1). NCBI lineage: Eukaryota > Metazoa > Chordata > Mammalia > Chiroptera > Vespertilionidae > Cnephaeus > Cnephaeus nilssonii. The sequence goes on along the minus strand of NC_137081.1, from coordinate 30,099,809 downwards.
AGTAACCTGGAGGGTGGACTAAGATCTCAAGTATATAAATTATGAGTTTCCATAGGAGACCGTCAGTGTGAAGCTGTGAAGGGCTAAGAACTATGGGCCCATAGTCAACATCAACCTTGAGGATGGAAGAAGGGACAGATTTAAATGTGGGGGATGTTATTTAAGAACAGAAATATGCAAGAAGAAAGGCCCTCATATAGAAAAAAGAGGAAGTCGTAGGGGTGTGGGAAAAGGGATGTGGGCACTTTGTGTGTGTGTGAGAGAGAGAGAGAGAGAGAGAGAGAGAGAGAGGAAATGAAAGACAGCAAGAAGGGATAAAAATAACATTATTGAGAGCTCATTTGATTGAACATCTATCTGGTAGTTGTGGATTTAGTGCTCACAGCTGCATTTAAAGGTTAGTATCTTTTTTTCTTTTTATTTTATTATTTTTATATATTTTTAAATTTCTTTATTGATTAAGGTATCACATATTTGTCCTCATCCCCCCATTCCAATCCCAAACCCCTCCTCATGCATGCCCCACACCCCTGTTGTCCGTGACCACTGGTTAGACTTATATGCATGCATACAAGTCTTTTGGTTGATCTCTCCTCCTTACCCCTACCCTCTCCTACCTTCCCTCTGAGGTTTGACAGTCTGATCGATGCTTCCCTGTCTCTGGGTCTGTTTTTGTTCATCAGTTTATGTTGTTCATCATTTCCCCTAGATGAGTGAGATCATGTGATACTAGAAATACACTTATAAGAACTGAAAATGAGACAAGCAATAATGGTTATGCTGAGAGGCAAATGAATCAGTCTGTAGTGGGTTTCTTTCTGGGCCAACAGTTCTTTTGAGTCCCAGTTTCAATGTCAAACATTTCCTTATGTGTACATGTCAGCAATGATATTTCAGTTCTGGATGGTGGACAAATGGTGGTAATGCAGGTCCGACCCTCTCTGGTTTGGTCCTGGGCAACCTGCAGCGATGCACAGCTGCTGACTGCTAGTATGGCAAGGTGTCGTCAGCGTCTTCCATCTCTGGACTGTTTCTCTTCTGTCTTCATGGCTGGAGCAGTCCTGTAAAAAACAAACAAACAAACAAAAAGGTTAATATCACTTACGTGCCTATTATGCACATAAGAAAACTGAAATCTCAAGAGACCATGTATGTGATTGGCCTGGGTTCAAATAAGCAAGGATGAACCCAGGCATTTTGAACCCAGAGCCTCTGTTCTTCTTTCCTTTTTAAATGGAGGTAAAAGTCACATAACATAAAATCAACCATTTAAAAGTATGTAACATTGTGCAAGCATAACCTCTATCTAGTTCCAAAATAATTTGATCCCCTCAAAAGGAAACCCATATTCTTTAAGCTGTCACTTCCCATCGCCCTATTCCCACTGCCAGAAGACAGTGATAAAAATAAAAAGTGTATCTTTTGTTTCTGTGGGTTAAGTGGGGAAAATCACAAAGACAGAGAGAACAGGAAGGGAGCCTGACATATAGGTGGGGAGGTGAGGGGAGGATACCTGGGAAGGAAAATAGAGATATCAAGGACTGAGCTGGAGAGCATCGCCAGAAAGAATAAGACAAAAGCAGGGACAGGAGAAGCCAGGGAGACAGAGGCCAGTGGCAGCCAGATGCAGAGATACCTTCCTAGATAGAAGCAGCAATGCCTGGAGATTGGACCCTGGTAGAAAATTGAAAAAGGAAGAGAAAGAGGCAAAAAGGGGGCTTGGTTGGATTTGAGGTGGCGTTCTTGGAGCGGCAGTATTTCTTTTATTTTTTTTTCTGTTTTCTTTTTCTTTTTAAATTTTATTTTATTGTTTAAAGTATTACAAATACTAGTACATATATCTCCTCCCCCCCCCCCCATTGAGCTTCCTCCAGCCTCCCCTACCCCTGTCGCATGCCCTCATCCAACCCCCCCCAGTGTCTTGTGTCCATTGGTTGTGCTTAAATGCACACATACAAGTCCTTTGGTTGATCTCTTTCCCCCCCTCCCCAACACTCCCCAGCCTTCCTGCTGTAATTTGACAGTCTGTTCGATGCTTTGCTGTCTCTGTATCTATCTTTTTGTTCATCAGGTTATAATGTCCTTTATTTTCCATAAATGAGTGAGATCATGTGGTATTTTTCTTTCATTGCCTGGCTTATTTCACTTAGCATAATGCTCTCCAGTTCCATCCATGCTGTTGCAAATGGTAAGAATTCCTTTTTTTTTATAGCAGTGTAGAATTCCATTGTGTAGATGTACCATGGTTTTCTAATCCACTCAACTGCTGATGGGCATTTAAGCTGTTTCCAAATCTTAGCTATGGTGAATTGTGCTGCTATGAACATAGGTGTGCGTATATCCTTTCTGATTGGTGTTTCTAGTTTCTTGGGATATATTCATAGAAGTGGGATTACTAGGTCAAATGGGAGTTCCATTTTTAGTTTTTTGAGGAAACTCCATACTGTTCTCCACAGTGGCTGCACCAGTCTGCATTCCCACCAGCAGTGCATGAGGGTTTCTTTTTCTCTGCATCCTCGCCAACACTTGTCGTTTGTTGATTTGTTGATGATAGCCATTCTGACAGGTGTGAGATGGTACCTCATTGTCGTTTTGATTTGCATCTCTCAGATAATTAGTGACTTTGAGCATGTTTTCATATGTCTCTTGGCCTTCCTTCTGTCTTCTTTTGGAAAGTATCTATTTAGGTCTGTTGTCCATTTTTTATTGGATTATTTATCTTCCTGTTATTAAGTTGTATGAGTTCCCTGTAAATGTTGGAGATTAAACCTTTATCGGTGATAACATTAACAAATATGTTCTCCCATACAGTGGGCTTTCTTGTTGTTTTGTTGATGGTTTCTTTTGCTGTGCAAAAGCTTTTTATTTTGATGTAGTCCCATTTATTTTCTCTTTAGTTTCCATTGCCCTAGGAGCAGTATCGATGAAGAAATTGCTTCAGCATATGTCTGAGATTTCGCTGCCTGTGGATTCCTCTAGTATTGTTATGGTTTCCCATCTTATGTTTAACTCCTGTATCCATTTTGAGTTTATTTTTGTGTATGGTGTAAGTTGGTGGTCTAGTTTCATTTTTTTGCATGTATCTGTCCAATTTTCCCAACACCATTTATTGAAGAGACTGCATTGTATGCTCTTGCCTCCTTTGTCAAATATTAATTGAGCATAGTGGTTTAGGTTGATTTCTGGGTTCTCTATTCTATTCCATTGGTCTATATGTCTGTTCTTGTGCCAGTACCAGGCTGTTTTGAGAACAGTGGCTTTGTAATACAGCTTGAAATCTGGTATTGAGATCCCACCTACTTTGTTCTTCTTTCTCAGGATTGCTGCAGCTATTCAAGGTCTTTTTTTTTATTCCAGATGAATTTTTGGAGAGTTCTTCCTAGGTCTGTGAAATATGTCGTTGGTATTTTAATGGAGAGTGCATTGAATCTATAGATTGCTTTGGGTAGTATGGACATTTTAATGATGTTGATTCTACCAATCCATGAACATGGTATGTTCTTTCATCTGTTTATGTCTTCCTCTATCTCCTTTTTCAGTGTTCTGTAGTTTTCTGAGTAGAGGTCTTTTACCTCCTTAGTTAGGATTATTCCTAGGTATCTTAATTTTTTTGGTGCGATGGTAAATGGGATTGCTTTTTTAGTCTCTCTTTCTGTAAGTTCACTATTGGTGTATAGAAATACCATAGATTTCTTGGTGTTAATTTTGTATCCTGCTACATTGTGGAATTCATTTATTAAGTCTAGTAATTTTTTAAATTACTTTATTGATTAAGGTATCACATATTTGTCCTCATTCCCCCCATTCCCATCTCAAACCCCTCCCCACAGATGTCCCCACCCCCCTGTTGTCCGTGATCACTGGTTAGGCTCATATGCAAGCACACAAGTCCTTTGGTTGATCTCTCTCCCTTATCTCCACCCTCCCTTACCTTCCCTCTGAGGTCTGACAGTCTGATCAATGCTGTTCTTGTTCATCAGTCTATGTTGTTCATCATTTCATTTCTTGGATTTGTGTGAGTTTTTTCTTCCCTATATCAGGGAAATTTTCTGTCATTATTTCTTCAAACAGGTTTTCTATTCCTTGCTCAGTTTCTTCTCCTTCTGGCACCCCTATTATGCAGATATTGTTTCATTTCATGTTGTCCCAAAGTTCCCTTAGGCTCGCCTCGTGCTTTTTAATTTAATTTTTTTTCTAGAAGCTGCTCTGCTTGGGTATTTTTTCCTACCTTGTCTTCTAGCTCACTGATGTGGTCCTCTGCTTCTTCTAGTCTACTGTTGATGCTTTCTATTGAGTTCTTTATAGCAGCGATGTCATTTTTCATTTCTTCTTGGTTCTTTTCATTTCCTCTTGGTTCTTACACATATTGTTGAATTTGTCTTCCATTCTTTTCAGCCACCTTATGACCATTTATCTGAATTCTTTCTCTGACAGGTTGCTTGCCTCCATTTCGTTTACTTCCTTTTCTGGTGATGCCTCCTTTTCTTTCATATGTGGGCTGTTTCTTTGTCTCCCCATGATCACTTTTCTCCGGGTGTCTGGTAATATAGTTCTCTCTCCTTTTGCTAGGCAAAATCTGACCTTTCCGTGAGAGGGTGCAGAGCTCCTCTGAATCCGTGTGTTCACGCTGCTTGGGGACCAGTGTTCCCGGATTTGCAGCTGTTCGCTGGGAGTTGTTGTAGATTCCCGGGGTTTTTAGGCTTCTGATAACATCCACTCTCCCCTTCAAGATGGCATGGTCTCCGCATCAGAGCCAGTTGCTCTGGGAGGGATTTCAGCAGCAGTGGAGGCTGCCCGGTCAGAGGAACCCTGTCTGGCAATCCCCAACAGTCCCTTGGAGTATAGTTGTCTCTCAACTCACAAATAAACAGTCCCCATGCAATCACACACTTTCCTTTCGTTCTCTTACTCACGCACTATCTTGCAGTCTGCCTTCTGTCATCAGCCATCTTCAACTCCCCGGGGCAATATTTCTTTACAAGGTGCAGCTGACTTTAGTTTCAATCTCAGAGCTCAGTATGGTCACACCTTAACCTTTTTCCTGGCCACTGGCCCTAGTCTCTCCTTTCCTTTGATATCTCTTAAGTGCATGGTAAATCCAAAGCTCTTGGAATAAAAAAAGAGTCATAAGAGTTGCTCAGCTTACTGCTGAATGGTGAACAAGGTAACTGTGATTGATTACTGGTTACGTCATGTGGAGGGAGGAGGGGACACACACACACACACACACACACACACACACACACACGTGGGTGCCCAGTCTCTGGCTACTTTCTAAGGTGTGAGGGAAGCAAGCAGGCTGAGAGATGTGAGAGGCTTAGGGCACATTTTTTTTTTTTTGAGTTAAGGAGATTATTTTATTCAGGCTATTGCAATAAGGAGAACATCTTAATATATAAAAACCCTGGGTCATAATGACCAGTAATGACCGAGGCTTGACCAACTGGAAGTCAGTCCTGCAGTCAGCGCTGGGTTGCTATGGCAACCCAGCATTGACTGCTTCCACTGCAAGTGCAGTGCCCCAGCACTGACTACTGAGGGGGCTGTTAATCAGGACCAGAGAGAGGCCTGAAGAGAGAAGCAGGGACTGATCCATTGCCTCTGAGGCAGCTTTTGATCAGCACTTGCCTCTCTCTTTCTCTCCCAGGCTGGCCAGAAGCCTTGCCTCCATTTCCCTCCAGGCCTCCACCAGGGCTGCTGATCAGCTCCGCCTTTCTGATCAGGTCCCATTGACAGGCCCAGAAACTCTGACTGGCATAGGAACCGACCAATCAGAACCAAATGTGGGTGCTGTGAAGAACCAATGGCTGCCTAGGAGGCGAAGCTTTTGACATTGATTGGCATAGGAACTGACGAATCAGAACCAAATGTGGGTGCTGTGAAGAACCAATGGCTGCCTGGGAAGTGGAGCTTTTTATTTTATTTTTTAAATTTCTTTATTGGTTATGGTATCATATAATTGTCCTCATCCCCCTATTCCCATCCCGAACCCCTCCCCACGTATGCTCCCAACCTCCCTGTTGTCCATGACCACTGGCTAGGCTTATATGCATGCATACAAGTCCCTCGGTTGATCTCTCCCCTTTTCCCCCACCCTCCCCCACCTTCCCTCCGAGGCTTGACAGTCTGGTCAATGCTTCCCTGTCTCCGGGTCTGTTTTTGTTCTTCAGCTTATGTTGTTCATTATTTGCCTTAGATGTGTGAGATCATGTGATACAAGAAATACACTTATAAGAACTGAAAATGAGACAAGCCATAATGGTTATTTGCTGGGAGGCAAATGAATCAGTCTGTAGTGAGTTTCTTTCTGGGCCAACAGTTCTTTTGAGTCCCAGTTTCAATGTCAAACATTTCCTTATGTGTACATGTCAGCAATGATATTTCAGTTCTGGATGGTGGACAAATGGTGGTAATGCAGGTCCGACCTTCTCTGGTTTGGTCCTGGGCAACCTGCAGCGATGCACAGCTGCTGTCTGCTAGTATGGCAAGGTGTCGTCAGCATCTTCCATCTCTGGACTGTTTCTCTTCTGTCTTCATGGCTGGAGCACGCCTGTCAATTTCTCTCTGTTGCAGGAATCCACATGGTCTTGGAGTTATTTTCTGAAAATATACAAACATATTCTCGACCAAAAGTTAATAAAGGAATCTTTTTCTATAAATTTGACTTGCGATCCTTTTTCATTTTTTGCCCAGACGATTTCCTTTGGCTTGTTTTGACACCATGTATGTTTTACCTGGGTGACTTGCTGTTAGCATTACAAATGAAAGTTAATTTTCTAAAGTAAAAATTTTCTATATGTAATTTACTTACAGGATATTTTTTCTTACATGATATTCTTCTACTATCACTCCCCCCCTTTTTTTTAAATTTAAATATTAAGAGGCTTTTGGAAATTTTATAATGTAGTCTTGATAGCTTTTACATTTTAATTTTTTGCACTAAAATATGACTGCTTTAGGTTCATTACGTGTTACGCAATTTTACCATGAGATGAATTGCCAATCAAAATTTTTGTTAACACTTTAAGAACAGCTTTTGGTACAGTACATTCAGTTTTTCTAGAATATTCGCTTGTTTCAATTAGTTAATTTAAATTACTCTGAGGACTTGACTACTATTCTACTGTCAAATTCAACACGCTAACAACAATCTTATTTTACCCTGTGTATATTAGTGGAAAGGATTATTTGCCTTCTTGAGTAGGCCCTGAGCATTCCTGGTTCTAGGCTGGATTTGGATATCAAAGACCCACTTCCCCACACCATGGCTACAAGACATCTCAAACAAGTCTTGTTGCAGTGAGAGGGCATCTGCTGTCGGCCAAGTCTCTGTTTGTTACCTGGGTCCTGATTTGAGCTGTGCATGGAAAGCAAAGCAGCCATGGGGGCAGGAGACCTCCCTCAGAAGGGGTGAAGGTTCAGGCCCCTGCAAAGTTGGGGGGGGTAAGGGTCTGTGCCCCACCTTTGTTGACCCCCAAGTTCTCTCCTGATGGCCCCTCTGCGACTGTGCCTGTCTTAGGTTGTTCCTTCCCTGAGGAATCTTACCCATCTCTGGCTAACCAGCCATCCTCCGGGGCCAAACAGGGTGATGTGAGGTTCAGTTCTGTCTCCTTTGTATCCTATGCCCCAATGGCCTCTGGAAGTGGAGCTTTTGATGCTGACTGGCATTGAAACTGACCAATCAGAACCAAATGTGGGTGCTGTGGGGAGCCAATGGCTGCCTAGGAGGTGGAGCTTTTGACACTGACTGGCATAGAAACTGACCAATCAGAACCAAATTGGCCATCAGAGGAGGGCAGTTGGGGGCAAGATCAGGCCTGCAGGGGAGGGCAGTTGGGGGCAAGACTAGGCCAGCAGGGGAGTGTAGTTGGGGGCAACCAGGCCGGTAGGGAAGGGCAGTTAGGGGCGATCAGGCTGGCAGGCATAGGCAGTTGGGGGCAATTGGGCAGGCAGGCAGGTGCACAGTTAGGAGCCAGCGGTCCCAGATTGCGAGAGGGATGTCCCCAATTGGAGAGGATGCAGGCTGGGCTGAGGGAACCCCCCTCCCCCCCCCACCGCCCTGTACACAAATTTCTAGCACCGGGCCTCTAGTTCATTAATAAGGACCATCTCAAAGAAAAGGAAGGGAGCCTGAAGTTTTATAGAGGCAGGTAAACAAGAGAGTCATCTTAGAGTTTTATGGGCGTTATGAGGCAGAATGGAGATGAAACTCTGAGGAGAGTGTTAGCTGGTTTGTCATTTCTGAAACACCAAAGGGTGGGGGAGATTTCTTAACCATCACTGTAACAGTCAATCTCTCTTTTTCTTCAACATGAATATTGTTTGTTACTGAACAACTCAGAGGTAAGCATAAGCCTCCCAAATGGGATGAAGCAGGGCCTAAGAAATAGTCTTGCCAGAATTCTTGCTGCTGTTGTTCCTATAAAACTAGTTGAGAGGTGGTGGCAAAGGACATTTGTTTTAGGGTCCAAGAGATTAGACATCTTAAAAGAGGGATGCCTGAAATAGAGAAATAATAGTACAAATGTTGTATTAAAGTCAAGAGCCAGGAGTTGAACCTTGACAATTAACCAGTCCAGTCCTGGCTAGTGTGGCTCAGTTGATTGGAGTGTTGTCCTGTACACCAAAATGGGGGGTTTGATTCCTGATCAAGGCACATACCTAGGTTGCAGGTTTGCCCCTCTCCCTGTTGGGGTGCTGAGGGGAGACAACTGATTGATATTTCTTTCTCACATTGATGTTTCTCTCTCTCCCTGCCTCTCTCTTAAAATTAATGAAAAACATGTCCTTGGGTGAGGATTAAAAAAAAGAGAGAGAGAGAATTACCTAGCCAGTGGACACCAGATATAAGCTGTAGAAAATTGTATAGCACCACTTCTTGAGTCCCTTGTTTTATGTTTATTTGTTTTTTGTGGCACCATGTCTTCAATACTCAGTATCATTTATGTTTACATAATTGAATTCCTTGAAGTTAAGATGTCTATGCTCTTGGTGATTTATGCATAGTCTTAGTTACCTCCCATCCGAGGGCATGGGTGACCCATTGTTTTGGACTTCCTTAGTGTCCATCAACACTTGTCCAGGGAGAATTGCAACCCCATGCGTGGTCTGCTGCAGTTATGGTTCCTTCAAGGTCAATGCCAAATCACCAGGCTTCAGTTCACAGTGCTTCTTTGGATTGTGAGGGAAAGGCTACCTGCAAAGCAACCTAGAGTCTGGTAGGGATCTGAGCAGTCAAGTCTTAGTTCTTGGTGATGCTGAGTCCGGTGAGTAGAAGAAAATTTTGAAACATTAGATTGGAGGATTGTAGTTGGATATTGAAGAAAACTATAAGGCTGGAAATTTTGTAAGCCAGGTACAAGGCCCATTCTCCCAATAAGGCTGGTACTTGTTTCCCAATGGCTCCATAAAGTCAACCTTAGTTCCTTAAAAGTATAATGTCTTTCTGATTAAATGAGCATCATTCTCAAATATGATATTCCAGGCAAAGCCTTGGGTTTGTAACCAATTACAGCCACTGCTTTCATGCTGAAACTTAGTCTTTTTAGGGTACATAATTTAAAAAGATATTCACTTGCACAAACCTAAGAGTAAGTGCCTCGTTAAGTTTGGCACCTTAGGTCCCTTCGTTATTTCACCCTAGTCCTGACCCAGAGGCAAGACAGAAAAGAAAGCTAAACTCTTCAGTGGAGGAAGGTTCTCTGGGTAGAAAATGTGAGGAGAATAAGTATAGAAGAGAAAGATAGAGTGGGCCATTAAATCATGAGTAATAGGAGTGAGCCCAGTTTTACCTAAAGGGACAGGAGATCCAAAACTTTCCCAGGCTGGTGAAGGGTTGGCAGGGAAGTAATTTTATATGTAATCATCAGAAGTTGTCATAGGAACATAAAAATAATATGTGTGATTATCAGATTGACAAGTAGGAGAGATGATTGTGGAAGACCTTTAGATGGAGAAGGTAGGGGGAAGGGGCTCTGGTGGTATGGCCAAAGTCAAAAGAAGAGACTTGTAGTAATGAGGGACAAAGCCAGTACATAGGAAGATAACAATTAGGAGAGTAGAGACAGACAGAGGGTCAACATAAACCTTTGAGAAACAGAGACAAAGGGGAGGAAATGAAGGAGACAGCAGAGAGAAGGTAAACTGACAACCCTAAAGAGGGACAGTGACAAAAATTACATGGAAAGAGAAACATTGGGGGCAAAGTAAATACCAAGAAAAGAGAAAGTGGAGGAGAGGCAAAAAGAAATCATGAAGAAGAGTGTTAAGTGAGGGTGAATGAAAAAGTGGGAGAGGGCAATGTGATGAAGGAGAGAGGAGACATTGAAATATTTAAAATTTGAGGGAGAGTCATTGGACAAGCTGCTGATACAGGGGGTTGTCCCCTTTAACAATGAGTTTTCAGGGTAAAGTGTCCCCATTTTTCAAAGTGACATTTGTAATCTGTTCAGATTAAATAAACATCTCTCCAAACTGGCTTAGCCACCTATGTCTTCTGTCAACATTTATAGCCATGACTCCCAATCCATATGGCCAGATGATTTGTCTTCTCAGCTGATTTATCTAAGAGCCTGAAGGACATCTCACTGGGATATCCTTCAGGAACTTCAGATTTAATGCTTCCAAAATGGATCTCATCATCTTCTTCCATGAAACCAGGTCCTCATTCTCCTCTTCCTTTGCCACCCCCGCCCAAATTTTTTTTTGTTAATTCTCATCTGAGGATACTTTTCCATCTATCTTTTAAAGAGAGTGGAAGAGAGAGGGAAAGACAAAGAGAAATATCGATGTGAGAGAAATACATCAATTGGTTGCCTCCTGCACACCCGAACCAGGGTCCAGGCTGGGGCAGAACCTACAACCAAGGTATGTGCCCTTGACTGGAATCAAACCCAGGATCCTTTGATCTGCAGGCTGAGGCTCTATCCACTGAGCCAAACCTATTAGGGACACTTTCCTCATTCCTGTCCAGTTTTCTTAAGCAGGAAACTCAGGATGACTCCTCCCAAGTCCTCCTCTTCCTTAACCCTCATACCCCATTGGTCACCCAGCTCTGAGACTTGACCTTGGCAGTATTTTCAAACTGACCATTTCTCCATAGCAAATGCCATGATGCTAATCAGATCTCTGAAAACTTTCCTTTGAACATCAGCTGATGGAGGTGACGGAAGTGTGGATGTGTTCATACCGCTGTCCTAGCTAAACTCCAGTGATATTCAGGACACTTGAGATTAAGTCAATCTCCTTCCTGAAGCTTCCAAAGCCACAGGCTATAGGATACCTCCTGTTTCTTTAGCCTCTGTTTTCTCACTCCAAGTCTTAGTCATGCTGACTTCCTTTATTTACTTGAATTGTCTTTGCCCATGCTCTGTCCTCTATTTAGGTCTATTTCCCTTCTCACCCCCTCCCTAATCTGGCAACCTCCTGGTTATATGACACTTCTTTTTTTTTTAATATATTTTATTGATTTTTTACAGAGAGGAAGGGAGAGGGATAGAGAGTTAGAAACATCGATGAGAAACATCGATCAGCTGCCTCTTGCACACCCCCTACTGGGGATGTGCCCACAACCAAGGTACATGCCCTTGACCGGAATCGAACCTGGGACCCTTGAGTCCACAAGCCGACGCTCTATCCACTGAGCCAAACCGGTTTCGGCGACACTTCTTTTGAAAGCCATTTTCTGTTTCTAGGGTGGGATTCATTCCTCTGTCTGTATGTTCTCAGAGCACTTTGTACTGGCTGTGGGATGATACTCACACTTCATCGTGATAATGCAGTTAGTTTGTGCCATCCATACTGTGATTTTGAGCCAGGGACCTCGTCTGTCTTGTACTTGCTGTGTCCTCTGACCTGAGAATGGTGACTGGCACATAATAAGAGCTCAATTAAGTCCAGCCAGTGTGGCTCAGTGTTGAGTCTTGACCTATGAACCAGAGGTCATGGTTCAATTCCCATTAGAGCACATGCCCGGGTTGCAGGCTCGATCCCCAGTGGGGTGTGCAGGAGGCTGTCAATAAATGGTTCTCTCTCATTGACGTTTCTCTCTCTCTCCCTCTCCCTTCCTCTCTTAAATCAATAAAAAAAATGCTCAATTAACATTTTTCAGGAAAGTCCTCATATTTCTGTGCTCTAAAGGGGATCATGTGTTTTAGCAAGCATTACATTACTAATATATTTATAGGAAAACTTTACAAAATAGTTCTCAAAATTACATTTATATATATATGTAATAAGCTACCTTTGTGGAAAAGAACCTAACCTATGAATAAACACAAATCCAGCCAAGATTATTATCAGTTAGTGAGTGAGAATAGCAGGTAAAGGGAAAAGAGAAAAACCAAAAGGTAGATTCAAGGTAAAAAGAAAAGCACTTGAGAAACGGAGAGAGAAAGACACAAATACAGAGGTAGGCAGTAGGTGAGAGGTGAGATTCCTCATGAGAGTAAGCCTCTCAAGGGACACGGGGAGAGAGGGAAGAAAGTGAGCCACAAGGCTCTTTGAGGGAGACAGATAAAGATTCTTCATGACTCTATTTATTTTAGGGGCAGAGCTATCCACACATGAAAATCTAGTGCAATCTTGTGCTGTGGGTCTGATGGATACGCAGAAGACAATTTCATCTTGTCCCCCCCAGATGAACAAAGGAGGCCAGCAAGCAAGGCCAGCATGTGACCAAGCACCTGAAATAATTGGTAAGGCTGGCTAAGGGAGTCTGTCATGTGATGGCACTGTGTATGTCACAGCGGATGTGACAGGAGGTGGTCGAGGGAGCACGGGGGTGGAGTGGGGTGAGGTGGTGATAGTGCAAGAGAGGGAGACTGTTGCTCAGTGCAGGGAGCTTCTACCAGTGAGAGTGACTGAAGCACCATTAGCCTGCAGGCCACAGGATTCCCTGGGAAGACAGACCGTCTGGTGCAGGGACATTCCTATCTAGAAGTTCTGCAAGTTGCTGGGTCTCTCCTGGAGTCCCTTTATTATAGGGTTTTCTGCTGCCTCATGGGCCCCACCTGGAGACTCCTCAGGGGTTTTGTTCCTTTGTGCAGTGATCAGCAGTGAATCCAGTGGGCAGGAAGTGCCTCCAGAAGCCCAGAGATCAGCACGGAGATGTGGACCTGGTGAGGAGTGTGAGGATGGCCTGCCTGGGCCTGCAGAGCATCTGGCATCTGAATTCAGAGCTCCTGTTTCTTGACATGTTTTACTTTTTTTTTTTTAAAATAATGTTTTTTAAAATTGATTTCAGAGAGAAGAAGAGAGAGAGTATCATTAGTGAGAGAGAAACATCAATCAACTGCCTCCTACATACCATCCCTACTGGAGATTGAGCCCATAACCCAGGCATGTGCTCTGACAGGGAATCAAACTAGCGACCTTCTGGTGCATGGGCCTACCCTCAACCACCCGAGCCACACCAGCTGGGCTTGATACATTTTACTTTGAGTGCACTCCATAGACCATGGTTCACTTAACCATGGGAACCCATTCTCGGGAAATGTGGGAGGCAAGGCTCTGTTTATTGCACATGTGTTGTATGTTGACATCAGAATAGAAACAAGATAGCATGCCTATAATAAAAAAAAATATGTATTTGGCCTTTGTTTCTAGTTCCTGGCACAGAGTTCTCCAAAACCCAAAGTTCACTCCTACAAGTGTTCTCTGTTGTTTTCAGTACCAAATAAGTCAGGACTTGCTAGCTTGTGTGGTGACAATAAACAGTCTCAGTTCCACTGTCTTACACAAATAAGTTTACTTCTTGCCTACTCAAAGCCCACAGTGCACCTGGGAGCCCCTCTGAGGTGCTAGTAAATACATGTACTAGGCTGCTTCAGTCTCTGGGCTCTGTCCTCTCAAAACCAGGTTTCCATAATCAATGTGCATGGAGAATTCTCACTGCTCTCCTATGAATTAGTTTGCAAATGACACTGCCACCTCTGATCATAGCCCATTGGTAAGTGTATTAGTCACTCAGCCAGTCCTAATGCAAGGGAATGGAAAAATTTGGAGGATATATGCAATATTTGGTGAGCACTACTGTCTCTGCTACAAATAATAAATGATAGACTGGAAAAACCACCAATTCTAGATAATGATGCATCACTGAATCCCCCTAACCCAACAAAGCACACAAAAAGAAGTTAAAAGGGGGAAAAAAAAAAAACCCCAGTCAGAATTCAGACTGTAAACCTAAGTAAAAAATATAAATTGATTAGGAGCTAAAGGATTGAAAATAGACTATGCTACAAGAAAGAGCTTCAAGGATAAAATATTTTGCTTGGTCTGTGATAGAATTTATCCATTTTTCTAGATAACTGTAGTCCCAGAAAGAAAATGTATTCTCTGGCAGGATCTCTGAACATTTTACTTATTTAGGTGACCATCCTTTTACAGTCATAACATCAGTAAAGGGAGACAGAGCTCCAGACATGTTTATTTTTGAATCATCCCTAAATCCATCAATTATAATAAGAAATGTTTTTGATTAAATCGACTATGAGGTAGAAATTGCATTTAACACCTAACCTCTTCTGTTAGGTCATTATGGCATTTCAGGCCTCTAGAATGAGCTGAGGATTCTTGTTCAATAATCCTTTAAGGATATGGGTATTTTCCTTTTCCCAGAGCACCATTAACTTGGAAAATAAACATTGGTCTCTTTGGGAAGGGCTGGGAAACATATCAACCTTGGTTTTTATGGCCTTCATTTGTTTCCATTTCCATCAACTAGATCAGTGATGGCGAACCTATGACACGCGTGTCAGCACTGACACGCGTAGCCATTTCTGATGACACGTGGCCGCTGAGGCTGCCGCATGCCGAGGATGAAACATTTGCTGTTCCTGAGGATGAAACATTTGCAAAATAATGTTTTTTCCTCAAAGTGACACACTACCCGAGTTATGCTCAGTTTTTTGGCGAAGTTTGACACACCAAGCTCAAAAGGTTGCCCATCACTGAACTAGATGAATAGACAATGAGAATTGCTGCCTTTTGCTTGAGTTAACATTTTAAATATAGAATCCCTACTATGTGTAGCCACGATGACACATTCATGTGTTTCAGACATGATTTTGAACATTTGACATTCATAAATTCATTTAATCTTCAAAATTTTCTATTCCAATAACAAAATCTTATTATTGAATGGTGACATGGTGTATTGGAGACTCAAATTTGGAGCCAGCTGGAGACAATAATTTCTGAGGCTGGAGACAATAATTTCCATTTATTTATTTATTTATTTATTTATTTATTTTTTGGGAGAGTGGAAGAGAGAGAGAAAGACAGAGAGAAACATAGATGTGAGAGAAACACATTGATTGGTTGCCTCCTTCATGAGCCCTGACCTGGGCCTGGGCCAGGGAGCAGCCTGCAACTGAGGTACGTGCCCTTGACTGGAATCGAACCTTGGACCTGTTGGTCCGCAGAGGTACTTTTCTGAATGGTATAGTGTATATTCTGAACCAGCTACCAATATGTGGTATTCTTTTTCCTATAACTGGAATATTTTGGGTCTGAGAACCTGTCAAGCAAAGCTAAAAGATTTGACTGGTAAAGAAATGATACACTCTTTTACTATTCAGACAGTTTGATACTTACATAGACAACAAAAGGAAGAAAAGCAAAGGTACCAGCTTCCCATGTCCTTTGTACCATAGGATTGTACCCAAACAAAGGGATTGTGGATGCCTTATGGTGCAACATGAGTGATGGTTCATGTTGCAGCCAGCAGTTGTATAGCCTACAGCTGTGCCCTAAAGAATCAGAAGGCCTCAGACCTCATCAGAACTTGGAACGAAAGGAGAGAGTCATGATAGCGTCTGGAAGATAAGTCGATGAATGGAAAATGGGTTTGTAGCAGCTCCTCACAAGTCTCCCACGCTCTCCATGTTTTGGAAAAATCACTGGGCATTCTTCCAAGGCATAAAGCAGATCAGCTGCATTTAAGTCTTGCCTATGTGGCCCGTGTGGAGACATGCAAGGTCACCAGGATGTCATGGCAGAGCCATTCCCCAACAGAACCAAGAACGGTCAGAGGTTTTAGTGCGTGAGGAATGCTTTTATCAGCTGTACCAATTAGGATTCTGACTCTATGAATTAAATGTTGGAAACAGTATGGTATACTATGTGCTTCCTGATGCCACGGGGTAAAAGGCAAAAAAGTATTCATTACGGTAATCAGTAACCAAAATATATAAATAACACTGGCTTTACCAAAATATATAAATAACAGTAGTTTTCTATAACAGGCAACAATAAGTAAGAAACTGTAATGGGAAAAAGGTCACTTTCATAATAATAAGAAATAGTATAAAATACCTGACAGTAAAAAGAAAAAGCAAGAAATGAGTAAGTTCTATGTCAGGAGGAGGAGAGGAGAGAAAACTTTACCTAACAAAATAATAAATAATTTAAATAAATGAAAACACATGATATGATTCTTTATAGAAAGACTCAATATTTTTATTGTAAATTTCACTCCAATTTATTTAATAAGAGATCTGGACAAAGCAATTTTACGTTTTCTTTAGAAAAATAAATGAGCTGAAATAATGACAAAATAAGTTTGAAAAAAGAAGTGTGATATGATTGTTTTTGCATATCATTAGGCAGAATGGTCAGCGGGACCACGGGCACTTGACCATGTACTATTGGAGGCTCTGAAGGGGGAAACAGAAATGGACAAAAATCACAAAGTAATGGGCTTGGACTGAGAACTGTTCTTGCTGATTTACTGAATTCCAAAAATGTATTTGAAGTTTCTTTCAAACATGGCCTCTACTTGTAATCCCAGCATGATGAATTTGTGGCCCTGAAAAAGCAAAGAGAAAAACATTAGCCATTGCCCATGAGCTTAGACTCCCGAAGTTTCAGGTAGCCAAGATCTTCATTTTAGGTCACCCCCAAATGTCAAGTGAGTCTTTATCCAGTTAAGAATAGCTAATGTTGCTGAAACCGGTTTGGCTCAGTGGATAGAGCGTCGGCCTGCGGACTCAAGGGTCCCAGGTTCGATTCCGGTCAAGGGCATGTACCTTGGTTGCAGGCACATCCCCAGTAGGGGGTGTGCAGGAGGCAGCTAATTGATGTTTCTCTCTCATTGATATTTCTCACTCTCTATCCCTCTCTCTTCCTCTCTGTAAAAAAAAAAGAATAGCTAATGTTCCCTGATAGCTTGATCATTTTTCCTTTATCTGTAAGACAGAGAAACAAAAATAGTACTATACTGCAGCTTAATTCTTCAACAGAAATTGATTGATTGATTTAACTTGACAAAATAGAAGTTATTTGAGTTTTGAGCACAGCCCATATTATTTGCAACAATATAGTGGTATGGAAATGTCTACAGTAAATTTATTGTGCCTTCTTCTCCCTTCATTCTCACCCCTTGAGGCAATCCTTGTTAACGTGTGTGTGTGTGTGTGTGTGTGTGTGTGTGTGTGTGTGTGTGTGTTAATCCTCACCCGAAGCTATTTTTTCCACTCGAGTATATTTTTCCATTTATTTATTTATTTATTTATTTATTTATTTATTTATTTATTTTTGGGGAGAGTGGAAGAGAGAGGGAAAGACAGAGAGAAACATAGATGTGAGAGAAACACATTGATTGGTTGCCTTCTTCATGAGCCCTGACCAGGGCCTGGGCCAGGGAGCAGCCTGCAACTGAGGTACGTGCCCTTGACTGGAATCGAACCTTGGACCTGTTGGTCTGCAGGCTGACGCTGTATCCACTGAGCCAAACCGGCTAGGGCCTTGTTAACTTTTTGACCTAGCACTAGGAGATTTGGATGTAAAAATATCCAAGGTTTTGAAATTTGAGAAATTTGATTTGGTATCTTCCTTTACAGAAGACAAACACTGGTTGCCTTTAAAAAGCACTTCTGTTTCCTGTGGAAGGGACTAGGTCTGCAGTCTACTGTTCTCTGGGAGAAAATTGGCTATCTAGCAGTGAGCAGACTCTGAGGTCCTAGGACAGTGTTTGCAATGGCACCTCTGGTTGATTATTATATTTTTACCTCTGTAGACCACAGGGCTTTTAGAATCCTTCCAGAATTTTTACTTGTGTGTGCTTGCCACATGATGAGGGGAGTTGTAACATTTACCTGATATAAGAAGAGGAAAGGCAAAGTGACTTAATCAAAAGAAAAAGGGATGCAGGGACAGCCACTTACCTTGTAAATTGACCTGTGGTTCTGAAAGATGAGGCGCATGTCCTGCACAAACTCCTTCACTTTGAGGTACAACTTGGAAGCCAGCTTTTCTCTGATTTTGTTTAACCACATGCACTTCTTTAGGCTCTGAGGTGGCTTTTTACTCTGTGGATGAAAGTGTCAAAGGGCAGGCTATTGGCATGCTTCCAAGTCTACTTTCTATAGACTCTCACTGCTATGACTGTTTATGTCCCCTCTGCCTCCCCCAACTCAGATGTTGAAATTCTAACCCCCAATGTGATGGTATTAGGAGATGGGGCCTTTGGGAGATAATTAGGTCAGGAGGGTGGAGTGCTCATGAATAGGATTAATGCCCTTTATAAGGGGACCCCAGAGAGCTCTCTCCCTGTTTCTACCATGTGAGGACACAACATGAAGTTGTCAGTCTGCAACCTGGAAGAGGGCTTTCATCAGAATCTGACCATGTTGATACTCAGATCTTGGACTTCCGGCTTCCAGAACTGTGAGAAACAAATTTCTGTTGTTGAAGCCACCCAGTCTGTGGTACTTTGTTATAGCAGCCTAAGCTGCTAAGGGCTGACTAAATTGCCTGAGACATCTATCAACAAGGCAATGACAATGGCAACTTGTACCTATTGCAGTCATTACACAAGTTTGACAAATGTCAGTTTGGGACTTTGTTGCTGTTACTTACATAATATGGTTTTGGGGTAAAAAAGGAGCTTTTTGACCAGCCACAGACATTCAAGAGGAGTAACTCACATTTCTGCAAAAGATATAAGAAATCTTAAGTGAAAAGCAGCTTGGAGAGAATGAATTGCTATGCATGTTCAGGCAGAATGCACAACACCCAAACCCATGGACTCTGAAACAAACACAGAACGGGATTTCTTTTGGATACACATTTTGGTGTTAGGTGTGATCAAAGCACAGAGAAAAAAGCACAGCAGCCTGCCTCTGGGCACCATTCCTCCAGCCCCTGCAAGACTGATTCTTCTCTCAATTGAACAGAAAGGAGGAGGCTTCAGCTTCCCGTTGCAACTCACCAACTGCTCCTCATGCAGCATCTTCCTTTCTAGGACTTCTGATTCCAGAGCACATGGTTGACTTTTTGGGCACCTTTCCTGAATAACCTTTATCTGGCAGAAGATGCAACTCCATGGGTTCCTGAGTGGCAGGACATGGGTTCCTGAGTGAGCAGGGGCAGGTTCTCTGTGAAGCAGCCATTGTTCCTGCAGCTGTTGAGTCCTCAAAAGGGCCACCTTGAAGCCAACTTTTCTCTTGGAAACCGCTCCACACTAGAGTCCCAATTAGACTCAATTGCCAAAGACACCCCTCTGCTGAGTTAGGTGCCATAGTGGGTGATGGACTCTCATTCACTTCAAAACTTAGGGTTCCCAATTGAGCCACTGTAAGTATGGTAACGATCCCTGTCTGCCACAGTTGAGTATTGGCAACCAGTATCATAAAGACCAAAGTATTGGGCCTTGATGAACCATCAGGCCATAGGAAAAGTCAGAAACCAGCTCTTGTCTCTCAATTTTGCTGAATAAGCACAGAGTACAAGCCATGGGCATCCTCCCCAGTGGCATTGCCATATCTATACCTAGAATCTGTGCTGCAGAGACTTCTTGAGAAGGAACCCTACCCACAGAGTGTCAGATATTGTATTTGCCTCTAGAGCCCTCTCTCCCAGGTTCTCTGTGCTGGGAGGCTCTCCACAATCAGGTGGATACAATGATTCATCTTAGAGATATCATTTAGCTTCTCCCCTGGGCCACTTCAGTCCTTTCTCAGAAGCCCCTTACAAATTAATAGGTACAAATTGTCACTTATAAAAACGGTCATGGGGATGTAAAGTATAGCATAGGGAAAAGAGTAACATTATGTTAACTATGTATGGTGCCAGATGGGTACTAGACTTAGTTAGGATATGAATAGGTAAATTATATAAATGTCTATTTACTATGTTATACACCTAAAACTAATAATATAATGTTGCATGTCAATTGTAATTGGAAAAAAAAAGAGGCCCATTACACAGTGTCCATGGTTCAGGGATGGAGACTATCTGTGGGTTCAACAAAAAAGTGGATCTGCCTTCTGCCTCTGCAGACTGCCTGACTGACTAGAGAGGTTTATGCCAAATCCCTGAGGTGGCACCACTGCCTGGGAGCTACCTGAGAGCAGCTGGGTTACGTTAGATTCTTCCCATTATGGAGGGCAATGCTCTGTCCTCATGGGGATACACACATTCCTGGTAGACATCCTCTGCCCACACCACCACTTATAGATGCCTTACCAATCTCCATGTTAGCCTGCGTACCATCACCTCTGACCAAGGATGCATTTTACAGCAAAGGAAATGCAGCAGTGGACTCACCCTCAGGATTCATGAGTCTTATTATGGACCCTGTCACCCAGTGTCAGCTGATCTGGTAGACCGTGGGGATGGCTTTCAGAGGACTCATCACAGCCCCAGCTTTGCCAGCTTTGAGATGTTCCCAAGGCAGGTGGTATATGCTTCCAACCAGCAGCTAATGTATGGTATCATCATCCCATCAAAGAGCATGGGTTAGGGAGCAAAGCAGGGGAGGTGGTGGTGACACCTCTTTCTATTCCACCTAAAAACCACTTGAGGAATTTTCACTTCCCATGAATCTACTGCTGCCAGCACAGTTAAATAGCTCTGGATCATATTTCTGGATCCTGATACTTAAGGACCCTGCTCCCTCTGCATCAAGACACATACAACCAGATAAACTTTGTAGGCTGAGTGTGGGTGGTGGGAAGAGCTCTACCACAAGAAGGAAGGGCAAGAGGGGCCAAGTGTCACTAACCTGTCAGGATCGATATGTTGGATGTGGCATGCCTCATGAAAGGATCTTGAACAAGTATCACAGCAAAATAGCGTTCCTCCTTTATGGCACACCTCACATATATTTGAGTTTTCTGGCTAGAAAGGGAGATAATGTAGATATCACTGGGATCAGTGAGATTCCAGAAGGACAACATCATTGGACTCTAGAACACACAGATTTTGCTTGTACCAAGGTGAAACTTGTAATATTAAAGAATAACACTGAGCAGAGATTTTAGAAGAAGACATTTTGGTCTGCAGTGAAGTTCAGGAGGAAGTGGCTGTATTCAGTCGGAAAGTTTTCCTTATGGAGACAGAGATTCGGGTAGCAACAAAAAGGGTGAATTAAAGATAATCTGAGAAATTCATTATTCTTCTGGAAAAATATGGTTCAGAAATACAGTGTCTTATCTGGTTGTCTATATTGCATCATGTAAATTGACTCATCAAAGAGTGACTTACAGAGAATTTAATATGATGGAATAAACTCCTGAGATATCACTGCACCTCATTTTCTCAACCATAAGTTCCTCATGAGTTTAAGGGCCAGGGAAGGTATTACTGGACTATGGATTCTGTGCCTGGAGGGCCCCTGGGCCTGTGACAGTACCTCTGGGTTGGAGAGACCCTGGGCATAGATGACCAGGTAAATGTCAGGCTATACCGAGCTCTTTAGCTCTGGGAGGCTGGGGAAGATGCCTCAACTCAGCTTGGCATGAAAGGTGTGGAGGTGCCATCTCTGAATGGCCAGGGAGTATGATAATGACAACCACTGGGTCCATGGATGATCTGGAGCTTTGTTCTATATAAGAAAGATGGAGGAATCCACAAAACTGAATGATGCTGGGTCTTCCACAATTTTAATATGCAGGTCCTTCAGCCAGATTTACTTTCATTTAGTGAAGTCAATAATTTGACAGTGTTTGCATCTAAGTATTGTGGATTGAAAAAAACACACTGAAGATGGTAGAAATTATAGACAAAAATAAGAATTGGTCAAGGAATGAGTCCATTGGGAGGTGAGAAAAATCATGTTTTTCATTGTGTGTGTGTGTGTGTGTGTGTGTGTGTGTGTGTGTGTGTGGCTGATAATCTATGTGGATGATAAAACATGTGAATCTTTACATATTAAATTTCTATGTATGAGGGTCATGTGTCTGTGATGGAGAAATATCCAGAAGTTTTTGGCTCCACCTGAGTAGAAAGATAACTGTTTGAGGAGAACTCTGTGGTGGGGGAATGTCTCATCCAATGTGTTGGTAACAGCTCTACATTTAGATGAAAATATCTTTTCTACACAATGGGTTAGAAGGAGGAATTCACATTCTCCTGTGACAGCGTAGGTATAAAATAATGCACAGACTTGAGGACTGGCTCACTCAGTGATAGGTGGTTGAGATGCTGGTGGGTGATGAGGAAGTGGGGAGGTGACAGGAAGTGCCATTCCACTTCTTCCTTCTAGAAACTTATGCTTTGTTCTCTGACTCTCTACTTCCTTGGATCCCCCCTCCCCCCGCCTCTCTAAAACTCTGCCTCTTCTTGAAGGCTCCTCACTTAGAATGTTGGAATTCCTTGGGGCTCTGTCCTACATCCCCCACTCCTTCACTGCTACCATGACCATGCTTACCTTACTTATCCTTAGACTTTAAAACCTGTTTCTCTGGTCTCCTTCCGAGGCCCTAAACCTCCACACTCTATTTTCCATAATCTCCAGATAGAAGTCTTTCATCAAGTCTAAAATCCACCCTGTCCCTAACTATATTCATTGTCTTCATGTCTGTAATCTGCTCCTCTTTTAGCTCCCATCTCACCAAGGAACCCATAATTCACCCAGGAGCCCAGAAGTGAACATGGATTCTGCTTTTTTTCCATACCTAGATATCCAATGGCCAGGGAGTATGATAATGACAACCACAGTGTTGCAGATCCCAATTTTTAAATATCTCATCTCATTCTCAGTGCTTCTGTGAGTTCCACTGCTATAAGAATGTAGAGGCCTTAATCACAATACCATCTTATTAGAAAAAAAAAAAGGTCTGCTACTAAAGTTACAAATCATAACAGTCCGAATATCATCTCTGGGTCCAATGAGCTTAGGTGAATTGGACTATACCCCAGTTTGTAAATTCTCTGCATTTATCAATTTAATATAAGAAGAGACACAAAAGTCACATGCATGAGGAAATTCTAAGCTGCAATGTGTCTCTTGCCCATGTTCTCCCTTTCAATAGGAAAACCTATATAATGCCTCATTAGGGACATCCTTGGGCACATCCCCACATGTGTCTTGCTGACTCTGTCATGGGACCATGTAACTGTTTATCCTTTTTGTCATAACAAATGAGACTCATGGATGCTGATCACTATTGTTAGGCTTTTGGGTCAAGGTTTCTGAACCTTAGGTATCGTTGGAATGAATTGATGTCCTTCCAGTCTGGAACAATGACTGCCTCAGCTTTTACCTCCAGCCCGGAGCAGAGAGCATGGACAAACTACCCAGTTTGATCCAAGGCATAATGACCTGAGAGGTGACAATGTCACCACCTGCCTCTCTGAGTGTCCTAGGACCCCCCCCCCCCCAACTCCATTAGTTATTTTCCCATGTTACACAATGAAGTGGATCCATAAAGGATTCTCTTGCCCTGAGTACATTTCTCTGCAGGACTCATGACAGGATGTACACCTTGAACTTACCAGCCTGGTGAGGCCTGTTCCTTTTGTTTGATGTATGAAACCATCTTATCACTACCTGCACCATGGAGTGGATGTTTGAGATTTTCCTTCTCTTCCCTTCTGTTTTCTTTAAAATTCTGCTATCCTCTCGAATTTGCTCCCTACCCCTAATCTTCAGGCCAGCCTTGCCTATTTCTACTCCAAGACCCATTTCTAGAGACCCCAGTGGTTTAGAGCTCTGCCTCCCATACTAATAGGAAAACAGGATGGTTTCCACCAAACAAATGGAAAGGGTGCTTTCATATTGAGACACCCAACTCCAGAACCATCTACCTGGTGTGGGTATTGCATCTGCTGTTCTCTGCTCATCACACATAGTAACATGTTCTAACTCAGTGTGAGCATGCTTCAGGGAAAGACGACAATGACAGAGATAATGTACTGAAAAGGCCTGGATTATTTTTGGGTTACAGGTGGCAGTACTTACATATGGGTCAGTAATGTTATCACTGTGAGACTCTGGTATTATCTATAGAAAATAGAATAAGATTGAGTGACAATATTGAATACAAGTTTTCATTAACCACACATTTGAGCATACTTTTTATACAAAGGATTAATGCTTTCCCTTTGCTTTACATCTGCTTTTGTGAGTCTATATATCTAATTGGAGAATAAAAAACATTAAATTATGTGTTAGTGATGGTTTTGCCCAATGCAAATTCCATTCTGTGGAACTTAGACCCAAGGTGGCTTTTGTGAAGCCCTGTAGGGAGGGAGGCTGTCCCTGGTTTTCACAGATGGAGTTGGAGCTTAAATGAGAGGCTTGTACTGAGAACTCATCATCCACAGCCCCCAGTGACCACAGGGCCCAGAGTCCTGGGTGCCATACAAATGTTTTTTCAGACTCCACAGCCTTCTGCAGCTCTCCTGGGACACAGCTCTAAAGATAAATGGGTACAAAGTCCCAGTTCTGCATCTTTTCTTGAAGGTGAGTACCTCTCCACTTTTTCCTGAATCCCAAGGGCTTGCATTGACCTTGGGTATCTGTGAAATGACTGGGCCTCCTTTCAGCCTGGGGCAATGACTACCTCAGCTGGGGCAGAGAGGCTATAGAGAAACCACCTAGTGGACCCAAGGCATAATGACCAAAGAGGTGGCCATGTAACTGCCTGCATCTCTGGGTGTCCTAGAACCCCACCCCACCCCATGAGTTATTCTCCATGTTAGACAATGAAGTTGAAACAATCATGTAAGGTCAGCTCTGACTCATTATCTATTTTAAAGGCTTATTCTCACCTCTATCTCTTATGTTTTAATGCTTAAAGAAGTTCTGGTCTAGATAGATGACAGAGAAACATCTATCAGCCACCTCTTGCACACCCCATACTGGGGATGTGCCTGCAACCAAGGTACATGCCCTTGACTGGAATCAAACCTTGGACCCTTCAGTCCACAAGCAGACACTCTATCCACTGAGCCAAACCAGTTAGGGCCAATATGTATATTTTACACGCAATTTAAAAAATAATGAGAGAAAAAAACAAGATGGCAGCATAGGTAAACACCTAAACTTGCTACCTCGCACAACAACTTCAAAACTACAACTAAAAGACAAAACGGACATCATCCAGAACCACAGGAAGGCTGGCTGAGTGGAAATTCTACAACTAAAAGGGAAGAGAAAAGCACACTGAGACTCAGAGGAGCTGTGGAAGTAAAGTGCAGAGGTATGGAGGTGCGCGCGCAGAGAGGGCTGGCAACTGAGTATGCGGCTGGCTTTTTCAGTCCGGAGGGAGACACAAGCTCACGATTGCTCTGAACTCCAGTTCTGGGCGAGACTCTGGGGACCCAGACACATATTGGGAGAAACTGGACTGTCTGGCATCGGGCGGAACTCTAGGGCAGCTTTCTCTTAGAGGTGCTTGCAGTGATTACCAAGGGACACTGAGACCCGAGGGCCTCTTGGGGTAGGGCTAATAGGAAGCCATTGCTGTTTGCTCCACCCTGAGACTCCACCCCATCCAAGCTGTGCGAAGAGGCTTTTGCAAATGAATGGCCTGGTCCTTTGAAATTTAAACTTACCTAACAAAATGCATCTGAGTCAGTGAGACCAGAACATCCAAAAGAAGGCCCAAGACCCCACAGCAGGCCTTCACAGCTAGGCCTCATCTGGGCACCTCCAAAACCCAAACAAAGAAGAGGAATCTGCAGATCTCTCCGTAGCTCCTGCTGGGTGGCCTCAGGCAGAGGCTAAATTAGCACCTCCTTGGGGATCCAAGAGCCCAGGGGTAAGAGTAGGACCATCCAGATTATAACTCCTCAGATCCATAGGGACACACTCAGGGGGCAGACTCAGTGAGTGTCAAAGCCCCACTGAAGCAAGCATTGCCTCATAAGGGTGTCTCCAGCACAGAAATTCTCCCATCATAGACACAGCTGATCCTCATAGCCAATTGGCCTGGAAGTCAATTCATCCCAGTGATACCAACAACAATCAAGGCTTAACTACAACAAGACTGTGCACACAGCCCACAAAGGGGTGGACCAAGAGTGTCCACCTCAGGTAACTGGGGAGGCTGAGCCACTGGGCCCTATAGGACACCTAGCACACAAAGCCACTCTACCAACACAGGGAAGCAGCCGAAATGTGAAGACAAAGAAACAGGTCACAAATGAAAGAAATGGAGGAAAGCAAATGACTGGATATAGAGTTCAAAACCACGGTTATAAGGTTTTTCAAGAATTTTCTAGAAAAGGCCAATAAATTTAGTGAGACCATTGAGGATATGGAAAAGGACCAACTAGAAATTAAGCATACACTGACTGAAATAAAAAAAAATATATACAGATTTCCAACAGCAGACTAGAGGATCCCAAAAATCAAGTAAAAGATTTGAAATACAAAGAAGCAAAAAACACCCAAACAGAAAAGCAAAATTTAGAAAAAAGAATCCAAAAATATGAAGATAGTGTAAGGAGCCTCTGGGACAACTTCAAGTGTACCAACATCAGAATTATGGGGGTGCCAGAAGAAGAGAGAGAGCAAGATACTGAAAACCTATTTGAAGAAATAATGACAAAAACTTCCCCCACCTGGTGAAAGAAATAGACTTACAAGTCCAGGAAGCATAGAGAACCCCAAAGAAAAGGAATCCAAAGAGGACCACATCAAGACACATCATAATTAAAATGCCAAGGGCAAAAGACAAAGAGAGAATCTTTTTTTTTTTTTTTAAAGCAAAGCTCCATTTTCTTTATTTTTTTAAAAAAAATATATTTTATTGATTTTTTACAGAGAGTAATGGAGAGGAATAGAGAGCTAGAAACATCGATGAGAGAGAAACATTGATCAGCTGCCTCTTGCACACCTCCCACTGGGGATGTGCCCACAACCAATGCACGTGCCCTTGACCAGAATCGAACATGGGACCCTTCAGTCCACAGGCTGACACTCTAACCACTGAGCCAAACCAGTTTCGGCCAAAGAGAGAATCTTAAAAGCAGCAATAGAAATACAGTTAGTTACCTACAAGGGAATACCCATACGATTGTCAGCTGATTTCTCAACAGAAACTATGCAGGTCAGAAGGGAGTGGCAAGAAATATTCAAAGTGATGAATAGCAAGAACCTACAACCAAGATTACTCTACCCAGAAAAGCTATCATTCAGAATTGAAGGGCAGATAAAGAGCTTCACAGATAAGAAAAAGCTAAAGGAGTTCATCACCGCCAAACCAGTATTATACGAAATGCTGAAAGGTATTCTTTAAGAAGAGGAAGAAGAAGAAAAAGGTAAAGATAAAAATTATGAACAACAAATACATATCTATCAACAAGTGAATCTAAAAATCAAGGAATAAAAAATCTGATGAACACAATAAACTGGTGAATATAATAGAATCAGGGGCATAGAAAGGGAGTGGACTGACAATTCTCAGGGGGAAAGGGGTGTACGGGGTATGGGAAGAGACTGGACAAAAACCGTACACCTATGGATGAGGACAGTGGCGGGGGGGGGGTAAGGGCAGAGGGTGGGGTGGGAACCGGGTGGAGGGGAGCTATGGGGGGGGGGGGGAAGAGGGACAATTGTAATTATCTGAACAATAAAGATTTATATATATAAAAAGAAGTTCTGGTCTAGATACTGTAATGTTTGAAAGCAGCAAATGCAAAAATCCCCATATTATAAAATCAAATTTTGCTAGAATTAATGAAGTTAGGAGCTATAGAATAAGGCCAGAACAATGGAAAATCAACAATATGATAGGTGAGATATTGGCAGAAAGTCATGCGATAATTACCTTTCTTCTTCTCGGTGGGTCTGGTAGAATTTTTTTCTGAAAGAGAAATGAGATTAATGCTATGAGGAGTCTTTGTGTCCTCTTTGTACTTCTGTACTTTTTCTACTGTTTTGAGCTTGGTATTTCCAGCTGCTTCCCAGATATGTTACTATGCTACTTTATTGGTCCCCAAAGCCTATAAGATAGCCTTCTCTGCCCCCCCTCCCCAATCCCCCTATTTAAATTACTTTCTTGTGACCATATTACACAGTGGCAACTACTAGTGACAGAGTCAAGACTACAATTACTGTCTACCTTCAAAGAGAGAAGAGTTCATGCACTTAGAGGATTACACTGTGATAAACTGGCCAACATAACATGGGAGTGGAATGTTAGTTAGTAATAGCATGCATTGTGACCTGTGCAAGGGAAGTCATGATGGTTTTCTGAACATTGATAAAGCTTGGAGTTTGTGAACTATGACACTCCATCCTTAATGGAAGCCCTTTGTCATTAGAATACCTGAATCAGGCATTTCAGGGGATATCCACCGCAGCGCACACTCATCTTCCAATTCTTGGACCTTTCGTGGTTTCCTTCAATTTCAAATTCCTTGAGGGTGAGCTGCTTCCCATTCTCTGTCCTTATACACTTTGCCGAGATTCCTGTGAGACCAGGCAAGACAGGCTGAGCTCCCTTTGTTGCCAGTGAGTGCCCCTGACTGTGAAAACCCCTACAGGGGTCCTCAAACTTTTTAAACAGGGGGCCAGTTCACTGTCCCTCAGACCATTGGAGGGCAGGACTATAGTTTTAAAAAAATTATGAACAAATTCCTATGCACACTGCACATATCTTATTTTGAAGTAAAAATACAAAACGGCAAACACACCTGCATGTGGCCCACGGGCCGTAGTTTGAGGACGCCTGCGGAGAACTTGGCCTCCTATCACCCATTTTGGACTTAGAATCAGCAACACAGGAGAGCTGAGTTCCCTCTCAGGGGCCCCACAACAACCTGAAGAGCGGTGATGGAAGGGACTTCCTACCTTGTGTGCACACTTTCTTTGTGCAATGAGAAGGGCAATAATTATTACTAACATTTGCTTTTACAAAGCATTTAATTATATTCAAAAGAGAGAGAAAAAAAGAATAACTCTAAAAAAAAAAAAAGAAGACCAGGATTCTTTCCTTTCCCTTCTCTGAGACTCAGGATAGAGCCAGGCTGAATTTCAGAGAAGACAGATGAGGTCACACAGGCAGCCATGTGGCAGCTGTCACCACAGCCATGTCTGTCTAGTCTTGTGCAATGATGATCATCCAGTTAATGGAAGCAATTATTTCTCATATTTTGGATTCATGGCTATTTTATGCGGAAAGTAATTATGGAAATGTTATGTAGTAGGAAAAGTTAAATTACTCACATGCAATATAGTCATAGGGCACACATTTATACTTGTTGGTGACTAAAGAATTCTATTTTGGGAGGGGGAATCAATCGTGGCTGCCAAACATTTGTGCTGTACTTCAACAATCATAATTTGTAAATTATTTTATATCTGTTATTTCATTTTTTCCTCATAATAATATGGTGAAGCAAGTTTTATTACTATTCCCGTTTTGTAGAGGAGGAAGTTTAGGATGAGAGAGAAGAATAGCTTGGTCCAGTTGCAACAGACACTCTTGGTATAGCTGAAACTTGAAGCCAGGTATCCTGATTCTAAAACCTGTGCTCCTGGCTAGCATAAGGTGGTATAGGTGTTGCAGGGAATGGGGCTGTGAAGTTGTTGTTGTATTTCTCAAATGTGTACACTTCTACCCTGATATTGAAGCACTTGGGTGATAAATGGGCATTATAGGGACTTTTTCCTTGGGGGAAAGGAGAGATGGCCTGGTAAGCTAATGTTTATGAATTTTAAAAGTGAGGAAATGTCATCTTTCCTCCAGTCTATCCGAGATGCTGTGCAGAAAAGACCTAACAGAGAAAACCTGAGACAACTATCTTTAGAAATGTCTGCTTCCAAGGCTGCTCCTTGGCTGACATCTGAAAGTCTGGATTCTGGGAGGGGTCCCACCGTTCCCATGTGGCATGTGCTGAACACTTGCTTTCCTTTTGGAAGTCTGGAATTTTGGCAGATGCGAGGTAAAGTGTACCTATGTGGCTAACTCCTGGTAAAAACCCTGTGACTCCTAGGCTCAGGGCAGCTTCCCTGAGAGACAACATCTCACATGTGCTGTTATGGTTTGTTGCTGGAGAATTAAATGTGTCCTGTATGACTCCACTGGGAGAGGACCCTTGGAAACTGGCACCTATTTTCTTTAGACTTTGTCCTGTATGCGTTTTTCCTTTGCTGATTTTGCTTTGTATCAACTTAATAAATCACAGCAATGAATTAGACTATATGCTGAGTCCTGTGAGCCCGCTTAGTAAATCACCAAACCTTGGGATTGTCGTGGAGACCCTGACACAGGTGTCTAGCCCCTGAACAAAATAATATCCACATGGGTGGTTTCTAGTTGAAAAGTGTAGAAGACCAGGAAACTTACCTTGTTTCATTTTCTCTTTATATAACATCCCCTTTGCTGGGCCACAGGTCACGGGAAGTATAGGGAGTTTAAAGTTTATATGTTTATCTCTGGGAATTCTTGGACCTGCAAGGAAGCATTATTATTATTATTATTATTATTATTACTATTATCATTATTATTTTCATTCCACCTTCTTCTAACTGTGCCTTCTTCCTTCTCACCCATCTTGAGAGCCTTCTTTTATAAATCAAAATGTATTGGAGGGAGTTTCCCCATGATCAACGTTTTTCTTTCATGGCAGGTTAGACACACAATGATTATATCATCCTCCACTTCTGTTCTCTGAAATCCTGCGTAACAGCCTCATGTGAAGGACCTGAATTCCCAAGCTTTTGGCCACAACTACCTATTGCACAATGATTTTTCTCCTGTTTTTTAAGGAAGATTTCTAGCCATATTATTACTTTGAATTATGTGGATGGAAAAATCCCCCTCAATTTTTAGTATTGTCTCCCCATCTGAGGCCCCGCTGGGGGAACAGAGAGCAGGATGACAATGGGGAACTTAGCAGGAACAGTCTGCCTTCCCTCCTTGCTCTCTGCCTTGTTTCACTTCTCTTTCATGTGAACGTTCTGTGTGGCTTTCCTTCTGTGATTCAGGGCCAGGTGCTCTAGAAGAAACTGCAGGTCCCCCGGGAAGAGGTCTGCTGTACATCCTTGGGGTGGGGCACTGGCTCTGATTCTGCTGAAGTAGGGATTGAAAGTCTTTTAAAAAATATATTTTTATTGATTTCAGAGAAGAAGGGAGAGGGAGAGAGAGAGGAACATCACTGATGAAAGAGAATCATTGATAGGCTGCCTCCTGCATGTTCACCACTGAGGATCGAGCTGGCAACCTGGGCATGTACCCTGCCCAGGAATCGAACCGTGACCTCTGGTTCATAGCTCGGCGCTCAACCACTGTGCCACATCAGCCAGGCTGAAAGTCTTAAAATGAACTTTAGTAGCAGCAGCACCTACTCCTGTCCTTCTGGCCAACATTGAGGGGGATCCATGAAAGATGCACACAGGCTTCTGTCTGGGATGGGGAGGGTAGGTTGTCCCTGGTCCTTTCAGAGTCAGTTCTTTCAAAGCTGGAGAGGGCCTAGGAGGCCACTCAGTTGAGTTCATCTGCCACTCACCCATTTACAGAGGAGGAAATTGAGGCAAAAAGAAGAAATGACAAGCCAAAATTACACAATCAAAGGAATGTTAGAAATTAGGACACAACTCTTATATTACCACTCAGGGCCCCCCTTGGTGGGCAACCGATGGGTCTCTATGTGATCAAGAGAAGGGTCAACTAAACAGCAAGTTAGTCACACACTTCATATTTTTCTCCTTAAAAGTTATCAGTGTAGTGAAGGGAGCCCTTCATAAGCCCAAGAAGGCTTGTGCTCTCTCACAGGTCAACTGATCAACATTAATAAAGTGGGTGTTATCAGCAACCTGTTGTATTGTTGAAATTGCCAAGGCCGATGACTACCCTGACGTTTGTTACAGGCTCTATAAGCCAATTAAGAAATTGATTGGTCACTCAGAAAACAGAGCATGAAATAAAAATTTAGATGCTTAATTACTAAAAGTATATTAATCACTTCTTTTTACCTCTTTTTCTGCTTCTTTTCAAAGGCCTGGTGTTGACTGCTTTTGTCCCTATGGGAGAAAAATAACATAAATGTCTCTTGTTTATAAAATTGCATTGCAAATAGTAGTGTTTTAGAAAAACAACCCAGCTGTATTTCCAACTAGAACGTTAGCAGTTCAGCAGAGCTGGCCCTGCCATGGCCCCTGTGCCCTGGGTTCTGTTTGTGGATTCATTACCAAGTTACTTGTTTGCAGTGTTATCTTTCAATCCCTGATGCATTTTGGAATTGACTAAATCTGATATATTCCTCAACAGTTAGTATAATTACATAAAGTGATTAGGGAAATAGGTTTGTTACTTAAAGCAAAGAATATAGCCCGAGAATTTAGGTGTTTAGTAATTGAAAATGTATCTTTAAAATTTTTACCTTTTAGTTTGCTTCTTTTCCTTGGGACTCTGTTATTCAGAGACTGGATTTTATCTCTGCCTCTGTTTCTCACTGAAAAAATAAAAACAGACACTGTGAAAAATCACATTGTATATAATAGTGCTTTTTAAACATTCCATTTTACTGTAACTTTTCAAGAGCCCAACATATAAAGAAAAATATATAACCCATAGCCTTATATTTACCAAGCCTTAAATGTTTAAGCAAGTTTAATTTTAGATTTCATTTTCTTTACCCTCTCATTAATCCTAATTTATTTATACTCACATTAATTAAAAAAGGAATTTAAGACAGAGTTTAATTTGCATCTCAAGGAACACTGAGAATAATAATAATGAGAGCTAATAGTGAACACATGCTTATTATGTGCCATACATGAATATATGGTGACAGAAATACTCAGAAGAAATGGGCAGGTTCTTCCTACCTGTTTGATGAAAGAGAAACATATTATGTGATTTAGGCCACTGTATTTTGGGGTCTCTTTGTTACAACAATTCAATATGTACTCTAAATAATCCATTAGCTATGAAGCCCATAGGCTATTTCGGGGCTATGGCAAAAACAGGATCTGGCAGGAAGACTAGGTCTGTAGTAAACAGGATCTGGCAGGAAGACTAGGTCTGTAGTAAGGTGTGAATCCTCACATTTGTTCTTACCTTTTTGGAGACTGTTTTTTTTACTTATGTGCTTTCTATTTTTTCCTTTAAACAGAAAATAAAATAATCATTTAGAATTATAGAGATTTACAAGCTTTATATGTCAGTAACCTTCAAATATTTTATTTTTGTCTATCTTTTTGTTGTTGTTGTTTGTTTGTTTTTGTTAATCCTCACCAAAATTTAGAGGATACTTTTCCACTGGTTTTTGGATAGAGTGGAAGGGAGGGGAGAGACAAAGAGAGGGAAACATTGATGTGAGAGAGACACATTGATTGGTTGCCTTCCGCACTAGCCCAGACTGGGTATGGAGCCTGCAACCAAGGTATATGCCCTTGACCGGAAGTGAACCCAAGATCCTTCAGTCCACGGGCTGATGCTCTGCCAAACTGGCTAGGGCTATTTTGTCTTCACTCAACTTTTGTGGGGCTAAATCTCCAGGTACCAATACACCATCTTGGTTGCGATCACACTGAAAACAATAATAGAAAAAACAAAACAAAACACCTACCTTTACACAGTACCAGTTGTTTTTAGTATGCTTTTGCATAGTCATATGAGGTTTTCTTATTCACAATAAGGAAAATATAAGAGCAGCTGAAATCAGGAAGAAGCTGACAGCAAATAAAAGGGAGTGTCAAGGAGATCAAGGAACAACAGATCTCAGACATCACCAGCAAAGTGTATATCCTGTAATTCAGAGGCTTGCCTTGAAAGCTAGCAGAGGTTGGTTCCTGAGATTTAAGGAAGGAAGCCATCTCCATAACAAAGCAGTGCAAGGTGAAGCAACAAATGCTGATGTAGAAGCTGCAGGAAGTTATCCAGAAGATCTAAGCTAAGATAATGAATGAAGGTGACTACACTAAACAACAGATTTTTCAATATAGAAAAAACAGCTGTATATTGAAAGAAGATTTCATGTAGAACTTTCATAGCTGGAGAAGAGAAGTCAGTGTCTGGCTTCAAAGGATAGGCTGACTCTCCTGTGAGGGACTAGTGCAGCTGTGACTTTAAGCTGAAGCCAGTGCTCATTTATCATCCTGAAAATACCAGGGCCCTTAAGAATTATGCTAAATATACTCTGCCTGTGCTCTATAAATGCAACAAAATAGCCTGGATGACAGCATATTTGGGTATAACATGGTTTACTGAATATTCTAAGCCTTCCATTGAGGTCTACTGCTCAGAAAAAAAAATTCCCTTTAAAATATTACTGTTCATCAATAAGGCACTTGGTCACCTAAGAGCTCTGATGGAGATGTACAATGACATTAATGTTGCTTTTCATGCCTCTTAAGACAATATCTATTTTGCAGTCCATGGATTAAGGAGTAATTTTGACTTCTAAGTTTTATTATTTAAGAAATACATTTCATAAGACTATAGCTGCCATAGATAATTATTCCTCTGGTGAAATAATTATCTATGGCAGCTATAGAAAAGTAAATCTTCTGGAAAGGATTCAGCATTATAGATGCCATTAAGAATATTCTTGATTCATGGGAAGAGATCAAAATATCAACATTAACAGGGAATTTGGAAGAAGTTGACTCCAACCATCATGGTTGACTTTGAGGGGTTCAAGACTTCAATGAAGGAAGTAATTGTAGATGTGGTTGAAATAGCAAGAGAACTAGAAATAGAAGTGGAATCTGGAGATGTGACTGAATTGTTGCAATCTCATGACAATTTTTGTTGTTGTTAATCCTCACTTGAGGTTATTTTTCTATTGATTTTTTTTTAAGAGAGAGAGTGGAAGGGAGTGGGAGAGACAGAGAAGAAACATTGATGTGAGAGAGACACATTGATTGGTTGCCTCCTGCACACACAACAACCAGGTCTGGGGAACCTACAACCAAGGTACGTGCCCTTGACCAGAATCAAACCTGGGACCCTTCAGTCCACAGGCCGATGCTCTATCCATTGAACCAAACTGGTTAGGGCTCATGATAAATTTTTAACAGATGAGGAACTGCTTCTTATGGATGAGCAAAGAAAGTGGTTCCTTGAGACGGAATCTACTCCTGGGGAAGAAGCTGTGAAAATTTTTGAATTACAATAAAAGGTTTCGATAGTAAAAGAAATTAGTTGATAAGGCAGTGGCAAAGTTTAAGAGGATTGAATCCAATTTCGAAAGAAGTCCTACTGTGGGTAAAATGGCATTAATCATATCCTATAGAGAAATTATTTATAAAAGGAAGACTTCATAATTTCAGCAAACTTCATGGTTGTCTTTTTTAAAATTGCTATAGTCATCTGAGCCTTCTGCAACCACCCTAATCAGTTAGCAGCCACCAATTTGAGGCAACATCCTCCACTAGCAAAAAGATTATGACTCTCTGAAGGCTCAGATAATGGGTAACATTTTTTAGCAATAAAATATTATTTTAAAAAATATATTTTGCCCTAGCTGGTTTGGCTCAGTGGACAGAGCATCGGCCTGCAGACTGAAAGGTCCTGGGTATGATTTTGATCAAGGGCACATACCCGGGTTGTGGGCTTGATCTCCAGTGGGGAGCATGCAGAAGGCAGCCTGTCAATGATTCTCTCTCGTCAGAAGGCAGCCTGTCAATGATTCTATTCTTCTCCCTCTCCTTCTTCCTTCATCTCTGAAATCAATAAAAATATATTTAAAAAAATTCACTTCCAGTGAGTCATCAAGATGGCGGGACCCCTGGATCAACTTTCTTTTCTGTAAATCCTTCAATTGAGGGACAAAAACTAGTAGATAGACAGGTAAAGGCACTGTGCGATCAAAGAGGTGATTCAAACCATGATGTAATAGTGGAGGGAATATTTAAAGATTCCCATCTCACATATACACAAAGAAGCAAAACTCAGCAATTATAGATGCACACATGAAAAATGATCAAATATTTCAAACACACTAGAATTAAATATAGAATAATGCTTTTTAAATCTTCAGCTAGAAATGGCTGTTGTAAATATGATAGTATTAAAGAGGAAAAGATGAGAAATTTGACTACCTACAAATTTATAACTTCTCTCAGGCAAGATTATATTAATAAATAAAAAACAAAAACAAGTGGGACAACATACCATCAACATTTATAACCAATATTTAATACATATCATATAAGAATTTCTGTATTCATTCAGCATAGTAAGAAGACAAACACCATAACAGAAAGCACTGACATAACATTCCATGACAAAGAGTTCTACGAAGAAGTAAAACAAATGACTAAAACAAATAAAAAATGTTCAACTGCACTAAAAATGAAAATAGTGCATGTTAAAGCCCTTAATAAGACTTTTTATAGCTATTAAAATATTAAATGTTTTTATTGTCTACTAGAGGCCCAGTGCATGAAAACTCATGCACTGGAGGGGAGGTCCCTCAGCCTGGCCTGCCCCCTGTCACAGTCCAGGAGCCCTCAGGGGTGGGAGGTGACCCGGCGATCAGGAGAAGGCGATGCCCCATCACACCTCTGCTGCTGCCACTGCCGGCAGCACAAGCTTCGGCCAGCCCTGGTTACCTGAGCCTTAGGCAGTTCTGGGCTGCTGGGCAGCCACCATCCAAGGCTTGCCTGCGCCTAGGACTGGCCCTGGGTGGCTGGCGGTCTGAGGGGACTGGGGGACTCTGGATGCAGGTGCGTGGAGCAGCTGGGCCCGCCTGGGGGTGGGCCCAGCCTTGCTGCGCACCTGCTGCCCCAGCGGGGCTGAGGGGACTGGACGCCGCCATTTTGTGGCTGTGGGCACCACTATCTTTGAGGGTGTGACAGTCAATTAGCATATTCTCTCTTTCCTTATTGGCTGTGGGCGCTGCCATCTTTGCGATGGTGTGAGGGTCAATTAGCATATTCCATCTTTATTAGATAGGATGTATTACATATTAATTTTAAAAAGCAGGAAAAAGAGAGGTATGCATAGAATTAACCTATTTAGGTAAATAAAACTATATTCCAAAGTCTATTAATACATGCATAGAGAAATTCTGGAAAGACATACACCAATGTTTATAAAACACATATACTTCAAAATCAGAATAAAAACCAACATGAAGATATGAGCATTTTGAAAAAAAAAGTTACTTTAAAGGCATTGTTTTTTGCCTTATGAAAGTTCTAGAAAATAATGATAATAAATGTTAGCATTAAAAACCAGTTAATTTGTAACATAAAAATCAAGTAAATTCTTATTCACTCTTACTTCTTTTCCCACTGTGTTTTTCCAAAATAGAACTGCTTCCAATATCCATAGTATCTAGAAAGTAACAGGTGGTGGTCAGAAAACTGTAATTTATAAATAAAAATTACAAATCTACAAAAAAATTAGAAATCTTATGACAATTCACATTGTGGAAAGCTTGAGTTTATAAGGATGTCTGAGTATCTAAATGAATTAAACATACAAATTGATATCTAAAGTGTTGATTTCTCTGAGGCTTTGAAAAAAACCCTCTTCACTACTTATATGAATCAGTTTCTTCATTTATGAAATGGGTAGATAGCAAAATTATCCTGTTCAGGCTTTAGATTAAAAAACACACATGTTTTTTATTGATTTTAGAGAGAGAGGAAGGCAGAAGGATAGAGATAGAAGCATTGATGAAGGAGAGACATCGATCGGCTGCCTCTTGCACACTCATGGACTGGGGATTAAGCCTATAATTGGACTTGTGATGGAACCTGGGACCTCATGGTTCATTGATCGATGCTTAACCAGCCACTCCAACTAGACAAATAGCAAAAGTTAATGAGAAATCACTATATAAATCAATAGTATGCTGGAAGGCAGCCTTTAAAACTATATGTTGGTCTTAAGAATAGTTATCTGAGGTATTTTTCCTGACAAGTAACAGGACCATTTATTTGTCTTTTGAGGTTTTTTTTTCAAGGTTGTGACCAAGTGACACTATTATCTAGCAACAGAACACTTGGATTTCTTTGCTCCATGAATAAGGGTGGAAGTAACTATATAAATCCAACACTTTTCTATTGATACACTAATATAGTACGCAAGATACTGTGTTTTTTTAAAAATCAGTGTATTTCTACTATATCAATCCATGTAAAATCAGCAGGACCCATTTTGTAATCATGATCTGCTGCCTTCCTGCTGTTCTCAAAATGGTCAAGTCAAGCAAATATAGAGAATGAGATTCTGACATGGACTGGACCCCTTCCTTATCAAAGTGTCCTCAGCGTCAAGGAGAGCAGGAAACAGGTACTCTGACTTCAGACTCCTGACATCCTGCAGCCTGGGTCCTGTGACTCTCACCTTCATAACTGACCTACTCCCTGCTGGTGAGATACCTCATGTTGTCCTTGAGCCCTGATCACCTACCACTGACATACCAAGGGTCTGTAGTATCTGCTGAATCACCACCACCCCAAGTCCTTGTGTGGCCTTACCCATCACGTCAGATGCTTGGCTACATTTATTTTTTTATTTATATTTTTATTTTTTTAAATAAATCTTTATTGTTCAGATTATTACAGATTTTCCTCTTTTTCCCCCCCATAACTCCCCTCCACCCGGTTCCCACCCCACTCTCTGCCCTTACCTCCCCCCCCCCCCACTGTCCTCATCCATCGGTGTATGATTTTTGTCCAGTCTCTTCCTGCACCCCCCCACACTCCCTTCCCCCCTAGAATTGTCAGTCCACTCCCTTTCTATGCCCCTGATTCTGTTATATTCACTAGTTTATTCTGTTCATCAGATTTTTTATTCATTTGATTTTTAGATTCACTTGTTGATAGATAGGTATATGTTGTCACTTTGTTGTTCATAGTTTTTATCTTTACCTTTTTCTTCTTCTTCCTCTTCTTAAAGAATACTCTTTAGCATTTCATATAATACTGGTTTGGCAGTAATGAACTCCTTTAGCTTTTTCTTATCTGTGAAGCTCTTTATCTGACCTTCAATTCTGAATGGTAGCTTTGCTGGGTAGAGTAATTTTGGTTGTAGGTTCATGCTATTCATCACTTTGAATATTTCTTGCTACTCCCTTCTGGCCTGCATAGTTTCTGTTGAGAAATCAGCTGACAATTGTATGGGTACTCTCTTGTAGGTAACTAACTGTATTTCTCTTGCTGCTTTTAAGATTCTCTCTTGGTCTTTTGACCTTGGCATTTTAAATATGATGTGTCTTGGTGTGGTGCTCTTTGGATTCCTCTTGTTTGGGGTTCTCTGCACTTCCTGGACTTGTAAGTCTATTTCTTTCACCAGGTAGGGGAAGTTTTCTGTCATTATTTCTTCAAATAGGTTTTCAATATCTTGCTCTCTCTCTTCTTCTGGCACCCCCTTAATTCGGATGTTGGTATGCTTGAAGTTGTCCCAGAGGCTCCTTACACTATCTTCATATTTTTGGATTCTTTTTTCTGTTTGCTTTTACAGGTGGGTGTTTTTTGCTTTTTCGTATTTCAAATCTTTTACTTGATTCTTGGGATCCTCTAGTCTGCTGTTAGATCTCTGTATAATATTTTTTTTATTTCAGTCAGTTTATGCTTAATTTCTAGTTGGTCCTTTTTCATATCCTTGAGGGCCTCACTAAATTTATCGGAGGTTTCTAGAAAATTTGAAAAACCTTATAACCGTGGTTTTGAACTCTATATCCAGTCATTTGCTTTCCTCCATTTCTTTCATTTGTGACCTATTTCTTTGTCTCCGCATTTTGGCTGCTTC
The DNA here is from genome assembly GCF_951640355.1 of Cnephaeus nilssonii. NCBI lineage: Eukaryota > Metazoa > Chordata > Mammalia > Chiroptera > Vespertilionidae > Cnephaeus > Cnephaeus nilssonii. Next base: position 30,059,916 of record NC_137081.1, on the reverse strand, counting down.
CCTGTGTTGGTAGAGTGGCTTTGTGTGCTAGCTGTCCTATAGGGCCCAGTGGGTCAGCCTCCCCAGTCACCTGAGGTGGACACTCTTGGTGCACCCCTTTGTGGGCTGTGTGTACAGTCTTGTTGTAGTTAAGCCTTGATTGTTGTTGGTATCACTGGGAGGAATTGACCTCCAGGCCAATTGGCTGTGAGGATCAGCTGTGTCTATGATGGGAGAACTTCTGTGCTAGAGACACCCTTATGAGGCAATGCTTGCTTCAGTGGGGCTTTGGCACTCACTGAGTCTGCCCCCTGAGTGTGTCCCTTATGGATCTGAGGAGTTGTAATCTGGATGGTCTCACTCTGACCACTGGGTACACTGGCTCTTGGATCTCCAAGGAGGTGCAAAGTCAGCCACTGCATGAGGTCACCCAGCAGGAGTTACAGAGAGATCTACAGATTCCTCCTCTTTGTTTGGGGTTTGGAGGTGCCCAGATGAGGCCCAGGTGTGAAGTAATGCAAGCTGCTGTCCAGCCTTGGGCCTTCTTTTGGAGGCTCTGGGGCTCTCTGACCCAGTTGCAGTTTGTTTGGTTTTAGATTGCAAAAGGCCAGCCCATTCATATGCAAAAGTCTATGCGCACAGCTTGGGTGGAGTTGTGAATTGGGTGGGGCAGGGTCTCAGGGAATCACCAAGGTGGAGCAAACAGCAATGGCTGACCGTCAGCCCTGCCCTGAAAAGGGTCTCTGTGTCCTGTGGCACCATGCAGGAACAATGATCGCTGCAAGCACCTCTGAGAGAAAGCCGCCCTTGTGTTCTGGCCCGATGCCAGACAGTCCAGTTTCTCCCTGTATGAGTCTGGGTCCCCAGAGACTCACCCAGAATTGGAGTTCAGAGCAGTTGGGAACTTGTATCTCCCACTTGATTGAAAAAGACAACAGCATACTCAGTTGCCAGTCCCTTTCTGCACATGCTTCTGTACCTCCGCACGTCACTTCCATACCTCCGCACCTCCTCCCAGTCTCAGTGTGCTTTTCTCTTTCCTTCTAGTTGTATAAATTCCACTCAGCCAGCCTTCCCGTGGTTCTGGATGATATTCGTTTTGTCTTTTAGTTGTAGTTTTGAAGTGGTTGTGCATGGCAGCAAGTTCAGGTGTTTTCCTATGCAGCCATCTTGGTTCCCGCTTGGCTATATTTAGACCTTGCTTCTTGGCCTCTTGGCACAACACTTGGTGAACACATGACACAGGAACACTTCTGGTTTCCAAGTCCTTGGAGCTCTGTTCCTATGTTAAGATTTGTAAAAAACTTTAATTTGCAATTTTAATTTGCGCCCCTGACCTGGAATCATCCTCCTTTCCCCCTACATCAAAGGATGGCTCTATCTCTGAAATCTCTTTATCTATTGTTTTTCCTCATTATCTCTGTCCCTTCCTTTCAATCTGTTTTTTTTTCTCTATTTTCTTTGCCCCAAATCTGCATCTTTGGCTTACTATTTTTTCTTTATGTGCTTCTCCCATCCATTCCTCAATGACATTTTTTACAAACATTTGTATTTATTTAATTAATTAATAATTTATTTTTTAGGTTTTGTTTTTATTCAAGAGTATACTCACAGGCGGCACTTAAAAATCAGGCTTTTAAAATAAAGGCCAAAACTGAAAAAAAAAATTTTGCAAATGTGACACTGATAAAAAAGGATGATTGTCATAATTTAAATCCTAAAATGTCCTGTGGAGTCAAAGGCTTTATACACAGAATGTGTTAGATCAATATCATTTAAAATAAACGATCAAAAGAGCACAGATATGGGCAAATTTGTCAATGAAGATAAACATCAGTTTCAGCCTTCCGGAGTATGAAAACCAGCAATTAGTTCATCTTGTGACAGAATACACACTGTGCTTCACATTTTGGACTTTAAAGATTCTTTCTCCAGCAACAAATCAGCGTATCTTTGCTGAAGCTCCTTTTCTCTTTCCTGTTGTCGCTGTACATCTTCTTGAAGACACTCTAGCCTCCGGGGAATCGCAGAATCTTCATGTTTCTTGAGTTCTTCAAAAGTGCGTAACTCTAAGTAAGCCTGTTCAATTTGGTCCCATAAGTCATTCAATTGTTTCATGAGCCCCATAGCTCGAGACTGGTAACCACCAAGAAAAATTTTCATCTTCTTTTCCATCTTTGCAGCTCTCTTGGCTTCTGTCGCCATGTGACCCCTGTTTATCTCAAGCCTCTTTTCAAGTGACTCAATTCTGTCCTTTTTGCTTGCTAGGTTGGCCCGTGTGTAGCGGTTCTGCCTAGGGAGATACAAAACTTGACTGTAGCATTCTTCCCACACCTGATTATAAGCTTCACTTGAGAATTCTCCATGGCTCATACCTTGTTTTACCACTTCCATCTCCTGTACCAGAACATCTTGGGCCTTTTTCAGCTCTTCTTTAGCGAACTCTTCATAAGGGTTATGTTCCAGATAGACAATGTGCTCTGAATTATTGGTAGCAAATCTTACAGGTTTTCCTTTTTTACTTCCAAATGGTTCATAAGGGTGATGTAGAAGGTCATAATGAAGCATTGTGATCATTTCTTTTTTGATTAGTTCTTCACTTTTCTGTAAATCTGTTAATGGTGGTTCTACATTTAAGGGTCTTAGAATAGTTTCATTTACTTCTGATGGTCTTGGAAGATCTTTCTGGACAGCTTTATGCATTTGCTTCATTTCCTTTACACGCTCTGCATCTCGTATGGCCTGCTTTCGTCCATCCATGTCAGCAGCATCTTCAATGTATGTATCATCTATTTCATGCTCTTCCAGCTCCTTCTCAGCATTTTCTGGTAGAACAATTTCAAAGTCATTCTTAGGGGCAGGAAGACCCATCAACCCTAAATGGAGGTGTTCACGAGACTCTCTTTCCATCTGCTTCACATAAGAGGGATCATTGTAGTCTGCCATTCCACCCTCTGGATTAATGTTTAACTTGTCTGGAAGAGGAGTTCTACCCGGGGTGGAATTAACAACTGGTTTGGGAGTTGTCCCACTCTGGGGAGTCAGCCCTTCCGATCCATGAGAGGAAGTCCTGAATGGGGTTGAAAGAACTGTGTTTGGAGTCTGTACAACCTGCCGCTGTGGAGTCACACCTGAGAAGTCACTCTCGTGCAAAGGTGTGTTAAGTCCACCTTTTAATGGGGTGTCCACATTGGTCAGGGCCATGAGGTTCTGGGCTTCCTGCAGAATTCTGTCCTGAGAAGCTGGCGTTCGTGGTGTTCTAAGAGCGATGCTGTTGTTGGTGACATTGTACTCAGACAAAAGAGTACTGGAAGCCGAGTTTGTTATGCCAGATTCCTCAGCTGTTTGATGTGCAATTTCACTTGCTTGGCCTACTTTCACAACTTCCTGGAGTTCTGCATCTGAAATTTGAGGGGCAGGAAGTACTAGTTTGCTTCTCTTTTTAGTAAATTCAGAAACACCACTTGTTTGAAGAATAGCTGATGGTAAATCAGATTCTTTTTTCCTTTTCAAATGCTGCGTGTCTTTTTTTCTATCTCTTCCTTCTTTTTCAGATCTTAGCTCGCCATCAAGATCCTGTTGTCTTAACTTCCTGAAATCTGCATCAAGAGCCTCGTAGTTTTCCTCTGAAGTATCATAGAAACCAAGAGCAGGCTTTTTTTCAAATGGGATTTCAGCATTATAATTAACTCCTCTCTTCTTTTTTCTCTTCTTCTGAATTTCTATGCCAGCTGCTCGAAGTTCTCTTCTCTTTTGGTGGGCAGCAAGACGCCTTGCTTCTTCCAACTGTTTCTCTCTTGCTTTCCTCTTGGCCTTCTTTCCCTGAGTATTAGCCAGGCGGGCTCTAGCTTCAGAAAGCATCTCAGGTTCATCCTCGTCCATATCAATTGGATCAGGCCGTGCTGGTTTTGTTTCTGGATTTGGGTCTGTTTCTCCAGGTTTAAGTTTTCGTGGATCATCTGTTGTTTCCTCTTCATTGTCTCTTTGGGCCGCTTTATCCAGAAGAAATTCATAGTGTTCCAAGCACTGGGCAGCTGTTCTTCCAATGATTGGAGCGATGGTTCTCCACTGAGTTGGCATCAACTTGGCCAAGTGTAAGGGTTTTTCTTCTTCTTCTCTGGACCATTCTGTTTTCTTAATGCTTGGATCAAGCCACTCATACCATCTGGCTTTGCATTGCTTTGCTGATTTTCTATGCAGCAGTGAGGCAATCCTAGACCACTGGTTTTTCCCATATTTCATTACCGCTGCTTTAAGAATTTCATCCTCGGTATTCTGCCACATGCCCCCTTTAATCATAATTCGAGGCATCTTGGTGGCTGGGTGTCTTGGCGAGTGGCCTAGAGGAGCTTCAGAGAAGTAGCAACGTTGCTGCGGCCACGAGACTCCAAGCTTCCACTTTCTCCAGGCACGACCTTCTGCTACACAAAAGCCATTTGTATTTATTTTTATGTGATGTTATTTTTCCCCCCAGAAATACTGTTACATTTATATGTCTATACACATATATGTATAATTAAATTATTAAAATAGTTTTTATAAACATTCCATATAGATGCTCTAATAAACTAACTTTGGCCAGACAAATTTCCAAATGTTGGAATACAGAGACTAAACAACTATTTTCATTCACTAAACACATTTGTTAAGCTTCTGTTATGTGCCAGGTGCTGAGATGGACACTGATAACAATGTAGGACATATGACTACTGAAGTGTCAGTGCTTGTCAACTTAAGAGCAACCATGACATTGAAACATAAAGAAGTAAATATATTGAAAGTTGAAGAATGTTAGAACACAGATCACACAGAGTACTCTAGAAGGAGGGGAGGGCACAGCAGGAAAAACTAGTACATTTGAGATAAGGGACCCCTTCCAGAGTATGTATAATGGAAGCAGGAGTTAGCCAGATTATGGAGGAAAGGGACCAAGACAATTGCCCCACGTGGATGGAGAAGCATGTGCAAAGGTCTACATTCAGTGAATACAAGTAACCAAGAGAAGCTTAAGGATGTTTGAACATGAAGTAGGAAAGTTAGTGGCAATGATAATGATGGAGAAAGAGGCAGGAGCCTCAAGGTAGGTGACTTTGGGGGCCACACAAAGGAGATTTAACTTAATCCTAAAGGAAAGTGAAGGACAATGGATTTTATGTAGGAGAGCAGCATGGACATATTTGCATTTTTGAAAGACCAATTTAGCTAAATAACTTAGAATATGTTTGGTGTGAACAAAATTAGAAGCAGGAGATCAAGCAGGAGCCTGTCACTCTAGTTCCAGTGAGAAGTGATAATAGACATTGATTAAAGTGATAGCTTGGTGATGGAGATGCATGGACAACCTGGAGACATTTAAAAGGAAGAATTAATAGAGTTAGGTTACAGAGGGCTATACTGATGACTCTGAGAATATGAACTTGAAAGAACTGGTAAATTAATAGCGTGTTTTAGAGCTGGAGAACACCGGGAGCAGGTGTTGGCTTTAGAGCAAAAGATGATGTGCTCAGTTTTAGAAGAGTTGAGTTTCAAATGGAAAGACATCTAAGAGGAGAAGGCTAAGGCCTTTAAGACCTTGACCAGAGGTCTTGCTGATAGTTGGATCAATGAGTTTAGAAGACAGGTCTGGACTGGAGATATATAGGAACCATTAGGTTGTGGATGGTGATTAAAGCCATAAGAATGGGTGAAATGCCTGGTGACATCTCTAATAGTCTGGGTGAGTTACACGGATCATTTTGATACCTGGAGACACCTTACTCTGAAAACTCACTGCTGGTGTGAACTACTCCTTGTGCAGACATTGCTTTTGTCTTATGGTCATCTCAGATCCCACAATTTCTCCATCTCTCTCTCCCTTTCCCACTGCCTCCATCTTCTCTACCATTTCTCTCTTATTTTAACTCTTTCTCTACAGTTCTTTTTGTGCCTCATCTAATTCCTCTCCATTGATTACTCCCTATATACATCTCATTCCCATCTATTTTTTTATGCTTCTGCCTCTGGATGTGGTTTCACTATTGAAGTAATCCTCTTTCCACTGTCACTTCCCTTTGTTTTTCTTTGCTTCTTTGCTTCCTTCTCTGTCTTATGTTGATCTTTTTGCTGTTTTTATAATTGCAAACTTTGTCTTTACATTTTCTTCATCGATGTTCAGCTTAGTCTTACAAATTACTAATTTTATCATCACTGACTTCACTATTGACCACTATTTCTTTTGCCAGTTTCCTCTGATCTGTCAGTCATAAACTTTATTACCATACTAGAGACCCAATGCACAAAATTTGTACAAGAGTAGGCCTTCCTTCCCCCGACTGCCAGCACCAGCTTCCCTCTGGCACCCGGGACCAGGGCTTCCCTGGCACCCCGGCTTCATCCGGAAGTTCATCTGGAAGGTCGTCCGGTCTAATTAGCATATTACACTTCTATTATTATAGATTTCTGGTAAACTTTGAGACATATCTTTGAAGTCATCCTACTCCGCCCCATAAAACCCGCAACTGGTGATATTTGGATCCCATGTCCACTTAGAAAACCTTGAAAATTACTCATATACCTTTTCATTTGATGACTTCAGCCTACCCTTTCCATTCTCCTCACATTATCTACTCATTGACCCCTCCCTCCATTCAGGAACCCTGCTCCTCTTTCTCTTTGGTTCCCTCAAAGTGGAGGATGTAGTCCTAATCTGTGCTCAAGTCTGTCTGTATATGAGTGTGTGTTCATTTGTGTGCACATGTGAGGCAATGTTTTGGGGGAGAGGTAGGGAAAAGAAGGAAGAGCTTTTCCTCTGTGCAGACAGGAAAACAAAGATAACTGATAAGTAGTATCACAATTGGCTTCTCCACCACAGTCTATCAGGCTGGCATCTCTTCTGACTCTCTTCCTCTATTCATTTGAAGACAGGACACTGGACACTGAAGGGAAGTAAGAAAATGACACGTAGTACATGATGACCAGGAACACACTTCAATGTGGTTATGCTGAATTATGTTCACAGCTCAGATGAGCTAGGGAAAAGTATGCCTACTCCAATGACTACACCTCACATACAACAGATACCTGTTTCTTTTTCTATCTAGCCATACCTCATTTTCTTATTACTTCTCAGTTTTTTTGCTCATTGCTCTGCCTTACACTTTCTGTCTCCATCCTGTTGATTTTGTGAGTTTCTCTGTCCTTGATTTCTCTTTTTAAATCAATGATACTGTTAATCTCTGTTTATTTTTATTTCTCTGTCCATTCTTTTTAGTTTTATTATTCTAGGTGTTTTTTATACTATAGAGCTAGCTGTATTTTTACCTCTCTGATTCTTTATGATTTTCATATTTTTGTCTACATCAAGATATTAATATATTAATATCCATACCAATATAGGTGGATATATATATATATATATATATATATATATATATATATATATAGTTGTTTGCTAAATAAGTTTTCTTGTATCAGGCACTGATACATTTCCTTGTGATTATGCCAGGTCCCTTGTACCTCCTCTTTGGACTTCGATCATTGAAATAGCCCTTATTTTCCTGCCTGTTACATGCAACACTCATCTTTTTTGACCCTTATAAATTTGTACATCAATTTCCTTATCCTAAAATGGGGATAGAAAGAATTAGCCTGCCTAGCCCTAGCTAGTTTGGCTCAGTGGATAGAGCATTGGCCCACAGACTGAAGGGCTCTGGTTCAATTCTGGTACCTTGGCGTGGGAGACAACCAATCCATGTGTCTCTCTCACATCGATGTTTCTTTCTCTCTGTCTCTTCCCCTCTCTCTAAAAACCAATGGAAAAGTACCCTCAGCTGAAGATTAATAACAGCAGAAGAATTAGCCTGACTAAATCTTAAGGATTTTGTGATGACAAAGTAAAATCTCATTTGCCAAAGTACTTTAAAATAACACCATATAATCCAATTACAATGTGATGGAAATCTTTAAAAACTATTCTAAAGTTTGAGAGTGGTTGATCTGAAACTTTTTATTTCTGTCTATTATTACATAGCAGGGCCAGTTCTCTTTTACCGTTACAAATGACATTAATGTGAACCAATGTAAATCTAAGATCTTAGTATTGGTGGGCATCACAGCAGGTATTTAAAAAGATGTTATCATTTTGCTATTTATTTCTTCTAAAACAGCAATGTATAATTATATACATTTATTCAATAGGGCTCATCCTGTTAAACATGAGTTTGTAATAATTTCCTGCCTCCTCCTATTTTCTAAAATGCTGAAAGGAGTTGCCAGGATTAACTGGATATAAGTTCTTCAAGACGCTCAGAGCAAAATGCATCTGGAATCAGTAGCTTTAATTTCAGATTCCTGACATTCGCAGACCAAGGCTTGGCATCTTAATCTTCGTTACCTGACCCATTTCTGAGGTCTGAACTAGAAGTTTCCTGAGGCTCTTCTCCGTTACTCAATTCTGAAGAGTCACCACTGCTGATCCCTGCAGAAAAAAATAAAATTCCATAACAGTCTCAGTCTGCGTCCTAGGAACCAATCCAGCATGGAATCTTCAAAAGAAAAATTGGAAAAAGAAAGCTGTGTAAGAGGGGTAGGAACATTCCTACTGGCAGGCCACCCTGTGGCTCCATCTGACCTGTTGGTCAAGGTTGCTCCGGGAACCGTCCCCAAGGTCAGGGACGACTTTGCCATGGAAGGCACTTCTTTTTGTCATCATTTCTTACATTTCTTAACCTTCCACTTATCTGTACATCTACTTCTACTCTGTTTTATCCAGGGGAACCATGTAAGCAACATTTTCTAGAAGTCAGAGCCTCCATCAGCTGGTTCTTAATGATCATGTGGAGCAGAGTATCCCTCCACCATAGAACTACTTTGTCCTTTATTTGAGTGACGAATATAAACTTGCATTGCTCATAATGCCATTGAACTTTTATACCAATTAGCTCCGTCCACCCAATGCAAAATGTATCATGTATATCACCTAAAATCCTAATAGTTTTTTTAAATGTAAAGGATATAACAAAAAATTGGCTGAAGCTTTTGTAGCAAAGAAAGCAATTTGTTACATCAAGAATTTTGATTGTTCTTACGTCTTTTCTTATTGCTCATCTTCCAAGCAGATTGGTTTCCAATATCTGGAGAATCTAGGAGGTAAGGGGAAACACAACTAGTACTCCATAATGGAAAGAGTTAAATCTTATGACTCCTCACATTGTAGAAGGTTTTGGAACATAAAGATGGGATGATTTTTATTTCTGTTTCTTCCCATCTAAAGGAAAGAGAGCAATACCAAATGGAGAAAAGACCCACATCCTTTAGCCCATGTGCAAAATCAATGTTAGAAAACCAACATTTTTTCATAGGCTGGCAGCTAACTAATTTGGCAGTGAATCTGGACTTAGCTGCCATGAGTCTATGTAAACTATTTATCACATTTGTGATTTTCCATAATTGTGAAGCTATTTCAAAAAATATCACTCTGTAGGCTAATATTGGGGGTCATCTGACCAAAGTTATAAATGGGATTTGATGGTAATAACCAGAAGCTGTTCCTTCTGTCAATAGAGAGTATGGCCAGAGTCCATTGAGGTTTGAACAAGTTTATGACAAAACTGAACAGTAGCAGACTGTCCCACTTTCTCTGCTCTGTGCAGAATAGCTGGTGAGTATGGGAACATCACAATGTGATCCACCACACTTGGGGGTCACATGTCTGAGAACATGGAATAAGATGAACTGCCATCCAACAAGAGCCATCCTTTTTGGTTAAGCCAGAATTATAATGTTTCCTTTCTTTGCAGTTTTTAAAGTGGCCACATGAGACCAAGGCAGGAGTGGGCTCCCTGGGCCACGGTGTGTGCTCAGAGAAACGGGAACCCTGAGCTCAGACTCCTGATGTTCTGGAGCCCAGCAATGGCAGGCCTCACCCTCCTCATCAGGACCACTCCTCGCTGTATAACTCCTGATTGCTGGGGGCGTCTCGTCATCAGAAGCCTCTTCATGATTTCTCCCTGCAGAAGGAACAAATGTCCCTTTGAAGGTCTCAGTGTATGAAAAGGAACCTAGAGAGGAAAACCTGGGAAGCTCTGAAAACCCAGGGCTAGAATGACCCTCCCTGAGACCTCCATGACCTGCCTTTTGCATTCATGTGACCTGTAGGTCAGTATTTTATCCCTCTCCTCTCCTGAGCCTGGGACTAAGCTATTTCACCCCAGTGGGCATCTCTGCTTTCTTTTGACCCTCTGTTTTCTTATACCGGATTTGCTTTCTCCTTTTACTTGTCTCTTTATGGATTTGTTGTTGTTGCTTTTTTAAAAAATCTGTATTCACATTTATTTTTAGCTCTGCTCCTCTCCCAGGGCTGTCTTGGAAATCTGGTATTGAAGAAGGCAGATCTCCCCATGGCTGCTTCCCAGAATGACTTTGTGAAATAGAGCCCTACCTGTATACCATCGAATCCTCCTAGGAATGTTTACTTGAGAAAAAATTCAAATTCTATTGTGTTTGAGTCTTTGACTCTTTGTACTTATATGTTATAGCCATTAGCCTAACTTATACAAAAGTTAAAATCCAAACCAGCTAAAATTAAAGCAAATTTATATTTTACTTTGAAGGACATAAAAAAGTTAGAATGAATATTTTGTAGAAAATACTGTTCATTTATAACTATGAAGAATTCTTATTTACTCTTACCATTTTCCGAAAGTCTTTTCATGCATGTAGGCGATTTTCTCAAATCCAGGGGCTCTGTAAAGTAGGAGGGAAGAAACAGCTATTTGTACAACAAAGTCTTACAAATTCTATGACAAGTCACATAGCAGATAGGGTTTATGATAATATTGATGTTGAGATGATCATTTTCCTCTTTTCTTCAATTGAATAAAGTTCTGGTGCCCATGGTCATAATGCTGGGCTCCTGCCCGGCTCTCCTTTTTACACTCCATGTGAATTTATAACCGACCCTTAAACTTTTTATGTCCAGTGTTCTCATCTATAATGTGGGGATAACTTAGTTACTCTATCTCCCAGTTAAGGTATTTGTGAAAACAAAACAAATCTTTATTCATAAAAGCCCTGTAAATAATCACAATGTAAGCCCACCACTAAACTATCATTTGGGTTTGAGAGTAGTTGGGCTGAAGCTATTTTTATGTAAATAAATAGCAGCACAAATTATTCTTTGAAGACTTTCTAAGTTGGGGACTAATGACAATACTGTCAATAAATACAGAAATGCTGTGCTTACTATGCTCTGTAGAATATAAAGCATGTGGGTAAAGACTACGTATATTATTTTAATTTTTCAGCATTAATAGATATGATAGTGTGTAGTAAAAAAGACAACCATTTGCTAGTGTATTATTTCTACCTTTTCAATATATCAATTGATTGGGCTCATCCAGTAAAACAACAGTTTATAATGCCTTTTTGCCCTCTTTCATATTCCAAAGGGTCAAAGAAGTTAAAAGCAGAAATTGTGCCCTAGAAGTAATAGAATCAATGCATATAGAGAATGTCAGAATAAGATTTATTAGGAAACAGAGCTCTGGATTTAGACTCTGGATATTTTTCATCCAGGAATGCAATCCGAACATTCTTACGTGATGCAATCTCATTACGTGATGCAATCTCAGGTGCTGAGCAGGTGGCTTCTTGGATCTCTCCTTCCTCATTTGATTCTAAGGAGTCAAGGTTATTGATCAGTGCAAAAAAAAAAAATAGTATTCTTTAGATGTCTCACTATGTAACCAAGAAACCGATTCAGCAGGAAATTCTCTAATACAACCTGAAAAATCTTGAAAACCCATGTATACCATGGCCTACACACAGGCTCACCTGGTCTGTCCCTCTAAGTCACCCGCCTTGTAGGTTAGTGATGCTCCATTCCTTGTCCCCGGAACAGAGACAAGTCACTAGCAAAGAGCCCCGCTGCTCTGTTTGAACCTTACTTTCCTACACCTCTCTCCTGTCTCTTACCCCTTCTCTTGTCATTTCACACTTCCTTTATTTGTTGTTTCTTTGTGGGGAGAGCTTGGAAATCTTGTGCTAAAGGTAGAGAGCCTCCGCACACCCAGATGCAACTTGAACTGTTTACAAGGCTGAGAAATAATCTTCTCTTGTGTCTGAGACGTAGACCCATATTGAAATGGCCTTTTAGAGCAGTTTGCTTACACTAACACATAAGTTAGAATGCATACTCCCTGAAAACTGAAGTACATTTACATTTTACTTTGATAAATCTAGTGATCAGTGGAATGAACATACTATTTGAAATACTGATCTTTTGTAACATCAAGACCAGGTAACATTTTTATTTTTTCTTAGATCTTTTCCTAGTGTGTTTTGCTAAATATCCTCTGAGAAAGTAGGAAGGGAAAACCAATCACCAGCCTGTGTACTAAAGAGCTGTAGTTTGTGACCATTTGTGCTGCTCATGGGATTGAGGAAACAACATTTTGTTAACCATTTCGAGCTCTTAATTTACAAAGGAAATAACACAGAATCCAGTAGCCTTGTCTTTCCCTTAATTTTCATGAGGCTTTGTAGATGAGCCCGAAAGGTTTATGTGATAGCATTTTCTCATCCAGTAACAAGGATAATAGTGTCCTTCCTCCTTAATCCCAAGGCTGTTGTAAAGGAAAAACTAAGACACTATTTGTAAAGGTCCTTTGAAAAATCACTCTATATATCATGACTTGCTGAAAAACTCTAAAATACACTTTGGGTTTCAGAATACTTTACTTGAAGTATTAATTTCTGCTAACACTAGAGAGCTGGATGAATTGCCTTCAGACATGATTCAAAGTTTGTAATCAGATGACAACATGACTGTCCAATTAAGAAATATGAGGTTTCTCTTCTCTATAGAAATTACTGTAGAAATCCAACAGTTTATAGTCATAACAAGTAGTTAGTGCTAGCTTATTTCTACTGTACAATCAATATAGAGTACATATGTTGACTATTAGGACCCATCAATAGATGTCATCCTCAAAAATACATATATCTTTATTTAATAATTATATATATCTAACTATTTCTTATCTTCCTGCATTTCCCAAAAAGGTCAAGGTAAAATGAATGCAGAGAATGGGATTGCAGGATAAACTGGATCTGTGGTACAGAATAAACTCAGAACTGATGTTTCAGGAGACAGTAGCTCTTAATTGAGGTTCCTGCAGCCCCATCCTTGAGTTCCCACCTCCTTACCAGGCCTCCTTCTTTGTTCCGAGGTGGAGGCTTTGGGGGACTCATCTTCATCACTGCTGATCACTGCACAGAAGGAGAAAAACCCCTTAGTGTCTCAGGATGGGGCCAAGGAGTCCATGGACAGAAGACCCCATAACGAGAAGCTAAGTTAACTCAGGTCTCCCTGGTCTGTACCCAAATGTGCAACCTGCAGGTTGCTCCAAGTCCTACCCAGAAGGTGGTGAAATTCATGCACAGAGAGCATCTTTGCTCATCCTGCAGCACTTCTTCCCCCCACCCTTACTCTATCTCCTACCTCTATCCTCAATCTACCTCCAATCCCCGCCCTCATTCCACCTCTTCTTTCATTCTCATTTTACTTCACTTTCCTCTTGGCTCAGCCCATTTCTCTTAATTATGCCTGTCTTTCTGGGGATGCTATCACTTTATACCTCTTTTTTTATTCATGCATTTCTTTCTCATTTCCTCTCAGAAGTATCTTGGCTCTGATTATTTTTTTCTTTTTAAAAATCTTTTGTTTTCTTGTTTCTTCATCTACCACCATACATTACTCTCTTATTTTAGAAATAGTTTCTCAGACATCAATTCTTATATATGCAATTTCAGTCTTTTGGCGTTTTTTCAATTCCTAGGAACACTCTTCTGCTAAAATCACTGGTAAGGTGCTGGTTCCCTCTTCTCCTGCCTCTGCCCAAGGTTACCTGAATCTCCTCGGTGGACCCTGGTGACATGTCCCAAACCCTTACACAGTATCTGGGATTCATATCACACATTCTTTCAGTCAGTCTTACCTATTATGTCAGATTTTTGGGTTTCCTTTTCAACATTTGGATTAAAAAATGGCTTTTCCTTCTTTATATCCACCAGACGTACAGAACAGGAATTTATTTGGATTCCATGGTTGGGTAGTTCTGCTCCTGAACAAAATTATAATAAATGAAGAATTTTATTTGTCTCCCACAAAGGGAGTGAGCACCGTCACTACAATCAACAAGCCCTTCTCCCTGTAATTCCACTCTAGGGAAAGTTACTCTCATCCCTCTCCTTTCAGCTGCTTGACTCTGTCTTTCCTTTATGCATCTCTTAACTATCATTGTTTTTTTACTGACTCGTCTCATTATTTGATGATGATGATTTTTTTTTGCTTTTTCAAAAATCGTATCTAATAAAAGAGTAATATGCAAATTAACCACCACTCACTACACCCACAAGCCACGCCTACCAGCCAATCAGGAGAGGGTATGCAAATTAACCTGACCAAGATGGCTGCGGCCACGGAGTGAACAGGAGGCTTGAGTTGTCCCCGGTGATGGAGGAAGCTAAGCTTTCCGCACACCCTGGCCAGCCCAGGCCTCCACTCAAGGCTACAAAGTTTCAATTATAGAAGATAAATAAATCCCAACAAAAATGGCGGCAGCCATGGAGCTGGAGAGAGCAGGAGGCTTGAGTTGCCCCTGGTGATGGAGGAAGCCAAGCTTTCCACACACCCTGGCTGGCCTAGGCCTCCACTCAAGGCTACAAAGTTTCAATTATAGAAGATAAATAAATCCCAGATACCAGGGCCTCTGCTTGGGCTGCCAGGGGGCATGGCCAGCCTGCAAACCACCACAGGCCCCTCGCCCAGGCTGCCCCATGCCCCAAGGGAACCCTCACCCTGATCCAGGACACCCTTCAGGGCAAATCAGCTGGCCCCCACCCGTGCACTAAGCCTCTATCCTATCTAATAAAAGAGTAATATGCAAATTGACCATCACTCTAACACACAATAGGGCTGCCCTCATGTGGTCAAAGATGGCTGCCACCATGGGGACACAAGATGGCCACCACAAGATGGCCAGCAGGGGAGGGCAGTTGGGAGGGACCAGGCCTGCAAGGAAGGGCAGTTGTGGGTAATCAGGCCAGCAGGGGAGGGCAGTTGGGAGGGACCAGGCCTGCAAGGGAGGGCAGTTGTGGGTAATCAGGCCAGCAGGGGAGGGCAGTTGGGAGGGACCAGGCCTGCAAGGGAGGGCAGTTGTGGGCAATCAGGCCAGCAGGAGAGGGCAGTTGGGAGGAACCAGGCCTGCAAGAAAAGGCAGTTGGGGGAGATCAAGCCTGCATGGGAGGATAGTTAGGGGTGACCAGGTCGGCAGAGGAGGGAAGTTGGGGGCAACTGGGCCTGCAGGAAAGGGCAGTTGGGGAGGACCAGGCCTGCAGGGGAGGGCAGTTAAGGGTGACCAGGCCTGCAGGGGAGGGCAGTTAGGGGTGACCAGGCCTGCAGGGGAGGGAAGTTAGGGGCAAACAGGCTGGCATGGGAGCAGTTAGGCATAAATCAGTCTGGCAGGGGTGTGGTTTTGGGGTGATCAGGCTGGCAGGCAGAAGCAGTTAGGGGCAATCAAGAAGTCAGGAGGCGAGCAGTTGGGAGCCAGCAGTCCTGGATTGTGAGAGGGATGTCCCAGATTGGAGAGGGTGCCGGCTGGGCTGAGGGACACCCCCCCACCCATGCACGAATTTC
This sequence comes from Cnephaeus nilssonii, assembly GCF_951640355.1. Lineage (NCBI taxonomy): Eukaryota > Metazoa > Chordata > Mammalia > Chiroptera > Vespertilionidae > Cnephaeus > Cnephaeus nilssonii. The sequence continues at coordinate 30,044,261 of NC_137081.1, read as the reverse complement.
GTGCACCGGGTCTCTAGTAAGAATAATAATCACTGTAAACATACCTGGATAAAAATGGGTAAATCATGTATTTTGAATTATTATAGAGGAAGCATATCTGAGTAACCATAACTTTGGTCAAGTAATAGAAGATTGACAGGCTACCCCGGAAGCCTCTTAGTGATGACTGTCATTAACTGTTCCTTCCAATTTTGCTCAAGTTAACCATCGCTTTGACTTTCAATATTATGGATAATTAAGTTTGTCAGTTCTATAGTTTATATAAATTTGTATAAATGGAACCATGTCTTCTCTATGTCTCTGCCTCTCTGCCATTTAGTTGTGGGGATTTGACTTATTTTTTCAACATTATGTGTGTTAAAGTCATTTGTATTTACTTTGCATATTTATTTTCACTGCTGTATAGTATTCTGTAATATAAACTATCCATTAAAAATAAAACCATTAAAAGATTATGCCAAACTGTTTTCCAAAAGCATGTGTAAAGGCAGAGATTTAGTTGTGAGAGCATGGCAAATTCAAGTAACTAAAAGGAGTTTTTTTTTCAATGGGAAGGTGGCATGAAAGAAGGGGAAATATGAAGCTGTGGTAGGTGTCCTTTAATCCCCATAGCTTGCAGTATTGACCTAATACTGAGGGCCACAAGATAATATTGGGTTTTAAACAGTAGAGCTATATGACCTTGTTTGAATTTTTGAAAGGTCGGTTGAGCTGAAGTGTGAAGAATGAATCTGAAGGAAGCAAGATAGGAAAAAGGAGCCCAGCAGGAGACTGTTCCTCTACTGAAGTGAGAAGTGAAGGGGGTCTGGATTAGAGTAGTGTGCTGGGTATGAAAAAATGGAAAGGTTGGAGGAGATTTTTAAAAGTTGGAATTGACAGAAGTGGCAAATAAAATCATGGTTATTTTAATCCACTACGCTTTGGAACTGTTTGTCACTCAGCAGTAGATAAGTGATACAGCCTCCAGTAGAGATGTTCATTAGATCTTCCCATCAAGAGCTTCAGGCACTTGATCAAATGAGCATAGGTCAGGTCTGGGCTGGAGATGTGTGTTTGGAAATCAATAGATCATAAATGGTGACTGAAGCCATGGAAAGAATGAGATATCTGAAAAGAGGCCATTAAAAAAAATTATCTTTTTAAATTAAATCCATACAACCCCACAAAACACTGTCCTCAGAGAGACGATGTATTAGATACTAAACTGATAAAAAAAAGATACTGCACTTGATCTTAGTCAAAAGGCCAAGAAGCGATAGGAGGCCTATTTTTATCTGAGAATGTTCCAGGGCCCTTTTGATAATTGTGGACACCTTAACTTCTCAATGGTATTATGAACAGCCTCTGGTATCTTTTTACCTGTGACTGTCTCTCAAATAAAACAATATCTTGATGTGTCTGCTCTCTCTCTTTATTTGGTCATCTTTCTACCAGTTTTTTATTCATTGTTCTTTACTCATTCTTTACATAGTTTCATTTGTGTCTCCCTCAATTTTTCTATGTACTGGCATTTCCTCTGTGTCTTTCTTTCTTCATATTCTTTTCCTTCACATTTTTATGTCTTTCTCTCAGGGCCCAGCAGGGTCTAGGCTCTAGGGTGATGCAAATGAGGTGCCCAAGACACAAGAAGGTACTGAGTGAGATCCTCCTTATCTGTCACCTCAGATTTCCCTTGCCTCATTCTAGATCTAGCCCTGCTATCCTCTAGCTCAGTGGTCGGCAAACTGTGGCTCGCGAGCCACATGCGGCTCTTTAGCCCCTTGAGTTTTTAGCAAAGGCCAGCTTAGGAGTACCCTAATTAAGTTAATAACAATGTACCTACCTATATCGTTTAAGTTTAAAAGAATTGGCTCTCAAAAGAAATTTCAATCGTTGTACTGTTGATATTTGGCTTTGTTGACTAATGAGTTTGCCGACCACTGCTCTAGCGGATTTTTTAGTTCCTACATTCTCTGTTTGGTTCCTGCTTTCTTCCATTCTATCCCTGTTTTTAATTGGTAATGGGACCTGTGTATGCCTCTTCTGTATCAATTTTGTCTTTCCATGTATTTCCCTCATCTCAAGCATTCAAATCATCACCAAAGTTGTCCCCTATGATTTTGTGCACTGCATAAAATCCCTCCACCTGCCACTTCATTCGAAAGGTCCTTCACCTGGCTTCCTTAGTCGAAGATCTAACCAGCAGCATTACCCATGACTTCCATGTTTCTGTTATAAATTCTAAAAGTGAAGTGCAGACACAGGGGCTTAAGGGCACGAGGAGGAGGGGTACGGGGGGTAATGGGGGAATAAGGACACATATGTAACACCATAATCAATAAAGAAATTTAAAAAAAAGTGAAGTGCAGCTTATTTCTTTTACACCAACTCCACAACATGGCACTGGTTGGATTCCATGTCAATTTATGTGAACTCTATCTCACTCTTATACATTGTTGTTTGGTGTTCCCAGTCAACCTTCTCCATAGTTTCTCTCTTTGCATTTTTTTTCCAGGGACAACCCTTTATCAAAGACTGCGTTCTCTTTCTCCCTGGCCTTTCCCACCTGTTAAAAACAGCTAGAGGCTGTGCACAAGGCTGTGTGTCTTGTGTGGTGTTTAGATGGGTGGGGGAGATGGTTACTATGGGAGAACAAAGGAAAGCTTTTGCTCTCATAGAAAAACAAAGATATACTTAGATCATTGGTAAGGTAGGTAATAATTACTTTCTTCATCAGAGGGCAATGGGCTGGGTATCTCTAGTCTTGCATTTCCATTATTTCCTTGGATGGGTACTTGCTCGTAGGACTCTGAAATAAAAAAAAAAGACAACAGCTGAGCTCCCACAGAGCCTTACTCTGCCTATTACCCTTTTGTTGCACCTCACCGACTTCTCCTTTCTTCTCCTGTTCCTACTTAGAGCCTGACTGCATATATTGCCACTTTAACTCAGTGAAAGTGTTTGTGTTTCATTGATTCCACGGTAAATCTCTCCCTGACTTATTTTGACTTTTGTTTCTGTCTATCTTCCCCAATGAGGCTCTGCAGCTCTTCTCCCTTTGTCTCTTATCTTAGTATTTCTCTTTTTCTCCAGATCTCTCCTATCAATATATCAAGATCCATTTCTGCACTCTGCGTGTCTATGTGATTTCCCTCTTTTTGTTAATAAGTGTCTCCTTGAGTCGTACCTTACTTCATTCTCTGCCACCAGCAAATGCCCCTTGTCCTCTCCACATTCATCAAACCCAGCCATTCAGGCTTACCTGCTGACTCAGTCTCTTGGGCACATTGTTCATTCGCTTGTTGGCTTATCTGTCCTCTTTCACAACGGTGCTCTGACAGTCCATTTTCAGGTGGAGATGTACCTAAACCACGTTTTGATTAATAGATATTTTATTTGCTTTGAGCATCAATCAGGGTCCAACAGGAAAATATAAAGCTCTCTAAGCCTTTGGAGCAGAGGGAATTTAATCCAGGTGGCTAGTTATACACCTGGTGGAAGAGCTGGCAATTCCAAATTGAAGAAGAGTCAACAGGAAGCTGTGGGAGGGACCAAGGGTGAACTCATGTGTCCAGTAACTGGGTAGGTAGAAGCTGGACCATGACTGGCCTGCTTGGTGGGAGGTAGAGTCATGGGAGATGCAGCTATTGAGAGAATTGCTGCCCAAGACAGTGATGGGGAAATACCATGCTTCTCCCTTGCTTTCACTCTCCACTCTCTTGCTGGTGTCTCCCAGTTTAGGAATCCAGCAGGAAAATGTAGCAAGAGACCTAGTAAGCAAGGCTGCAGGGGTCTGTGGCCAGAGATAGAGGGCAGAGCAGAGCAGAAGCCCATAAGGAATGAGTCTCTGAGTAAACCACCCAGGACCAGTGCACCCTCTTCCCTATGGTGAGCCTCCTTGGTTCATTATTGGTTCCATTGACCAATCCCACTCTTTTCCTCCCAACCTCAATAGTTGTATGAATTGGTAAATATTTTTTTTCAGTGCAGTTTGGATTTTTTCATTTAGTGCTATTTTCTAAGCAAAGTAATTTATGTAAAGGGTGATTTAAAAATAATTCCCCTAATTTTAATACAGAATGTGAATCCTGGTGCATTTTAATGCCACATCTACAGTTCCTTAGTGCCTCCTCCTGGGTTGGTAAGCATGAGACACAGCCCTTCCCTTGCCTATGCATGTCACAGTCAACCATCCCTGCTTATTGTGCATCATTTGGGTTGTAGGTTGAAATCCTTCTCTTTATTTTTATTTTAAAAAATTTTTTAGAATTTATCTTTGAAATTGCTCTCTTTATACTAGTATACATTGTTCCCAATCATTAAGATGCTCTGGGATTTTATTTCCAAACAAGTTTGCCCTCAGACCACATTGGGGGTCATAATGTCATTGCATCCTCCCCCGACATCCTACACACACACGCACACACACACACACACACATGCACACACGTGCACAAATGTACACACACACAGAATCCCTTCCCTGCTCATTACTCCTCATAATTCTTTCCTTTCACCCTTCCTATTCCCACCAGCAGGATCAGTGGCTAATGGCTAATATGGATTCATATACTTTAAAAGATTTTTAAATTCAGCTTTTTGAGCAAATATGATTTGCTAAAAGTATAAATATGCTTTCAAAAATAACCCTGAGAAGTTTTTCTTTTATAAAAATGTATTGCTAATTTGAATATCCTTTCTTAAATAACACTTCCCACTGGAAGCTACACTGCAATGCCTTCCATAGTGAATTTTCCTGAATCTCCTCCCTGTCACTCATTTCCAAAGGAGAGTCATGCAAACAAACACATGATACTTCTTATAGACTAGTGTGCTCTAGGGTACAGAACCTGAGGCCCTCAATTTATTTTCCTGGCCCTGAGATTGGTATTACTGTTATCACTGCTTTTCCAAATATCCTAGTTTACTGTAGTAGTTAAAAGGTTAGACTCTGGCACTAGATACAAATAATAATGATCATTAAACATAGTGATATTAACACATGCATGGAACACTGATGAGTACCAGGCATGATTGTGAATACTTTACATGACATAACTTGTTTAAAATCCATCACCCTGTGAAGTAGGTACTATTATCACCTCCATTTTTTATTTTATTATTATTATTATTCTTAATTTAGAGAATCATTGATTGACTGCCTCCTGCACGCCCCCTATTGGGGATTAAGCCCACAACCTGGGTATGTGCCCTTGGCCGGAATCAAACCTGGGACCCTTCAGTCCATAGGCCAACATTCTATCCACTGAACCAAACTGGCTAGGGCAATCACCTCCATTTTATAAATGATGAAACTGAGGTACAAAGATGGAAATCCACTTCCCAAGGTCACAGGGAAGAATTTGAAGCCAGCTGTGGGTCACCAGAGTTCCTGTTCTGACACCGCCCTAAGGCAGAGGTCAATCCCTAGTCTCAGTGGCCAAACTTGCACAAATAGCCAAAGTCTCAGCTCATTCTTTGTTCTCTGACAAATGTGGTTGATACACCATCACTGTATTTTTTAAATTCTCACCTGAGGACATGTTCATTGATTTTAGAGGAAAAAAAAAGGAGAGAGAGAGAGAGAGAGAGAGAGAGAGAGAGAGAGAGAGAGAGAGAGAGAAGAGAGAGAGAGACACTGAGAGAGATTGAGAAAGAAATTGGTTGCCTCCTGTATGTGTCCCAATTGGGAACTGAACCAGCAACCTAGGTATGTGCTCTGCCAGGGAATTGAACCCTCGACCTTTCCATGTACAGGATGATGCTCCAAGCAACTGAGCCACACTGGCCAGAGTGATGTACCATCATTTTAAGTGTTTGAGAAGTTTAAATAAAATATTGCCTATATCACTATAAGGGATATTATGACTGATCAGAAAATTAACTCTTTATAATTAATATCTTAAATTTATAATATTTTAAATCATTTAATACCATTATTAGGAGTGTTATAGATTAAGGGAAGGTCAAGAGTTGTAAACAGTGGCTATTGATTGCGAAATTACCAAAGTACTTTTTTAGAGGCTGGTCAGGTGTTTGGAGGGCAGCTCCAGGCCTGCTGCCCCAGAGATGATGAGAGAGGGTTTGCTCAGGAGGCACATGGCATCCATGGTCCTGTGTGAGGGACCCAACAGGTGAGAGGCCCTGGCCCAGAAGAAACACACTTATCACCCCTACCTTACCAACCTTGCTACAGTGCTGGCCACAGCTGGATGTGACATCAAAGCAAGCCTGCAGCTAGATTCAAGCAAGACAGAGGCAGAAAACTGCGAAGCCAGGTGCATGGGCAATAGGTCCAGGCCTAGGTTGTCAGGAGCTGGCAGTAAGTGCATTTAAAGAATATGGAAGGAGCAACCTTCCCAGGCAACTAGGAAAATGAAGACTCTGTTATCTAAATCCTTGAAGAAATTGAAGAAGCAAAGATGGACAATTCTGGGTGATCAGTACTGAAAAGAAGCAGCCCTCCCACCATAGCACCTGCCAGATGGGACAAGAACTGCAAAGGGTCACAGAGCAGTCAACAGGAACAGACCATTGTAATTTGAGAGACGTGAGCAGATCCAGGTCAGGTTTTGATATGAATTTTCACCAGTGCCTGTGGGGGAAAAATGGGAAGTTTATTTCAGAAATGTCATTTTCCCATAATTCCCCTTTAATTGTTATAAAGTAGGAATGGAGGATGCCCTCCCTCAGGTATCAATACAGTGCCCACCTGGACCTGGAGGATTCCACCCCATTCTTATAGTCAGACCCAAATCCCCCTTTGGACTGGAAGCGCCTTGGCCTGTCCATCTCACTAAGTGTTTTCCATGAGCACCTTAGGTGACTGGCAATGGCTTTTCATGTCAGCCATGGCCATAGTGAACCTGTTTTTGTTCCCACAGCTGCCCCTGACTGGTGGCCTTGCTGTAGTTCCTACAAAATCCTGGTGCCTCATTGCACCCTCTTTGCACCATACCCTCCTTCCCCATGTCTGTTTCTCTCTTGTTGGCCTTTTGATGAGGTTCAGTGTCTGACTCTCCTGTACTCCTTCCAGCTCCTAGTATTCTTCTTTCTGTGTTTCTCTCTGTATATATTTCCCTATTTTTGTTTCATGCTTCTGGTTTTTCCATGAGATTATCTGGGTGTGTGCAGGGTTAAGAACACAGGCTCTGGGTTCAGAATGCCTGAGTTCATCTTGCTCATTTGACCCCAGTCCAACTACACATACAACCAGCCAACTACACATAGATTTTAGTCTCCTAATTGCAGAAAGAGTACATACATAATACTAACTTCTAATGGCAGCTGTGAGCACTAAGTCCACAACTGTCAGAGTAAATGTTCAATAAGTGAGCTCTTAATAATATGGTTGTTTTATTGTGTCCTTTACCCCTTCTGTCTTTCATTTTCCCTCCTTCTTCTTCTCTCATAATATGCACATTTCCTATCTTATTTCTATTACTGCCCATCTCCTTGAATATTCCTGCTCTTGAACAGCATCCCCCACATTTAAATCAGCCCCTTCTTCTGTCATTATCAAGGATCTCCTCTGTGATGTTGACCTAGGGTCCGTAGTTCCTAACCCTATATAGCTTCACACTGATCTTCTCCTACAGGTTCTCTCTAAATCACAATTACTTCCAGGTTAGCATTGTCTTTAAATCTGGTTTCCTGACACATTGCGTTCCTGTTCATTTGTCTTGTTTATTGAGCCAACGGTATCTTGTCATAGCTCCTCCTCCAGGATCAGTATCTGGTAAGATGCTCATATAAACAGCACTCCCTGCCTTCTCCATGCTCCTCAACAGTTCTTCTCTGATTCCCAAATTCCACCAGGACTCAGGGCCCATCTCCCATTCTCCTTTCCACTTCAGATGAGAATCAGCTTTTATGTTTGCAATCACCTTGTTCAAGACTTAGTTGGGTGTTAGGGTCCTCCACACTCTCTTCTCCATCATTTTCATGGAAACAAATGTTCTCATGGATTGCTGAGAAGATGGAGAGAAAAGACACTTAGAGATTTCCATCAGAGACCAGGGACATCATCCCAAATTTACGTGTTTAAGAATTTCTAGCCCTTGGGTCACTCAGAGCTCAATGGGACTCCATCCTCATGGTAAAGTTCTCCATCATTGCTGGGACAGAAAAAAGAACCCCAACAAGCAACTATATTTCAAATACAGAAAGTAGCCACTCAAATGTCAGGAAAAGGAATTGTGAAAATATAGTAAAAAAACATATGGTTGGGAAAAAATATCAAAATAAATACTGGAAGTTAAGTGTGTTTTCGGAACTGTTCCAAGTGTAATGAAGAAACAGAGGGGTTTCTCAGTAGAAGGACTAGGATCCTAGAGAGATCCTTGTGGTGAAGAAAAAGCCCAACAGCTTTAAAGATGGGCTTGAAGAAGAGAAGGGTTGGACTTAATTGGGTCAGGGAGGATGAGTTTTTCCCAAAGAGATAGACCAGAGGACACTGGTGGAATTAGACAGACCTCCTGGGGGATTGATTTCAGAAATAAAGGAAGGACACCGAAACTGCAAGCAGGGAATGAAAATTTCAGCACTGGAGGATGCCTCTAGATTTCTGGACCAAGGGCAGGAGGCTGCAGTGAGGAGGGACTAGAGCATTAACCTAGGGCCCCTGCATGTAGATGACAAATAAATGTAAGGAGGAAGTACATAAACCAAGAAGTCTGGGTGTGAGTGTCTATGGGGAGTCCAGGGAGGGATGAGGCACTGTGGAAGGAAATGAAGGCTACCTTAGTCCAATAATGGGAGCTCCTATTGGGACCATGCCTGTTGGTTGGTAGATGAACAAGACAGTGGGAACCACAGATGCCTTGTCATTCCAGGACATGGCTATAAATCCAGGAAAAATCAGATGGAAGATAAGAAGAGAACATAGGGCTTAAAGCCCAGAAATGAAGGTAACCTATGGGCAGGTGTTCTGATAAGGGGTTGAGCGGATCTCTGAATGGATGAAGTTCATCATCTCCAGGCAGCAGGAGAGTGTCACACCCCAAACCACAACCTTTAGCTTCTTGAATTTTGGGTTGTTGACCTGTAGCTACATGGGCAGCAGAATATGGGATGTGGAAGCTGCAGCCTTCCTCAGAGGCAGGTGGGCAGCTGCTGGTGTACATGTGGGTCACCCCAGAATGGGGAGCCTTAGAAACCGAGGCATGTGATTTGGGTGCTAGGCCCTGGGGAGGGAAGTTCCTGAACTCCATGGAGAGGATCAGAGACCCTAAGATGTAGGTAGTAAAGGTAACTGCCATTCCTGTCTTACCCATGTCTTGGGACATGGTTACAAATATAATATTGACTTGAAATTTGTGACTAGGTATTTGACATCCTTTATCTCTTTTCTGACTAAATGACGCTGTAAAAACGACTTTGTTCTTTATTACATAAGACTGCTATTGATACAATTCAATAAGCCACATGCTTCATACCTACTTTAAACTATTTCCTTGTTTACAAACCTCTTAGTATCTCTTTATTGCCTACTTATACGCTTCAAATTGCTTAGCTGTATATACTAAACTTTGTAAAATCATCTTCAAACTTATCTCTCTTGAATTAGCTCCCACAGTCTGCTTCTCACTCTCTGATTGAGCCAAATCAAATTTGTCCTTGTTTTGAAGACATACTAGTCCTTTTCACAATCATGTCTGATCACATAGCATCCACCCTCTTAGGACATATGACCATTTTTCTTGTAATATCTCTATCTCTTATCTGGAGAACTCCATTGAGCCTACATCGGAATAAAAAGTTCACTTAGGTAAGTAAATTATCTCTATCTATCTATCTATCTATCTATCTATCTATCTATCTATCTATCATCTATCTATCTATCTATCTATCTATCTATCTATCTATCTATCTAGATACAGTAGAGAATTCTCTTAACTGGGTACCATTAAAAAGTATAAATTATGTCTTCTTAGAAAATCATACCTCCTTGAGAATCATACCTGTAGTGTTATATAGCATCAAAAGTAGTCCCTGGGAGAGCAATAGGTTTTGTGATTCTATGACTAATGTGTGTTTCACCCATTGTGAAGAAAATTAATAAAACAATTTCTTGTTCTTTAAGAGCAAATTTGACTTTGGGTTAAATTTCTTGCTTATTACTCTGGACTCTTGATGAAGGTGGCCTCTCTTCTGTGTCACTAGGCCAAGACTGAGCTTATGATAAAAAATGACCTGTGACTGTAGGTAGATAAATTATATGTATACTAGGAAGGACTATATGTGAACTATAAGCCATTTATGATCTTCCTTCAATGTAGTGACTCTTATAACTCAGCTCTTCTTTGTGGGGTCCCTGAAAGTTACAACTACAGAGTTGTTACATGAGATGTTGACTCCCATGGGCATGATATGGCCAAATCACAGTGGATCCCACAACTAAGCTGTCACTAGTGATGGGTGGTAGTCAACTTGGTGGACTGTTGTGTGGACAGCTTCAAGGGGTCCACAGAAGAGCAGCAACTGATGCTGCCCTGTTGGGATGCTGAGTTTCCTGTCATTTGTCTTTCTAAGTAGGTCTCGTGCTACCATGGCTCTGGTTGTCCTGTGACCCTAAATGCCTAGTTAAGCAGACCTGCAGATGGGTGTTTATATTGTAGCCATTTTATCAAAAACTTTGAGAGGCTCATGATATGTTTGTTTTCTTAACTGCTACATCCCTACTGCCCAGCACTGTGAGTGGTACATAGTAGGAGCTAAATATATACTTGTCAAAAAAAAGTTATTCCTGTACAGCAAGAGATAGAGAATAAACCTAATTACCCTTTTCAAAGCTTTTATAAATGTCATTTAAGTCAGGGTATTCCTGTTTGTTGGTCTCACTGAACAATGCTTCCAGGAGTGGCAGGTCAAATGTCTTCTCCAGTTTTTCGAGCACATTGTACACCACTCTCTGTACAGGGACCAGATTTCTACAAGATTCTTGACAATCCTAAAAATAATAAATGGAGAAAATATAAATATGAACTTCAAAGTTACAGAAGAGCCCTAGAAAGTGATTTTTGTTGTTGCTAATCCTCACCAGAGGATATTTTTTCCCCCATTGCTTTTCAGAGAGAGTGGAAAGGGTGGGAGGGATAGGGAGAGGGAGAAAGAAAAAATCATTGATGATACATCGACTGGTTGCCTCCCGCAGGAGTCCTGACTGGGGCTGGGAACCTGCAACCCAGGTACGTGCCCTTGACCAGGAATCAAACCTGCGACCCTACAATGCTCAGGGAAACACTCCAACCTTTGAGCCAGTCAGGCCAGAGCTAGAAATTGATTTTGTTGTAAATGCGTTACAATTTCCCTGCATAGGTATTCTCTCATGTAAAATTTAGAATTGCTATATATTTGTACGGCTACTAAGTCATTGTAACATAATAAACCTCACTTACTTCATACATTTTATTGGTGATGAGTTCACGGTCACGAAGAATCTGAAGGAAAGGAAATTCCTTTTTTATTGCTCTTGAAATCTCCACCTTATGTTTTTTGAAGTGCGTGAATATAATATTGTAGATAAAACTGTCTATGCTCTGATCTTCTGTGGACATCCTAGGGAGAAGGGATACCATGTGAAAATGGTTATCAAGATTCTGAGATGCTTGTGGAGGTGGTTAAGAGAAATATCACACTGCGTTATAAAACTAGTTCATAACTGAAAAGTTATGGCTTGATAATGATATAGAATAAATTTAGTATTTCACAAGAATATCACCATTTCTTCTGGGACTTCTGCTTTATGTTGTTATAAATCTACCTCTGCTTTGTTATATATGTGAATTTTTTTTATGTATCTAAACTTCAGAAATTGTTGTTGTTTCCAGTGAAAGTAATTGTAAACCTGAGTCTGTAATTCTGGTTCTTAGTTGATCATTTTATTACTATGATAACAATGTTTTAGTCAATATCTTATATTTCTAAATGTTATGAAGACTCATAACATATTTTTGTCAAACCAGAAAAGTACCCAGTAGGCATATACACATCAGGTAATAATAATGTCACATTATTGTTTTAAATTCCTGCAAGAAAATGTTTCTGGTTAAGGATGGGAGATGAAGAGAAGCATTTGTCTTCTCTTTTATTGAAAACCCTACTAAAATTATAATGAAGGAATGTAGGTGGAGGATACTTCCAGCAGTCAGGAAAGCAACTGCGTGCCCTGTGGGATCCTAAAGGCAGTGGAATTTGAATGGGAGACATGGTGCTTAATACCAACATGTCATTTGAAAAATGAAGAGCAGAGCAACCCCACAACCCACAAGCTGACCTCCTGGAGCCAGGCAGCTTCTCAGAGGCAAACATTGCTGTCCTTTATCAACGTATGTTAATGTTACCTGTTACTGGATTCGTACATACAATAATACATTGTGCATGCTTATGTGTCTAACTGCTTTTGTTCATCATCTACGTTTTTGGGTAATTAGAAGTTAGTTCCTTTTTATTGTAGAGAATACTCCATTGGATGTTTTCACCACAATCTGCTTACTTATTTTCCTGTTGATGAACATTTGGATTGATTCCAGTTCTAGTGTAAATAAAGCTGCTCTGCTTTTTGTGGCGAGATGTTTTCATTCCTCTTGGAGAAACAGCTAAAATTGGAATTGTAAGGTCATTGTGTAGCAGTATGTTTAACCATTACAGTATCTTACAAACTGTTTTTCAAAGTCTATAAGAAATAGCCTTTCCAATTTTAGTCATTCTAATGTGTGATGTGCTATCTCAAATAGCTTTAATTTGTATTTCTTTAATGACTAATACTGATCACATTTTCATATGCTTATTGGTGATTCATGTATCTTTATGTATTATATATCTTCATGTAAAGTGTCCGTTCAAGTCTTTGTACTATTTAGATTATTGTGTTGTCTTTTACTCCTTATTGATGTGTAGGAATTTGTTATATATTGTGGAAATAAGTGTTTTTTTTTTTTTTTAGTTTTTTTTTTTTTAAAGAGGTTATATGTCTGAAATCTCAGGGCAAATATGCTAAACATCCTGCTTTTAGCAATTAAAAACTGCACAACCTCTACCTCAGACATCCACCCCACCCACTACCACACACATACACACACAAAGTGAATCATGTTCACTCCATGGGCCCAGTGATCTGTCAAGCTGCCTCCTCCTATCATTTGGAAATGCCAACTCTGGTTCCAGCTTATATCCTTTCTAAAGACTTAATTCTTCCCCCACCACCAATTTCAAGAGCTCTTCCTCTGTTCCTTTCCTATGGCACTATACCCTTCCACCCCTTTTCACAAATCCTAATTTTCCCCACTGGTCTCAAGTTAATGGGAAGTCTATTTGGTTCATCTGGGCCTACAGAATGAAATGCAGGGCTTGGCATGCAGCAGGCCCACAAATAAGCCTATATAATAAAGAGGAAATATGCAAATTAACCCTCATGCCCTCACAAGATGGCTGCCTAGGATCAGGCTGGCAGGGGGCTTAGTGAGGGATGACCAAACAACTGAACAGCAGGCTGTGTGGGGCAACCAGGCTGGCGGGGGGGGGGGGGGGAGGTGTGAGGGGAGACCAGGCCTGCAGGGGAAGCAGTTGGGGGCAACCAGGCCAGCAGGGGGGGGGGGGCAGTAAAAAGCGACCAGGCTGGCGGGGGGGGGGGGGGCAGTTAGGGGTTATCAGGCAGACACACAGAGGCAGTGAGGTGCGACCAGGCCAGCAGGGGCGGGGGAGAGTTAGGGGCGACCAGGCAGGCAGGCAGGCGAGCAATTAGAAGCCAGAGGTCCAGGATTGTGAGAGGGATGTCTGACTGCCAGTTTAGGCCCTATCCCTGGCAGTCGGACATCCCCCAAGGGGTCCCAGATTGGAGAGGGTACAGGCTGAGCTGAGGGGACCCCTCCCCGCCCTGTGCATGAATTTCCTGCACCAGGCCTCTAGTTGATGAAATAAAGCAACAAGGATATTTTTCCCTAGAGGCTCAGCTGACAAAATCTGGGAGGAATTTCCTGTTAAAACCTTCATAACTGCACATGGGCAAAACTGTACAATTTGATATGAAGAGGGGTTATGAGGAGGGGTGAAGAAGGGAAAACAGGTACAAAGTAATTGGAAGTGCCTATGAATGTGCGTTATTAGGTAAAAATAACCTGAGGAGTTATCCATTCCCATCTCTTGGGCTTGGAACTAGAGCAATGAACTGACAAAGGGCTGGGGCCAGAAATTAAGTAGGAGGGGGAGGCCTTATCACATGCCTTCCCCCCTCCCGCAACCCGCCCAACTTCTGCTGAAAGGAGTTAGCTCTGTCAGCTTCATTGGGGGGGCCTCAAGGGGACAGTGCAGAGATGAGTCAGGGGTGCACTCGAAAGTCATAAAATCTTATGGTTGTACTCTGGCAGCTGTTACCAAAGGATGGAAAAATATGTGGGGTGGGAGGAGCATGCTTGAGGCCAAAGCTTAAGGATGCAAAGCAGATGGTGTTCAGGGCCCATGGCTCTTGGGAGCCCATGGGCCCAAGGTCCAGAAGCTGGGCAGAGTCCACTAGCCCCGCCCGATCCTGGGCTCCAAATCCGGACCTGAAAAGATCCGAGAGCCCAACCCCAGGCTCCCTCCCCACACTGGATTTACACCAACGTGCCAATAATAAGGAAAGATTATTTTGATTTTCTAAGTCTTTTGGCTTTCCACATATCTTTTATTTATTTTTATTGCTTTTTGTTAATCCAACAAGTGTTTATTGAGTGCACTGTCCTTTTGAAAAATATTATTTGTATTGGTTTCAGGTGTACATCACAGTAATTAGACAATCAATCATATAATTTACAAAGTGTTCCCCCAGATAGTTCCAGTACCCATCTGGCACAATATCTTTTAAAATCAATTTGTCGTGCTCTCTTCAGCAGCACATATACTAAAATTGGAACAATATAGAGATTAGCATGGCCCCTGAGCAAGGATGACACGCAAATTCGTGAAGCATTCCATATTTTTGTCAGGAAGAACCTGGAGAAGGCGGCCTCATTGCTGGAGTATACCTCCGACATAGACACTGACCCCCTGCCAGGGTAAATACAGCTGGCGGGTTGGGGTGTCTTTCTGGCGGAGATGTCAAGGGGACTCAGGTGGGCTCGGGGGAGGGCTGTGGGGGTCTGGGATGAGACAGAGTCACCAGAGTGGAGCCCCCTGAAAGTGTCCCCTGGAAGCCGTCACCATGTCTTAATCCTTATGCTGTGAAGTTGTATCCTTATTATTCTGCTGGGGATGGGAGTGACCATGGTTGGGGGTTGGCATTTGAAAGTCCAAGGGTGGGGGTTCATATTGACTCAGTGATGGGGTGGGCATACTGAGCAGAGGGAGACACAGTGATGGGTGATGGTGGTGAGTGTATCCGGATGGGTGACTGAGCATGGATCCCCAGCACATCCGGGAAGGCCAGGCAAACCAGCTTCCCCTTGTCACCTTTTGTATTATCCTACCTAATAAAAGGGTAATATGCAAATAACCATCACTCCACTACTCCCACGATTGGGCCAGCGGGAGGCTGGGGGACGGGACTCGGGGTGGCCTATCGGCCGTTGAGAAGATCAAGATGGCGGTGCCCAGTCCTCTTAGCCCCAGCGAAGTCCGCCCAGTAGCAGCAGTCCAGGGTGTCCAGCTGGGAGGCACCAGCACCCAGCGTGAGCCACGGGATCGCTGGCAAGTGGCGGCAGTTTGGGGGTGGGGGTCTCTGCTGCCCCCAAGCTGCAGGATCGCTGGCAAGCTGGGGCGGCTTGCTGGCAAGCCGGGGCGACTTGGGGACAGGGGTCTCTGCTGCCCCCAAGGCGCAGGATCGCTGGCAAGCCAGGGCAGCTTGGGGACGGGGGTCTCAGCCACCCCCAAGCCGCAGGATCGCTGGCAAGCCAGGGCAGCTTGGGGACGGGGGTCTCCGCCGCCCCCAAGCCTCAGGATTGCTAGCAAGCCTGGCTGAGACCCCCGCTCCAAAGCCTCGCGATCCCCTGGCAAGCCGGGGTGGCTTGGGGGTGGGGGTCTCAGCCACCCCCAAGCCACAGGATCCCCTGGCAAAGAGGGCGGCTTGGGGGCGGGGGTCTCAGCTGCCCCCAAGCCGCAGGATCCCCTGGCTGTGAGGACAGCTTGGGCTGGGGTCTCAGGCCTGCAGGGCCCGGCACCCCCACTGCATGATCACCCAGCCAGTGGCAGCAGCCTGGGCTGGGGTCTCAGGCCGGGAGGGCAGTGCACCCCCACTGTGCTATCTTCAGGCCAGCGAAGGCAGTTTGGGCTGGAGCCATGCACCCCCACCAGGCTATGCCCAGCCAGGCTGAGATGGCAGCCTGGGCAGGGATCTCAGCCTGGCTTGGCTGAGGTGGCAGCCTGGGCTGGGGTCTCAGGCTGGCCAGGGCTCGATCCCCTTCCAGTGGTGGCAGCCTGGGGTCTCAACCATTGAGTCACACCAGCCAGGCAGATATGAAGGAATCTTAAATGTTTTTTTTTTTTATAATATGTATTTTATTGATTTTTTACAGAGAGGAAGGGAAAGGGATAGAGAGCTAGAAACATCTATGAGAGAGAAACATCGATCAGCTGCCTCCTGCACACTCCCCACTGGGTATGTGCCCCCAACCAAGGTACATGCCCTTGACCAGAATCGAACCTGGGACCCTTGATTCTGCAGGCCAATGCTCCATCCACTGAGCCAAACCAGTTAGGACTGTCCAATATGCTAAAGAAAAAACCCTATCTAATAAAGAGGGAATATGCAAGGGAGGGCATTTGGGGGTGACCAGGGTATCAGGGGAGGGAAGTTAGGCATTGATCGGGCTGGCAGGGGTGTGGTTAGGGGGTGATCAGGCTGGCAGGCAGAGCGGTTAGGGGCAATCAGGAAGGCAGGCAGGTAAGTAGTTGGGAGACAGCAGTCCTAGATTGTGAAAGGGGTCCCAGATTGGAGAGGGTGCAGGTTGGGCTGAGAGACACCCCCCCACCCTCCATGCACGAATTTTGTGCACCGGGCCTCTAGTTTTTACCATAAAATCCAGGTAATCCTTTATCTTCTTTGGGGCCCATTTCACCCTTTAATCTTGGCATTTCATGAAGCCCAGGAAAACCAGGAAGTCCACGGTCACCCATCCTATATAATAAAAGCCTAATATGCTAAGTGTCTGGTTGTTCGGTCATCTATTCAACCAATCAAAGCATAATATGCTAATGATATGCTAAGGCCGCCCAACCACTCACTATGATGTGCACTGATCACCAGAGGGCAGACACTCTGACCGGTAAATTAGCTTGCTCCTGGACTCCGGCTGATGTGGACTGAGTGAGATAGGCTGGACATGCCCTGGAGCCCTCCCGTGGTCTATCCCTGGCTGACCAACCTCCTGCGTCCCTCCCCAGCCCCAATTGTGCACCGGTGGGGTCCCTCAGCCTGGCCTCTCACAATCTGGGCTGAGGGACCTCCCCCGCCCCCCCCCTCTCCCCCCCAGTGCACAAATTTCATGCACTGGGCCCATAGTATATCTATCTATATCTATATCTATATCTATATCTATATCTATATCTATATCTACATCTATCTATCTCTATATTTTAAATGTTTTTAGTGATTTTATTGAAGGGAGAGGGACAGAGAGATTGAAACATTGACGAGAGAGAAACACTGATCGGCTGCCTCCTGCACAGCCCCCACTGGGGATTGAGCATGTAATCTGGGCATGTGCCCCGACACCCACATTTTAAATATCTCTGTATTATGTTTGGGCCCTTTGAGCCATAAGTCTCTCTGGTATAAAAGATATACTAGCCCTGACTGGTTTGGTTTAGTGGATAGAGCATTGTTGGCCCACAGACTGAAGGGTCCCAGGTTCGATTCCAGTCAAGGGCACATATCCATGGCCCTGGCTAGGCCACGTGCAGAAGGCAACCAATGAATGTGTCTCTCACATTGATATTTCTCTCTGTCTCTTTCCCTCCCTTCCACTTTCTCAAAAAAAAAAAAATCAATGGAAAAATAGGGTCTGTGAAGATTAAGAAAACAAAACAAACAAATAAAAAGAAAAGCTAGACTGAGCTTAGGTCCGAAAATCTGTGGATGGAAAAAAAAAGTGGTTCTGTGGAAAGTACCCTCACAGGGTCCTCTGATCATGAATTCCTAAGTGGGCAGGTTACTTCTCTACTAAGAGGCTTATCTTTTTGTTTTGTTTTACTTTTCAGAGAGGGAGGAGGGGAGAGGGAGAGAAACGTGGATGGGCCCTGAGAGGCTCACCTTCGCCCTTAGCAGCCCCCATGCTGGTTCCCTGCGAGGTTGTACCTGCTGTGGCTCTAAGAGGCTCTGTGCTTCCTGCCTCTGACATCAGGGGAGGCAGGGCCCAGAGAGTTCACTTTCCTTTTCCCTCCCCCAAAGAGGAAAGGGGAGGAGATGAAATGGAGTGACCCAGAATGGGAAGAGGGAAGTTCGGCGGAGGACCCTGAGTGAGAGGGAGGCTGACATGGGGTGAGCGTGGGCGTGGGCATCGTGTGTGTGTGTGTGTGTGTGTGTGTGTGTGTGTGTGCGGCTATGCAGGCAGGGCCTTTCTCCCCGTGCAGTGTGTGTGTCCTGTTTGTACACTTGTGATGACAAGGTGGGGACGATCCTCACCAGAGTTGCTGGAACCATACTTTGTTCTCTTCCTCACTTCAAATTATGCTTCCTTGAAATCTCAATCAAAACTCAAAGAATGGGGTGAGTTCCTGGCCAGACCGCCCAGGGAGGCCAGGTGGGGTCGTTGTCACTAGGACAGCCCGGCTTTTTATGCGCAGAGAGCACACATGCTCGGCTTCTGCTGTGGCCAGCCCAGGTTGAGGCCATGGCTGCCCCCAGGTGTGGCCTCCCTTCACAGAACAGAGCTGTGATGCACGGCAGTGGGAGGGGCCGGGCTAAGCTGAGTTTTGGTCCCATAGTTCCCTGGAGCCAGGAGTATTCCTGCAACCTCCCTGAGACCGTCTGGAGGCCACACCCGCCTCAGTGCTGGCTGTCCTGGCCCCCGACACAAGGGTACAGGGTGGCCTCTGTCCACCTACACACTCAGGTGTCCTCCCTGCAGTGTCTTTGTTATGCCTTTAGCCAAATTTTTTTTTGTGTGCATCTTTTTGTTTTAAAATGTGATAGTTGCTGAGGCTGAAACCCCTGGCTCTTAGAGGGACATTGGCCCAGAGGAGAGGGACCATCTGACATGACAATTCCTGCCTCCCTCACACCAGCTCCTGGACCCTAGTTCCATTGTCCTGGCAGCGGGGACACTGGGCCACCAGCCTCTGGACCAAGGTGGAGGGGCCCCGGGTTGCTGCTGGCCCAGATACGAATACCTTGGAGTCCCCATCCCTCTGTAACTGTCTAGCCAGATCTGTCTCAACTTTGTATTGTTGATGCATTTCTGAGTCTGGGATCTGCACCTTTGTTTATAATAAATGCAGACATTTGGAAAAAAAATCAATTTGTCAATTTTTACAAGAAAAGCTTTTTGGATTTTTATAGCCTTTTGCATTTTGAAACTATAGAGAAATTTGATGAGAACTGACATTTTAACAATATTAAACTCCAACCATCTCCTATGCTCCCAATCCCATAACCTAGGCTCTCTTTTTGCCATGTCCTTACTACTCCTTAATATATTAAGTCAATTATTTATATATTCTATGTTGTTTTTATTATCATATTCATTGTCTTCTCTCAAAAATATATAAGCTATAAGCATAGGGATTGTGTCTGTTTTGTCCTTTGATTTTTTTTGGGGGGGGGTACTTGATACACATAAGGCGATAATCAATATTTATTGGTTAGATGCCTCTAAGTACAAAAGTTTTTGTTGAGGCAAAATATAACCATAACAACATAACACTGATCCACCAAACCTGAAAACAGTTTGATGATTCATTCAGCTAAATGGTTGAGTAAATTATGGTAAATTCATATTGCTGGATACATAATTATTTACTTCTAGTATTTGAATGGAAAGGTATAGTTTTATTGATGAATGAAAACATAAATTTCATATTAATATGTTACGATTACATTTTTATACAAATCAAAGTAATAAAAGTCTTTTATTTGTGTGTAAAGTTTGGAGCAAATGTTGGGAAAGGGATGCAATGTTACACCCAGGCTGTTAACATTGGCTTAGTTCAGAGTGTCAGGATTTCACCCCAGTCCCTTCAGTTCCTTGTTTTATCATTTTTGGCAACATCAGAGGAAATAGGAAATAATAGGGCCAAAGTAAGACTTTAGAACAAGTATATTTAATATCCCTATAGCTTATGAGATAATATTGTTTTTGTAAAACAATTGGTTGGGAAATTTAGAAATTTAAAAGTTGATTTTCTAATTAAAAATAAAGGTAGGAAAAAAGAATAAAATTTTTAGGAATAAATTTAACAAATGGAACACAAATCTTTGTTGTTGTTAATCCTCCTCCAAGTATAGTTTTCCATTCATTTTTAGAGAGAGTGAAAGGGAGGGGTAGAGACAGAGAAACATTAATGTGAGAGAAACACATGGAATGGTTGCCTTCCACACGTACTCCAACCAGGGCAGGGCATGTACCCCAACCCGGGCTGGGGATTTGAGCCTGCAACAAAAGTATGTGCTCTTGCTTGGAATCAAACCTAGGACCAGTCAGTTCCCGGGCTGACACTCTGTCCACTGAGCCAAACTGGCTAGGGCTGGAACACAAATCTTAACTGCTGATAACGTCAAAACATTGCTAAGAAAAAATTAAAGATCTAAATAAATGGAAACATTCCATGTTCATGGATTGGAAGACTCAACATATTTAAGATGGCAATTTCCTCTAATTGATTTATAGGTTCAATGCAGTTATCAAAATCCTAGCAGGCCTCATTGCAGAAATTACAAAGCTGATCCCAAATTTTATGTGGAAATGTGAATAGTCAAAACAATTTTGAGGAACCAAGTTGAAGGACTTATACTTTCTGATTTCAACAGTTATTATAAAGCTACAGTAATTGATACAGTAATAATACTGGCAGAAAAAATATATGGATCACTGGTACAGAATTGAGAGTGAAGAAATAAACTATGTTATTGGTCAATAGATTTTCAATAAGAAATGCCCAGACAATTCAATGAGGAAAATATTGTCTTTCAATAAATGGTGATACGATATTTGGATATCTACAGCAAAAATATTAATTTATACCTTTACGTCACAGAATATACCACAATCAACTCAAGATAGATTGTAGACCTAAATGTGAGAGTAGGGCCAGTATACTGGCATGCGTCTATGTGGTCACACAAGGCACTGTGTTTGCTCTAATGCTCTGTTTTTACAGTTTTAAAATTCTCAATGATTTGTTGCCTGTGTGTTTGGTGTCAAGTCCAAGAAATTATTGCCAAGAACAATGTCAAAAGTTTCACAGATTCAGGCTAAACTAGAGAACATTATGCTAAGTGACACAAACCAATCACAGAAGGATTAATACTACATGATTCCACTTACATGAGGTATCCAAAACAATCAAAGATAACAGAATAGTAGTGTCCAGGAGTGGGAGAGAGGGAGATGGGAAATTGTTTTTCAGTGGGTATAAAGATTCATTTATGAAAGATGAATATGTTCTAGAGATCTACTATAAAATGGTACCTATAGTTAACAAGCATAAAAAAGTTTTTGGAGATGATGAATATATTCAGTACCTTGGTTGTGGTGATGGTATCATAAATGTATGGATATGTCCAAATTCATGAAGATGTATACATTATGTGCATAATTTTTGTATTTAAATAATGCAATAAATCTTTAGAAAACATAGTAATTACATGTTTTACATGATGTTATGGGGAAACTAGCAAGAGGCAAGCCAATTTGGGTTTCTGAATTGTGGTTCAGGAATCAGAGGCACCATTACTTCAGAAGACAGGTTGGGAGGTGAAAAGCAAAACTGGCATATTGAAGCTCACAAGTCATCTAGAGGCATCCATTCATTAACAAAGCCCTAATCAGGTGTTCATGTCTCACTTCTAAATGTGGCTGGACACCCAGTGGATGCCTGATGGGATCTTTGAGAACAAAACAAACAATGGGTCAGGAGCTGGGGAAAAATGAACTCTTAAAAGAACCTTGGAAGAAACAGATGAATTAAAAACATTATCATCCTCAGTAATAGAGATAAAATATTAGATTTATTAAAAAAGAGCATGATATAACCCTGGCTAGCGTGGCTCAGTTGGTTGAGCATCATCCTATGCACCAAGAGATCACTGATTTGATTCTCAGTAAGGGTACATGTCTGGATTTCAGGCTCGATCTTCAGTAGGGGGTGTGCAGGAGGCAGCCTATTGATGGTTCTCTCTCATCACTGTTTCTCTCTCTCTCTCTCTCTCTCTCTCTCTCTCCTCCTCCTCCTCCTCCTCCTCCTCTCCCTTCCTTTCTCTCTCTAAAACCAATGAAAACACACACACACACACACACACACACACACACATAAAAGAGATTGTATAGGAGAAACCAAGATGGCAGCATAAGTAAATACCTAAACTGCTGCCTTGCACAACAACTTCAAAACTACGACTAAAAGACAAAATGGACATCATCCAGAACCACAGGAAGGTTGGCTGAGTGGAAATTCTACAACTAGAAGGAAAGAGAAAAGCACACTGAGACTCAGAGGAGCTGCAGGAGGCAGAGGTACTAAGACACGCACGCAGAGAGGACTGGCAACTGACTGCGTGGCTGGCTTTCTCAAGCGGGAAGGAGACAAAAGCTCCCGACTGTGCTGAACTCCAGTTCTGGGTGAGACTCTGGGGACACAGACTCATATGGGGTGAAACTGGACTGTCAGGAAAGAGAAAAGCACACGGAGACTCTGAGAAACTGCGGAAGGCAGAGGTACTGAGGTGCGTGCATGGAGAGGGAGGGCAACTTAGTACTCGGCTGGATTTCTCAAGAGGGAGGGAGACAAAAGCTCCCGACTGCACTGAACTCCAGTTCTGGGCAAGACTCTGGGGACCCAGATTCATTCGGGGAGAAACTGGACTGTCTGGCAGCGGGTGGAACTCGAGGGCAGCTTTCTCTCAGAGGTGCTTGCAGCGATTACCACGGGACACTGAGACACAGGGGCCTATTAGGGCAGGGAAACCAATGCTGTCTGCTCCTCCCTGAAACTCTGCCCCATCCAAGCTGAGCACAGAGGCTTTTGCAAGTCTTGTCTCATAAGGGTGTCTCCAGCACAGAAGTTCTCCCAGCGTAGACACAACTGATCCTCACTGCCAATTGGCCAGGAGGTAAATTCCTCCCAGTTATACCAACAACAATCAAGGCTTAATTACAACAAGACTGTGCACATAGCCCACAAAGGGGTGCACCAAGAGTGTCTACCTCAGGTAACTGGGGAGGCTGAGCCACTGGGCCCTATAGGACACCTAGCACACAAAGCCACTCTGTCAACTCAGGGAAGAATCCAAAATGCGGAGACAGAGAAGCAGGTCACAAATGAAAGAAATGGAGGAAAGCAAATGACTGGATATAGAGTTCAAAACCATGGTTATAAGGTTTTTCAAGAATTTTCTAGAAAAGGCTGATAAATTTAGCGAGACCCTCAAGGGTATGAAAAAGGACCAACTAGAAATTAAGCATACACTGACTGAAATAAAAAAATATTATACAGAGATCTAACAGCAGACTAGAGTATCGCAAGAATCAAGTCAAAGATTTGAAATACAAAGAAGCAAAAAACACTCAACCAAAAAAGCAAAAAGCAAAAAGAATCCAAAAATGTGAAGATAGTGTAAGGATCCTCTGGGACAACTTCAAGCATACCAACATCCAAATAATGGGGGTGCCAGAAGAAGAGAGAGAGCAAGATACTGAAAACCTATTTGAAGAAATGACAGAAAACATCCTCCACCTGGTGAAAGAAATATACTTACAAGTCCAGGAAGCACACAGAACCCCAAACTAAAGGAATCCAAAGAGGACCACACCAAGACACATCATAATTAAAATGCCAAGAGCAAAAGACAAAGAGAGAATATTAAAAACAGCAAGAGAAAAACAGTTAGTTACCTAGAAGGGAGCACAGATACGATTGCCAGCTGATTTCTCAACAGAAACTATGCAGGTCAGAAGGGAGTGGCAAGAAATATTCAAACGAAATAAATGTCATAGTAAGTATGAAAAAAAAAAATTCAACGTGATGAATAGCAAGAACCTACAACCAAGATTACTCTACCCAGCAAAGCTATCATTCAGAATTGAAGGTCAGATAAAGAGCTTCACAGATAAGAAAAAGCTAAAGGAGTTCATCACCGCCAAACCAGTATTATATGAAATGCTGAAAGGTATTCTTTAAGAAGAGTAAGAAGAAGAAAAAGGTAAAGATAAAAATTATGAACAACAAATACATATCTATCAACAAGTGAATCTAAAAAATCAAGTGAATAAAAAATCTGATGAACACAATAAACTGGTGAACATAATAGAATCAGGGGCATAGAAAGGGAGTGGACTGACAATTCTCAGGGGGAAGGGCTGTGGGGGGTGCAGGAAGAGACTGGACAAAAATTGTGCACCTATGGATGAGGACAGTGGGGCGGGGGGGTGTGGTAAGGGCAGAAGGGGGGTGGGAATCGTTGGAGGGGAGCTATGGGGGAAAAAAGAGAAACAATTGTAATAATCTGAATAATAAAGATTTATTAAATTAAAAAATAATAAAAGTAATAAAAAAAGAGAGATTGTATATAGAAACTAGAATCACCAATGAGAAACGATATATGCACCCCTATGTTCATAGCAGCACAATTCACCATAGCTAAGATTTGGAAACAGCCTAAATGCCCATCAGCAGATGAGCGGATTAGAAAACTATGGTACATCTACACAATGGAATACTAAGCTGTGGTAAAAAAAAAAAAAAAAAAAAAAAAAAAAAGGAATTCTTACCATTTGCAACAGCATGGATGGACCTCGAGAGCATTGAACTAAGCGAAATAAGCCGGGCAATGAAAGAAAAACACCACATGATCTCACTCATGGAAAATAAAGAACATTATAACCTGATGAACAAAAATATAGATACAGATGCAGTAAAGCGTTGAACAGACTTTCAAATTACAGTGTGAAGGCTGGGGAGTGTTGGGGAGGGGGTGGAAAGTGATCAACAAAGGACTTGTATGCATGCATATAAGCACAACCAATGGACACAAGACACTGGGGGGGTGGGATGAGGGCATGCGACAGGGGGTAAGGGAGGCTGTGGGAAGGTCAATGGGGGGAAAAAGGAGATATATGTACTACTATATGTAATACTTTAAACAATAAAAAAATAAATAAATAAAATGAAAAAAAGAGAGATTGTACAAAAATGGAGAAACATAAAAAAGAGCTGTTAGAAATGAAAAATGTGGCAAAAAAGAAAAAATTATCAAAGATTGCCAAGAAAACACAAAAACAGAAAGCTTGTAGAGGATCAACCTAGGAGACCTAATATCCAACTACCAGGAATTCCAAAAAGATAGAAGAGAGAGGCAGAAGGGAAGAAATTATTGAAGAAATATTGAAGGTAAAATTATGTGAATTGAAATGAATCAGTTTCCATTTGAAAGAGCTCTAAAGTATCCAGAACAATGATTAAAACCAACCTTCACACCAGAGCAAATTATCATGAAATCAAGTGATTAAAGAACCAGAAAGTCTCAGAGTCAAAGCAAGTAACATACAAAGAACGAATCAGAATCAGAATGGCAGCAGAGTTCTCATTAGCAATGCTGTAAACTGCAAGACGATAGATTGAATTCATTTCTGGAATAGGCTTTTCCTTACCAAATTTTCATACAAGTGTGAGGTCAAAAATAATCATTTAAAAAATCCATGAATGATCTTAAAATATATGCATACCTTCTATGATATTATTCAGGAGGCTCTGGATAATGTGCTACTCAAAATGAGAGAGTAAAATAAGAAAGCAGAATACATATAATCCAAAAAACAGGATGCAACCTGAGGGAGATCAAGCTTCAGAAGGTCAGCCCTGGTGGCCCAAAGCAATCAGAAGTAATTAGATCAGGAGAATAAAGGGTTTCCTTACTTAGAAAATAAACAGAACTGATCAATTATCTAATGTGTCTCACCATACTGAGAAGAATTTTATAGCTCTGTAGAGTGTTTGGGAAGAATTGGTAATGAGGATATACAAAATCCAAGTATATGTGTGAGTGTGTGTGTGTGTGTGTGTGTGTGTGTGTGTGTGTGTGTGTGTACATTCTTATAAAAGACACAGGAGGATAACATTGGCAAATTGGAGTACATACAATTTTTTAAATGTAATTTTTGAGTAAAGTGGAAGAGTAAAACTAAAGATTAACCATATATATATATCCATGTATCTATATATCTATATATCTATATATCTCTATAGCTCTATATATAAAATGCTAAGTTACTGACTGTCCAGCCATCTGACCGTCTGACTGATCAGCTGGTACATATGAAGCTCACTGGCAATTTGAAAATAAATGTTGACTCGTGCATGCGCGATATTTGTCCCCATCTGACATTGGTCTCCCATTTAAATGAATTCAAAGACAGTTTCCTGTGATGCCAGCATTTGCGATGACTATTAATAAATCACAAGGACAAACTCTAGACAGAGTAGGAATATTCCTACCTGAACCCCTTTTCGGACATGATCAGTTATATATTGCTTTCTCTCGAGTTCGAAGAGCATGTGATGTTAAAGTTAAAAATGTTAAAGTTCATCACAAGGGAAATTAGTCAAGCACTCTGAAAGTGTTTTTACTCTTAATATGGTATACAGGGAGATATTAGAATAAATTTAATCCATTTATCAGTCTTTGTTTTTTATCAATGTTGTTTTTATATCATGTTTTTCATATCAAGTCTTTGTTGTTATTTATTTATTAATCAATTTATATGTTATTTTCATATACATTTTACTAATTTTCTTTCATCTCTGACACCTATATTATAGAGGAAGAGTGAATAGTGATATTAAAATATTTCTTCTAATTAATTTCCTTTCAATGTGCATGAATCCATGCATTGGGCCACTAGTAATAACTATGGTGATAGTTGCATACTGAAAATATCAGTGGGAACATTTTGTAAAGTATATGATTGTCTAACTACTATACAGTACATCTGAAACTAATACACAGTAATATTGAATATATATTATAATTTAAAAATTAAAAAAAGTTGCAATTCAAAAAACAAATGAACAAAAAAGTCTGTGGTTTAGTTAACACTGATGTACCCATGTTGGCTTTTCAGTTTTGAAAATAATACCATAATAGTGTAAAAGGATAACATCACAGGACATGAAACTAGGTGTGCAGTATACAGAAAGTTCTGTAGTAACTTCACATCTTTAATGTAAATATAAAATTATTCCAAAACAATCATTTATTTAAAAAAATGTTTACAAGTGAGAATAGCAGAAAAAATAGAAACAGGATGAGAAACACCTCAAACATTGAAAATATCAGATGCCAACTACAAAACTTTAATCTGTGCAAGTTTCCATATTAAAAAAGAAAACCCACAGCAAACATTATCCATAATGGTACAATGAGAAAGGCTTTCCCTTTGGGATTGTGCTTAAGGTACAGATGATTACTTTTATTACTCGTATTCACCATAATACTGGAAGTCCTGGCCAACACAGGCAAGAAAAAGAAATAATAAGTGTACTAGTAAGGATCAGATTTGTAGAAATAAAACTGTCATTATAAGTATATTATGTAAATTAATATGTATATATTTCTCCAAAGTCATTAGAATTAAAAAGAATTTGGCAAATTTTTAATTTACTTTTATATATTAATAACAAACAGCTAGAAAGCTAATTTTAAATTATGTAGATTTAATAGCCTAAATATATCAAGTATTTATAATAAATCTAGCAGAAGGAAAAAAATATAAATTTTATCAGAAAATATTTTTAATTAACAGTATACATATGCCATATTAATGAGATAGAATACACAATATTATACAGATGACAATTCTCTTTTAATCAATCCATAGAATCATTACAATCCTAAAAAAAAAATCTAAACAAGATTTAGACATGCTCATTTGGAGATGTAAAGGGTCATGAACTTTGAAGAAGGAAAGAAGATGGGGAAATGTACTCTACCAAGTGTCAAGAGTTCATGTGGAGCTATGACAGTCCGTGAGGCACAAGGAGAGACACTTGTGGGCCAATGGCAGAGAAGAGAGAGCGCAGAACATACTCTGCTCATGTGGCCCCTGGGTAATGAAAGGGCAGTAGTGCAGAGCAGAGGGGAAAAGGATGGTTAATGCAGATGAGGACAGTGCAAACTGGGGAAGAGGGGAGAGCTGCCTAAGTCAAGCACGACTGAAATGGGCTATAAAACCATGGCAGGCACATGAGAAAGAGAGTGTAGCAATACAAGTGTGGTGATTGGGGAATGGGGTATTCAGGGATGGTTGGAGGTGAAGAGGACATAGAGGGGATAAATGGTGATGAAAAATAAACAAAAATAAACAAACAATAAATAAATCTATATAGATAAAAACCCAGTGGCCATAGTGCTGTAATGACCAAAGACTGGCATGGGTGGGTGGGGCCAGGTGATTTCGTGTGCTGGGCTTCTAGTAAATAAATAAATAAATAAATAAATAAATAAATAAATAGAAAGAAAGTGAAGCAACACAGGCACCAAACTGCAGACAGGGTCAATCTGGAGGAATAACCCAAAAGGTGAGGAAGACATCACCAAAGCACTTAATATCACAGAAACAACTAAATAAAGTAACTGTGCACCGATGGGCTGATAAAATAACATGTTGTTTACAGTCAAGCTTGCATAAAGTTAAAAAATAAAATTAGTTCTGTGACCATTAAAAAATAGAGCTTGCAGAGCTATTGAGGGAAACTAAGACACCCCCTCAAAAAAAATACAACCAACTTAAAAAAAATCCTATTTAATAACAAGGTAATATGCAAATTGATCAAACGGTGGAACAACTTGTTGCTATGACATGCACTGACAACCAGGGGGCAGATGCTCAACGCAGGAGCTGACCCTGGTGGTCAGTCCACTCCCACAGGGGGAGTGCCTCTCAGCCACAAGCCAAGTTCATGGCTGGTGAGTGCAGCGGTGGTGGCGGGTGTCTCTCCCGCCTCTGCGGCAGCCCTAAGGTATGCGGAGTCCTGAGAGCTCCAGACTATGAAAGGGCGCAGTCCGGGCTGAGGGACCCCTTCTTCCACCCCTCCCCAGGTGCACAAATGTTGAGCACTGGGCCTCTAGTTAGATATAACAAGAAACCAAAAAATGACTAAAAATTAAATAACTCTTATAGAAGAAAGGTTTGAGACAACAGAAAGTAAAGAAAGAGAAGATTTATTAGGGACAGATAAAGCTGTGAAGGCTAAAGTTGCACCAATGGAAGAATAGTTTTGTCCCAAAATTAAATGAGAATACATTTTTGAAGATAGTAGAGAAGAAACTTTCACTGAAGTAAAGGTAGAGTTGACTCTGCCACCTTAAGAACATGAGAACTATGGTTGAAGATGGTGTGCATGGAATTCACCAGTAACTTTCAGCATCACTTCTATTTATTCATAACTAGTAGCCCTGCGTATGAATCCGTGCGCCAGTAGCTTTCTGTGGGGCCTGGCTGCTCCGCACCTGCTACCTAGAGGCTGTCCATGGCCCAGAGGCCCATCCATGGCCGGGCGCAGAACACTTGTCTCGTAGCCACTGCGATGAAGCAAGCATTCCGCCAGGCCGCTCACGCTCTCAGCAGCAACACTCCCTCCTTCCCCCGGGACTGGGGGACTCTGGCGGGGCTGAGAGGACTGGGCACCGCCACCTTGTGGCTATGGGCACCGCCATCTTTATGATGGAGTGACAGTTAATTTGCATATTACCCTTTTATTAGGGTAATATGCAAATATTATGCAGATGACAAAGAGAATTGTCATCTGTATAATATTGTATAATGTGCAAATTATCTTTTATTAGATAGGATAACCAGGGTGTATTTATCTTATAAAAAACAATATTATAATAAGTCTTCAAATTTCAAGCTTTACAAGTAGAAGTCACCATAAACAAAATTAAAGAAAAGGAAAGTAAATTTATAACTTTCATAATATTTAACAAACCCTCCCTTATCATCAAAGAAAGGACAATCTCTTCAACTAATAGCACTGGCAATAAATAAGCCAGCAACTCACATAAGAGGCAATTTAAATGAACAATAGACACAAAACACCTCCACCTCCCATGTAATCAGAAAATGCAAATTAACTAAATGAATCTGTGAAAATGGGTGTTGGGAGATGATTCATTTCATTCGCTATTGCTAGCAGAATATATTGGTTCAGTTCCTTAGAAAGGCAGCTTGGCAGAATATGTAAATACATAAGTATTAGTATTCTTTGCCTCAACAATTTGATTTTTTGGTTAGTGACACAAGACAAATTCATATATCTATAATAATAAAAGGGTAATATGCTAATTAGACCAGACATCATTCCGGACGTCATTCCAGACATCCTTCCAGACAAAGCCAGGGCCCAAGGGAAGCCCAGGTCTCAGGTTCCAGAAGCCTGTGCCAGCAGGGCACCTGGGGGAAGGAAGGCCCATTCTTGCACGAATTTTGTGCATTGGGCCTCTAGTGTATATACATGCAAAAAAGAGAAATACATAATTGTTGTTATAACAGTATGTTGAAATGACCTAATTATCTGTCAATGGAAGAGAATGGTTTAAAAATTATGCATATTACTGTGGAAAACAGTATGGAGTTTCTTAAAAAAATTAAAAATGGGACTCCCATTTGACCCAGTAATCCCACTTCTTAGGAATATAGCTTAAGAAATCGGAAACACCAATTAGAAAGGACATATGCACCCCTTTGTTCATAGCAGCACCATTTACAATAGCTAAGATTTGGAAACAGCCTAAGTGTCCATCAGCAGATAAGTGGATTAAAAAACTGTGGTACATGTACATAATGGAATACTATGCTGCTATAAAAAAGAAAGAATTCTTATCACTCGAAATAGCATGGATGGAATTGGAGAGCATTATGCTAAGCGAAATAAGACAGTTGGAGAAAGATAAACATCACATGATTTCACTCATATGTGGAAATAATGAACAACATAAACTGATGAACAAAAATAGCTCCAGAGACAGAGAAGCATCGAACAGAGAAGCATCAAACTTCAGAGGGAAGGCAGGGGAGGGAGGCCGGGCATATGAGATCAACTAAACGACTTGTATGCATGCATATAAGCATAACCAACGGACATAGACACTAGGGGGGTAAGGATGTGTGTGGGGGGTGGGGGTGGCTGGGGAGAGGTTAATGGGGGAAAAAGGAGACATATATAATACTATATGTAATACTTTAAACAATAAAGAATTTAAAAAAATAAAAAAAATAAAACTTATTTAAAAAAATTAGGGCATATTGATTCCATGGAGTAGTATGCAGCTTTAAAAAAGAATGGAGGAGATCTGTATGTTCATTCACGTGAAAAAATCTTTAATATTTTCACTACTAAAATAACAATGCAAAATAGCATATATAATATAATCCTCTTTGTTAAAAAACAAAACACAAATTATGTATTTAGGAAAATCAGTTATATGTGTAAACACAGAGAAAGAGACATGGAATTCTGTGCCCACAACACTCAAAAGACCGGGACTGACAGCTTCAGGCAGGTGGCAAGTGAAGGGGACTTTCCCCTCTACACACTTACATGTCATTTGAAATTTTATGAGCAAGAATGTAAAATGTAATTCTTTTCTATTAAAAAAAGGTTAAACATATTAAGTAATGTTATTTCTGACCCATTAATAGAGAAAAAGATAGGATTTCTGGCCTTTGCCTTGTCAGAGGTATAACCCATTACAGAGCAGAAATTGAAAGTACAGATGAAAATACTCAGCCTGCACTAGTCTTTCATGTCTTGGCCCTTTCTTTTTCTTTATTCCCTTAGATCAAGATCCCTGGAGGGAGAGTCCAGAGCCCCAGCCAGAGATGGGAATAGGCCTGGCACTGACCCGTCCTTAGCTCAGGTATGAGACCAAGGCACCCAGAATTTTATATTTTCTAAAGTACCGTGTTTGAAAAAACCTGAAGGCAGAGGGGTCCGGAGGGAAACGAGAGGGTTCAGAGTTCATGAGAAAATAACAAATTGCATCTGAAAGGACAGCCGAGTCCAGATGGCACACAGCTGAGCAGTAGCTGTAAGACAAGAGTCCTGTGAGTTGTGGCAGCTGCACTCATACCAGCAGCTGTCCCTTTGCAGTTAAAAATTTGATTCCTTCACTAGTATTCCTGCATTTCATTACATTGCACGTCAGTGTTCTTGTAAAGCAAGATGAGGTCAAGGTTTAGACGAGTGTCTAATGACACACACTAAAGCAGCAGCACAGCCAGACAGAAAGTTAAAGGAAGGGAGACAGAGACTGACCTGGTGCTGAGGTCTGTGCCCTCACGGGCCATCGTCTTGCCCTGGGCCCTTTCTGGGCCTGGAGCCCTCCTGTGTCCCCAGCCTGCGTCTAGTGTGGCTGCCCAGCCCTGAGCAGGAAGTGTGTACAATCAATCACCCGGGGAGAGCTCCTCCCCAACGGGGAAATTAGAAGTGAAACTAACTTTCTGAGTGTTTTCAGACAAGCCTCCCTCCTTCTGCAGCCCCACAGTAGCTCTCAGCCATCAGGACATGTGGCAGAAGGAATGGAGGACAAAAAGGGACAGTCAGGACCAGGAGGCAAGGGGAGGAGGACCCACGGGGAGGGGCAGGGCCAGCCCCCAGGAGTTTTCTTGTTTGAGCACTGACTCCAAAAACAGGAAAATAGCCTAGCTACAGCGACTGGAAACCTGGAGAGCAGGAGAGGCAGTGACTGAAAAGGGATAGGGGGCAGAGAAAACACCCAGGGGATGGGCTTCCTTAGCTTCACCAGGAGGAGCTTCCATTGAGACCACACTAGTGGGCTGAGTCTCCTGCCTGGGAGACCCTGTGGGGACGGTTTGTTCCAGAGAGAAGGCAGAGAGTCCCAGACCCGAGAATTTAGGGGCAGGAGGAATCAGAGGCAACAGCATCAGCAGCCACTGGTCCAGAGGATGAAGACCTGGCACCTCTGCGGATGCAGAAATGGAGAGGAGGGACACCTGGGACCCAAGTGGGAGCACTCAGGACCCACACCAATGTCCCTTTCTGGGAGGTGGCCCATCAGTCAGCAGGACCCCTGGCCCCCCTGCCCTCCCTTCTTCCTGGGGAGACTCTGAGGCTGGGAGTTCTGTGAAGGTGAGTCTGCTCCTTGTTGCATCTCCCGGGGCTTATCCTGCTGGAGGACCAGGGCTCTGTGCTCCTCTGAGCTCCCGTGCACAGGGGCAGTGGTCTGGGGTGTGGGGAATGTGTGTGGTTGATTGGAACAGCCTTGGGCCTTGTGGATAAGCCCAGTTCTGGGGTTCAGATTGAGGAATTATTTTTTGACACACATCCAAACCATGTCCCCAGCTTTTATGAAGGAAGAAAGCTGGTATTTTGCTCCCCATCTGTCTCATGCTTTTGCCGGTCAGTTGGTTTGGAATTCAGGTGGAAAGGCATGCATTTTGGCGAAGGGGTGGGGGGCATGAACACCTTGAAAGGACTCAAGAACCTGGGTGTATGTCTTGCTCCCTGAGTTCTTGTCTACTTGTGCCCTAGATGGGTAAAGAGGTGGGCAGTCATACCCCCGGCAATTGCATGTTTGTGTAGACTTGATGGCACACAAGTCTACAATATTTGAGCCTTTAGGGACTGGGATGCTGTGGAGCCCCCTTCTCCCACTTAGTAGAATCTTAGTGACTGTTCAGCTGTGGACTCCTCAGTCTTCCTACAAAACTGGTAAGAATCCAGATGGGGAGAGTGGCCTTTTCTAGGAACTCATCAGCACCACCACCCAGATAGGCCTTTGACACTGCCAGTGACACATCAGCCACTACAGCCAAAATCCTGCTGCCCTACCTGCAGAACTGTGGACCTGGGACCTCCACCTCCAAAGGGGCACCGATCCAGCAGCAGTAAGTGCAACTTGCCCCCTCCACAGTGGCAGAACTCTGGACACCACATTCACGCGTTTCCTGTGTGCAGGCTTCCAGGGCACACCACTCCGTAGGCAGCGCCTGGGAGCCCCTGGGAGCCCCTGCTGGGTGTGATTTTGTACAGACAAGGGCATGCTGCCCTGCAGTAGAAATTCTGAATTCCCTCTTCCTGAATAACTGCCCACAGACACCCCAGCTGCGTAACTTCAATGCCAGGGCCCCTCAGAGTGCGTCAGAGCTCTGCACCGGCAAATGCACCACCACAGTCACACATTTCCAATGGGCAGGCACTCTGAGCCCATCTATCCACAAGGCACTAGTGGGAGCTGCTGTGAGTCCTTGCTGGGTGTGATCTTAGACAAAGAGCGACGCACTCCTCCTGGCAATAGAAATTCTGAATTCACTCACCTGGATACCTACCCACAGACACTCTAGCTGTGTAACTTTAGAGCCAGGGCCCTTCAGAGTGCATCAGAGCTCTGCTCTGGCAAATGCAATGCCCAGTAGCACATTTCCTACGGGCAGGCACCCTGAGCCCATCTATCCACAGGGTGCTCTGGGGAGCTGCTGTGAGTCCCTGCTGGGTGTGATTCTTTACAGACAAGGGCGTGCTGCCCTACAGTAGAAATTCTGAATTCCCTCTTCCTGAATAACATCCCACAGACACCCCAGCTGCATAACTTCAACACCAGGGCCCCTCAGAGTGCGTCAGAGCTATGTGCCAGCAAACGCACCACCACAGTCATGCATTTCCAACAGGAAGGCACCCTGATCCCATCTATCCACAGGGCACTCGTGGGAGCTGCTGTGAGTCTTTGCTGGGTGTGATCTTGGACAAACAGAGACACACTCCCCCACAGCAGTAGAAATTCTGAATTCACTCATCCTGGATACCTGCCCACAGATGCCTCAATTATGCAGCTTTAGTGCCACGGCCCTTGAAGTGCTTCAGTGCCCCTCGCTGGCAAATGCACCGCGGGTGCCCCTGTGAGCCACCACTGAGTGCATGCACCTATCCACCACAGGTGCAGCAGCAAAAGCTGAGTCTTCCCACCCCACAACTACAGAACTCTGGACACCACAGTCACGCCTTTCCAGAGCACAGGCCTCCTGAGCCTCATCACCCCAACAGATGGTTCCCCACTGTGCACACACAATTTCAATCAAGGGCACAAGACAGCAAAAATTGGGACACTCCCCCCCCCCCCCCCCCACCTCATGGCTACTGACTTTTAGACACCACAGTTGTGTCTTTCCAGCTTGCAGGCCTACATCAAGAGAACCCAAATAGCTCAAGTAGGGAGCTACACTAGATTACCAAGCCCAGGAGACCTGAGAGATCACACCAGTAACACCATCCCCAAAAGAACCTGGGTAGCAAAGCAATTGGACCTACAATTAAAACATTACAGCAAAACATGGGGAAGACAAAAAAGCAATCCTCAAAGAAAAGAAAAAGAGGAATCACCAGAAAGGTAGTTAAATGAAATTGAGGCTAGCAACATATCAGAGAAAGAATTCAGAGTAATGGTTATAAGGATGTGACTGTGGGTTGGGACAGGCCATGTTGCCTTGTCCAGCCTCCTTCCTCTTTGGCCTGCCGAGGGGTGTTTCTCATGCATAGCCCTAGACCTTCTGAATGTAGCCTAGATAGGATTACTGTGCTCCTCTATAATCTCTTCCTCTTCTGCACTCGTTAACTTAACCTCACTCCTTAACCTCTTCAGCTGGGTAGCCCTTTCCTCCCAGACTTGACTCCAGCCATGTCTGCACTTCCCTCTATTGGTCATGCATGGTATTACTGCCTCCTTAGAACTGCTTCTGGTTGCCTGTTTAGAGAAACCAAAACTAACAATCTCTTATCTCTCAAGATTGTTGGACCACTGGTGGTTCATGAGGTCTGAAGGGATCACCATGATTAGTAATGGATGAAGGGGGAACATGTTATCCCTGTTCTCTCAAGTTCTAAACCCTCTAAATTAGCAATAGAAGCACCATTATTTCTATCTAAATAAAAGTGAGATGACGTATGGATTTGATAGTAAGATAATGTTGATATTTGGCAGTTCATGAGCACAAAAACCAGTTATGACCTGGACAGAGAAGTCTAATTTAAAATTGAAGGGGGTCCTGAAACTGTGGCCCCTCTCACCCCCTCAAAGCCCCTCTGTTTCCCAGAGAGGTTCATTCTGTCCTGAAGCTCCACAGTGACCTTGCCTTCTTCACCTTCCTGGAGACAGAACTATTCAAACCTACTCCTCCTTGGCTTGAGACTGGCATTCCTAGGGTGCACACAAAAGAATCATCCTGATATCCCTCCCAGGCATGTTGATTTTACTAGATGGTGAGCAATGTGGAGCAATTAAAATTATTAAACAAGTTAAAAAATGAATGACATAGAGTGAATGATGAAGAGAAAATGTGAGATTTCAAGGAAGTTTTGGGGTTTAATATCTGCCATGCCCCAACCCCTGTCTCCCTGGGGGATTGTCTTCACCTTCCTCCACCATTAGGGTTCTCTGCCTCCTGGAAGATCGGAACCTCAATGTCTTAGCCTCACCCAACTCTTATTGACTCAGATGCCCAACGGCTTGACTAAAAAATCAGGTTGATCTTTTACAGGGTTCATCACATTTAATCCTGGGAATCCTGGTGGAATCTTGCTGCCTTCACTGGGACCAGGCATTTCCACATCAGACTTGCCTCATAAGAAAAAAGGAAGGCTGTAGGTGTCAGTCCTGCCCTTAGGAAGGGGGGAGGAATGTTTCTTGGGAGTTACCTTGACCTGGGGTCTCCCAGTGAGTCCCAGAGTGTTAGCTGGGCTGGGCACCACACGAAGCTGGGATGTACCAGCAAAGGAGGCCATTGAATGAACAGTGAAGCCCCACTCCTAATATTTTTGCAAGTTTCCTCTTCATACATTACTAATCATGGTGACCCTTTCGAACCTCATGGGCCATCAGTGGTCTACGGACCACCGGTTGATGACTGCTGCTCCAAAGGTTTCTTTAAATCAGTGGTCCCCACCCTTTCAGACCTCATGAGCCACCAGTGGTCCACGGACCACCGGTTGGTAAATGTCCTGAATCTTAAGATCGTCAAGTGATGCATATGTAGCAAGAAAAGTCATGCAATTAGCCCATTCTTTTTTTTTTTAAGAGTTTAAGGAATATATTTGAACCACATAAACAAACAAAAAGGTATTACATAAGAAAAAATAATGTAACAATTTATGTAAGTACCTAACATATGATAAGCATGCTCTTACATCTAAAACGAAAAAGGTAACATTGGTACTATATATATATATATATATATATATATATATATATATATATATTTGACAAGTGTGCATTAAAGAATTCTCTAATATAAAACATTTAAAATGTGGAGGATACTTTTTCAAGATACAGAAACAATTGTTAAGATAGACACACCCACAATTCTTATAAAAACATGCTGGCGGAAGATAAAATTCATCTGAGCACTCACTTCTCAGATGTGCAAAAGCTATGAAGTTGTTAATAACTGGATATTGGCTCCCACTTTGCACGGTTTAAGTTTCAACACTGATTGGTATGAATTACGAATTACACAATTAATTACTGTTATTTTCAGTGTTTTTGCCAAGATTCCATATAGAATACATCTACTTAATATGAATACTTAAAACAGCAACATTATTTATTTGTAAAAGTCATTTCCTTTGTTCTTTTTTTTTTTTTCCCAAAAAAGGCACTATATTTAGAAAATAGTGCTTTGGAAAATCTGAAACGCTAAATCAATGTGCTCCATCAACCATAAGTAGATCTTAGCCCTAATTGAAAAGAATGTAAAAAGCTGATAAAATTTAAAGATTATAAAAACTGATTTATTGTAAAAGCATTTCAAGAGTACTCAGTTAAAAATCTTATCCCAATGGCACCCATAACAACCAAGAAGCAGTTGAACACTTTTACATTAGGAACAAGGACATAAAACAAGAAAGACCATACTGAGGCTTTGAAAGAGAAAGGACTCAGGTCTCCCTCAGGTCAGTACAGAGGGTATGACAAGGTCAGAGCACTGTGCCTGTCTTGGACCACAGTGCTGCCACGACATTGAGGTATCACTGGGCAAATGAAAGTTGGGAAGTGAAGAACTCCATAGTCTCATTTTGTGGGTGTACTTCAGTGATTAAAATTTTAGGAACAGCTGCCTTCAATGATAGAAGATGCAAGATAAAGTTCTTACTGAAGAAAAAGGTTACAAAGTTCTCTATCAAAGTCCCACTAAGTCTTCACAACCCCCTCCCTACCCCTCTCTTACCTAGAGCTACTCTGATAATATATAAGATATGATCTTGACTTGCTGCTTACTGGCAAACTGTAGGCACTCCTTCCAATAGCTTTATTTTCTATACATTAAAAACCCAACATGCTATATCACCCATATACTCAATAATGCATTCTAAGTAGAATTTCATTATTGCTCTAAAAAAAAAAATCAATGTATCTGCACAGTGGCCACTTTCCCCCAGACTTATTTCAATATTTAATCTTTCTGGTGTTTTCTTAATAAAAAGCCTTAGAGTCAATTATTATGAGTGATTGACCTATTAATCCTTATGTACAACACAGAGATTGCATTGTTTTTGAGCACTGAAAATAATTAATATGAAACTTCTAACTTTTGAACTTCTCTAAACTGAAGGGTCAAAATACTTAGATTTTGTAATTAGAAAAAAAAATCTATCTTCCCAAGCTGAGGCTTTTCATAACAGGTTTATCCAGGAAAAGAGATTTTATGCCTGTTATAAATCCTTGAAAATAAGGGTTACTCTGGGAACACTGAAAGACCCTTAATCACAGAGGTGCTAGCTGGTGCCACTATAATTCATACCCAACTATTCCTTCATAGGTTATACTGAAGAGTGGATTCATGCTCATTTTTTTCCTTTAAAAATACTCTTTGGAAACCATTATTACTCCTGTAGACACATACTCTAGTAATATCTCTTCCTGTAAAAATAAAAGTATACTCACGATTATCACTATTTCTTTGCTAAAGTCAACTACCATTATACATTTATTAATCTGACTACTTTATCAGCTAACATGACCATACATTATTATACTGCCCAGGGTCAATTCTCAGTATACAGAAGTAGGAGCAAGTCTTATATGAATAGTCTTGTAGGCAATATTTCAATGTAGTTAATGATCAACTAAAATAACTAGAATTTACTTCCAAAACTAAGGTGAAACTTCCAAAACTACAGACAGGTGCATGACCACATCAAGCTTACTTTTGTCATGTACATTATGAACCTACTCGGTGATTGCCCATCAATACTTAAAATTAGTCCAAGGGAGTAAGAAGGGGAAAATATAGCCATTTCCTGTTTGCTACTTTCAAATTCATCAGATAATATTCATTGTGTGCCCAAAGGGCATTATCCTTAAGGCATTATCCACAACAACAGCCTTTCTAGAACATGAAACTTCCTCAAACATCTGTAGACTGCCCCAACCAGATTTAAACTACCTGTGAAATATAAACTATCAGTCATGTATTCTAAATGCATATATTCAAAACTACCACTTTAAAATAAATTGGAAAGTAGGGAAACCTAAAAAAACACACCAAACATTCTGCTATCACACTATCATATAAAATTATAAGTGTGTCAGGGTGTGTGTATGTGTATATGTATGTGTGTGTGTGTGTGTGTGTGTGTGTGTGTATATATATATATATATATATATATATATATAGAGAGAGAGAGAGAGAGAGAGAGAGAGAGAACAGATAATCAAGATTTAAATAAAAATGTAAAAAATCAGGGAATGTAGATTTTACCAAAGAAACTATAATAACCATCCCAGCTACACCTATAAACAGATTCACTACTATGGTCATTTGCCTTGGTTCCAGAAAAAAAAACACACACCCACAAACACAAAAACCCAATCAACCAAAACAAAACAAACCCACAATAAAACACATCAAAACCTATACTAAAGTATGTGGCAATAATTAATATATTTCTATGGAAATTGTCTCATGCCTTATAAGCTCCTAAAATAAAATCAAAGTCACTAAGTGACTATTGATATAGCACTAGGAGGAAAAACAAAACAACACAAAAGAAAACCCACTGAAAGTAAAACAGTCTTCAGCCTTGGTTTCAGCTATCTCTCCAAATCATCATTAAGTACTTAATATCAGACACAACATATTTGGTTTATCAGACCAGTAAGCCATGTTTTTCCACTGGCCAAAAGCAGCTGAAGAAATAATTGCTTAAAAAAACTAAATGTGGAGACTTGAAGCATCTGACTTCCAGGTCTGTCTATTTAGTTAAAATAATTGGTGAACATCTAACTGGGAAAAAGGAATGGCATCCATCATCAAAACAGGGTCACTTCCCCTAGCCCCCAAAACAAACAATAGTTATAATAGCAAAAGAAACAAAAAGTTTTGTGGCTTTTTTTTGATTCTTTAGGGCCAACTATGAAAGAGGTGAGCAATATAGTAACAGCAGCAATGGACAAGGAAGAACAAAATAGTGGATGAAAGAATCTTGCTGGACGTTTGTTCATTTTTTTCTGTATTAGCCAGCAGATCGCAACTGGCTTATTTGGACATTTCTAGTATGTGTGTCTTATCTCCTTAGATCCTTCACAGATTTAGAATTCAGTCTACCCGAGGGCTCTATAACCTTTCTTTATCTAGCTTGGTGGCAGCCAAAATGGACTCCATGTCATTAAGGATGTCAGAACTCAGAGCTTCCTGCAGACTTGGCATCAATTCCTCTCCTTCTATGTCCATTCCATCTCCCTCCAGTGTTCCAAGGTCCACATTTGTCCCAGGAATGGCTTCAAGGTAGTCTGGAAAACTATTCTGCTGTGAGGGCAGCGTGCTTTGGTTGATAGTATCACCTGTATCCATTTCATCAACACTGTTCAAGAAGTCATCTGGGGTTTGAGGGACACTATAGCTGCTCATGCTCAGTCCACTGTCTGTACTCTCATCTCGAGAGTGATAGGTGCCACTGTTCAGACAGGGATCTGAGCTATTGGTCGTCATTGTTCTCAATTCCTGAGACATCCCAGAAGACTCTGGATTCTGAGTCCCACCATCCGGCTCCAGTGTTGGTAACTGGCTCCGGAGAGCTAATTCCTGTGGCCTCACCTGCCGAGGCAGTTCTTGCTGCTTCAGTCGCAGACTCTCTTTCTCCATCTGCAGTTGCTGCAGCCACATCTGTTGCTGCCATCCAGGACTCCTCCCTGAGGGCTCTGGGGAGCCAGGGGTGGTGGCTGTTTCACTGGAGCACTTTGACTGATTCTCTGGTTCATGGCAAAAACGAGGGTCAAGCCTTGGTCTAGCCAAGAGGTGGTCTTGTTCTTATGGTTTATATAGTAAATTTCTCCATCCTGAGTCATGGCTGTTCCCATCCATCAGGAAGAGTACCTGAGGCCGAGTTCATCATATTCTGCTGCACTGGTGGACTTGTGGGGGCTGCAACCTTTATCTGGGTGAGCATAGCCTTCCTGGGATCCTGCCATGTTGTCTGATCCATGTGATTTAAGAAGTATCTCTGACCAGAAGATGTCTTCACCATCTCCCAGCCTGCTGGCAGAGGTACATCATCAGGAATTTCAAAAGAAGACTGTCGAAGGGATTGAGCAGTGTGTGTGTGTGTGTGTGTGTGTGGGGGGGGGGGTAGCTGCTGGGCCAGAGACCACTCCTGTGGGGGTCAGTGTCCCAGGAGACACACCTCCCAGCTGCAGTGAAGCTGGAGAGGAATGAGCTCGAACATACTGCGGAGTCAGGGCTCCTGCAGTGCCTGCATCAGTTCTGGCCTGAAGGGAGCGGGACTTGGGCTCCAGGGGCTTGAAGAAGGAGTCCAGCAGCTTCCGGAGCCTCATGGGCACAGTCTGGGGCACGTTGGCCGTCTTGGGGTTCATGACAGTGTTGAAAAGCGCCTCCAGGTCGGTCTCCGAGTCCCCTCGGACGTGCACGATCTGGTGTCCGGCCGGAGGCGGGGGTGGGGAGGGAGGGGGGAGAGGACCTGCGGTGCCGCCTGGGACCCCTGGGGTGCCGGCTGCCCCGGCCAGGACAACGGGCCCTGCCCCTGCTGGGGCTGCGCGGGCAGCTGCTGAGGCGGCGGCTGCTGCCCGGGGTTCCATGGTTCCTGCTTCCCCCGACACGCACCCCAACCAGGCGGGCGACGGCTCCGCCCAGCGCTCCGACTCTACAGGCCCAGACTCGAGAAGCGGTGCGGGCTGTGGGCGGGCTGCTCTGGGCGGCGGAGCCACGCTCTCCTGCTCTCAGGGCTACCCGCGCCCCGGAGCCTCCGTCCGGGCCCCCGCTTCACTGGTCTGGCGGCTGCACCTGGGCTTAGCTCATTCTGATTATCTCCACTCAGCACACAGGAGGTGCCCACTGGCAGCGGCCTTTGCTTCTTTTGGCTTGTAAGTGGGTGCTTCTGTTGAGTGGAGGATCCATGGATGGGACCTCAGAGTTGCTGAACAGAACAGAAGCAGTGGAGGTGGCCCCGGCAGCTTCGTGAAGACTCAGTGGTTGTGAGACAGGAGAGGGATGTCATAAGGAGGCTCCACCATGGGAAAAGGATCAGTTAAACTGTCCCTTCACAGAGAGACTCAGTGGGATACACTCGGAGAA
Organism: Cnephaeus nilssonii; assembly: GCF_951640355.1. Lineage (NCBI taxonomy): Eukaryota > Metazoa > Chordata > Mammalia > Chiroptera > Vespertilionidae > Cnephaeus > Cnephaeus nilssonii. The sequence goes on along the minus strand of NC_137081.1, from coordinate 30,001,560 downwards.
GGATGCACAAAGGACTGCTGCCTAAATTAGTGATTCCAGAATAGCGATTCTTATGGATTTCTATAAATTTGTTCCCTATCACTTAACACGTCCTTTATTTATTTATTTATTTATTTATTTATTTATTTATTTATTTATGACTTTAAAAAATATTTTTATTGATTTCAGAGAGGAAGGGAGAGGGACATAGAGATAGAAACATCAATGATGAGAGAGAATCATTGATTGGCTGCCTACTGCACCCCCCGCCCCCAACTAGGGAATGAGCCCCCAACTTAGGCATGTGCCCTGACCAAGAATTGCTGGTTGGACTGGTTTCTTTTTATAGTTTCTCTTTTTGGTTAAATTTCTCATTTGGTTCATTTTTGTTTTAGTTGTCTGTCTATGGGTCCTTATAGTTCATTGAACTTCTTTAAGAGGATTATTCTAAATTTTTTGTCAGACAACTTATATATCCCAATTTCTTTAAGGGTATTTATTAGAGTTTATTAGTGTTTTTTTTTTCTTGTAGTGCAAAGTTTACCTGAATATTTATGATCCTTGATTCCTTGTGTTGGTATCAGTGCATATAAGTAAGCAATCACCTCTCACAGACTGTACAGGTTCACTTCACCAGGAAAATGCCTTCATCAGTCAGCTAAGGTTGGAATACCATACAGGAGAGCTGGTAGCATCCATGGAAGATGGGGTCTCAGTTGGGAAGTCTAGTAACTATGCTCTGAGGTTGGTGCTTGGATGATGGCTGAGCTCTGAGGTTTGGTGGACTTGCAGGTTGGGCTCCCTGATCAGGCACAACTGCTGGCTGTACTCTGGGGCTTGATGGGTGCACTTGCTGAGCTTTGCAATCACCTCTTGTTGAGTGAGGTTTCAGGCTGTGTTTTGTGGTATGGTGGTGCCACTGGTTGGACTCTGTAATTTGTCAGGGTTACAGGCTGGGCTCTGCAATAGCTCCTGGTTGGGTAGAGTTTCAAGCTGTGTTCCCTAGCCTGATGGTGTCTTTGGCTACACTTAATGCTCAGTTGGGGCTACTGTAAGGGCTTCACACGCATAGTAGGCCTTAGATTCTGATCTAAGATCTGGTGATGCCAATGGTTGTTCCCGGAAGTTGGCTGTGCTACAGGGTGAGCTTCACAATAAGTTAACTTTCTGGCTGTTCTCTGATGTTGGACATGGTTATTGGCCAAATTTTATGATTGAGAGGGGCCTCCAGTGGCATACTGCATTGGATGGGGATAGAGACTGTCCCATGTTGGGCAGAGTCACCTCGAGGCTCCCTCATTGGGTGGAGCTACAGGCTATGCTTCATGATTGTGTGGGCTCACTGGCTAGGCTGCCTGAATGGGTGAGGGCATAGGCTGTATTAGTCAATTGGATAGGGCCATTGGTGGGGCTCTCCTGCTAGATAGAGTTATAGATCTGGTTCTATGGATCACCTGAACTATAGGCTTGTCTAGGTTCTAGGTTGTCATGGCTATCTAGGTTCTCTGGATGAGCTTTCTAAAGGACCAGGACTGGCTGGCTGGCATGGCTCAGTGGTTGTGTGTGGGAGTGAATCCTGGAAAAACTGTTAGAATATAAAATAGGGACAAGGGATGCCTATTTCAACCATCTGATCATCCTATCTAATAAAGAAGGAATATGCTAATTGACCATCACTCCATCACAAAGATGGCTGCACCCACACCTGAGGCCAAGTTTCCATAGGAGTCTTAATGAGCAATCAGCAGGGACCCGAGGCTACGCCCTCCCCTTCCCCCGTGGGGCTTGACAGGGGATATCAGGCCATGTCCCCCGCCTGGTGGGGCTTGATGGGGACCTCAAGGTGCGCTTACCATCCTGGTGCTGGGCTAGGGGACCTCAGGCTGCTCCCCCTGCCCCAGCGCCAGGCCAGGGGACCTCAGGCCATGCCCCCCACCAGGTGGGGCTTGACAGGGGACTTCAGGCCGCACCCCCCACCCCAGCACCAGGGTAGGGACCTCAGGGCACATCCCCCACCCCAGCACTGGGCCAAGGGACCTGAGGCTGCTCCCCCCTGCCTGGTAGGGCTTGACAGGGGACCTCAAGGTCCACCCCCATTGCTGGGTCAGGGGAACTCAGGCCGTGCCCCCCCCCCACCCCCGCTCAGCAGGGCTTGACAGGGGACCTGAGGCTGTACCCCCCTGCTGGAGGGGCTTGATGAGGGATGTGAGGCAGTGACCCCCTCCTGGTGCCGGACCGGGGAACCTGAGGCTGCTCCCCCCTGCCTGGCAGGGCTTTACAGGGGACCTCAAGGCACGCCCCCCTGCCCAAGTCTGTGCTGAGGGATCTCAGGGCACGCCCCCCATCCTGGCTTGGGGCCAACGGACCTGAGGCTACATCCCCTGCCCAGTGGGGCTTGACAAGGGTGGGACCGGCCGGGTCTGGATCTAGCCCAATGTGGGTAGGGGGAGGGGGATGGCCAGGTCTGGGTCTCACATGATTTTGAGGCGCATGTGAGTGGGAGGGGACTTGACTCTGGGTCCCGTGGTGTGCCCCAGACTCTGACAGGAGGAAGGTTTTCATATACATTTTACTAATTTTCTTTCATCTCTGACACTTCTATTATAGAGAAAGGACAAATAGCAATATTAAATTATTTCCTCTAATTAATCCCCTTTTAATGTGCATGAATTTTGTGCACTGGACCACTAGTCTATTTATAATCCATTTTGATAACATATTGTTGCCCATTACAAAATTACTCATCTGCTGTGACAGTACATGTTGTCCAGACCTGAAGCTCTGTTGGATAAACAATCTCTTCAGCTAGAAGGCTCATCTAGTTTATTCCTAGTTTGGTCATGCTGAGAGAACTCTGCATAATCTTAGTTCAGGCAAAATAGGGGTGGGGTAGGGCAGTGGTCTGTCTACCAACAGGGACAGGGGTCTCTTTTTCAGGACAGTGGGTTCAGAAGGATCTAGAGTTCAGAGTTTTCAGATGCATCTACTTAGAAAGCCCCATTCTGAGTATCAGGGCTTGATGATTTCTTTATCAGGGATTGGGCACAAGAGGCCAACCTGAGCTTAGAATTCATTCTTCTCTGAAGTTCTATCATTCTTTACTTTTTTAAAATATATAATCCTCACCCAAGCACATGCTTAGACAGAGGAAGTGGGAGAGAGAGAGGCAGAGAGAGGAACATAGATATGAGAGAGAAACATCTATCAATTGCATCTGGTACACACAACCCAGGACCCAGGACCGAACACATAACCCAGGTATGTGCCATGAGGCAAACGTTTCTCTGCACAGGAGGATGCTCAACCAACTGAGACAATCTGGCTTGGCAGAAGTCTGTCATCCTTAAAGTTAGGACCTGCACCAGGCCTTCCATATTGTGTACCTTCCAGATGCAGATGGTAATTGATCTTGTCATGTACTCTTTTTAACACTTTAAATGAGCTTAGAAATAGCCACCTAGCCAGGCTGGTGTGGCTCTGGTTGAGCATGGAGCCATGTTTCAATTCCTGTTCTGGGCATATGCCTGGGTTACAGGCTGAATTCCCAGTAGGAGGTTTGTAGGAGGCAGTCAATCTATGATTCTCTCTCATCATTGATGTTTCTATATTTCTCTCCCTCTCCTTTCCTTTCTCTGAAACTAATAAAAGCATATGTAAAATAGTTTTAGAAAAAGAAATAGCCATCTGCTCACACAGTTCTTATAGTTACTATTTCTTTGTAAATGTTAGACAATTGCCTCAATACTGCTTTCCCTATATCTCATTTATACAGGTGAATGTGTTTTGCAACTGCACTGTTTTAGTTCCTCATGGACTCTCAGTATTCCACCTCTTGCCAGCTGGCTAGACAGTGATCCAGCTCAGAACTCCAAGCTTAGGTCTGGCTTGCTAGATCATAATGTGAAGTTGGGTTCCCTGAAAGCAAAACCTAAGACAAAGTCTCTTTAGTCAGTGATTTATTATGAGAATTTTTTCAGAAGGAGGAGGGATAAGGGAAGCAGGACACTGTGCTGGGAAATGCTAAGCAAGGATGTGATAATTGCTGGAGACTAGCTCAGCTATGGGGAGCACAGAAACACAAATTACTCCACATGGTTGGTTCAACCTTGGTGCTGGGAACCAACACCCATCACAAAGAGATTTAACCTTTGAGTGAATCTGTCTACATTTGGCCCATAGTGATACACTGGGAAGGGATGGCATCAGCAGCCAATGCTCATAGCAGCTGGGGGATGAGAAATCTGCCTGAAAGCGGATTTTCCAGGGTATCAACAGCATCCACTACCAGTGAACTCTTCTGATTTGTTTACTGAATAGAAAAGACTTCTTTGAAATTCTTCTTAAATTCCTCTTCTGTTAGAACTGAGTTGTGCTGGGAGAAAAAAAACAAACACACAGACAAAAATAACGAAAACATCAGTGTCATTAGACAATGTGCAGTGGAAAATGATCAGAATTCTTATTTTAAACACCTAAGTTACATTAAGTAGGTTAAGTTTAAAAACTCAAGCAGCTAAGCCTGCCAGTTTGGGTCTGTGGTTGAGCGTCCACCTATGAACCATGAGGTCATGGTTTATTTCTGGTCAGGGCACATGCCTGGGTTGTGGGCTTTACACCCAGTGTGGGGCATGAAGGAGGCAGCTGATCAATGATTCTTTCTCATTATTGACGTTTCTATCTCTCTCTCCCTCTCCCTTTCTCTTTAAAATCAATAAAATTATATTTAAAAACAAACAATAACAACAAAACCAAACCAAAACAAAACAAAAATCTTAAGCATCTAAGAGTATCTTTTGTTTCCTTAAGCCTTGTTGTCTAGACAGAAATGGGAAATCATTACTACATGGATGATTCTTAGTCATTGGCTTTGCTTTGTTTCTTTTAGTGAAAGTTAGAAAAGTAATCTAAGGCCTTAGTGATAATCAAATATTACAGATGTACAATCAATGATCTTCCTTTTACATTGTCAATTCCATTCCCCTCTGGTGATATGTTATATGGTTCATTTACATGCAAAGAAATATGCGGTTTGGGGCCTCTGAGAGGTCTGATTGAGTATATTTGGGGGAGAAATAAAAAGGATAACATGACTTTAGGAAGCAATTTTCTCCTTAGGTTTGGAACAGGGAGGGTACCACTGTTCTCAATGGTCACCTGTCACCTTTGAGGTAAGGAATGAGCTCTCAGGTGCCTGGTGTCTGCTTGCAGGGACAACTTATTCACTGTTGCTCTCTCTGGTGAACTTAAATCCTCAATTAAAAAACCCAGCCACTCCCTGAATCCTTGCTTGTATAGGCTTGTCATAGGATGAGGGAAACTAAAATCTCCCAGTTTCAGGAAATGCAGGCAGCGTGACTCAATGTGTAGAAAATGAAACGTATGTAGGGAGAGCCACTTACCTTAGGATCCTGAAAGATTTTGTTCATGCCAAGCACAAACCCCTTCACTTTGGTATAACATCCTCCATTTAGTTTATTCTTGATTTCATCCAATGTCTTAAGTGTCTCTAGGCATTGAGAAGCCTTTTGAACCTGGTGAAAAATAAACCAATAGGAGCATTACTGACAAAGTTCAATGTCTACATTCTGTGGATTTTCATAAAATCTAGAGGAAATACAAGGTAAATGGAAAGACAGCTCAGATGCTCTCCCTGCCATGGGCTTCATATCACAGATCCCACAGTGACCATGTCAAGGTGGGGTAACATTACAGAAGCTTGTAATCATGGTTTGTTGTTGTTACTCACATAATGTTCATGTGGAATATTCCGAAAAATGTTGCTCTCTAAATGACAATAGAGCTTTAGGAGGAGGAACACACATTTCTGCAAAAGAAGGAGATTGTGAATGATAAGCAGCTTGGCGAGAATGAGCCCATATGCATGCCCAGACAGATGCATGATCCACAGTAGACCTCTGGAACTTTCCCCAAACAGGGATTGCTCTTGGACAATAACATGTAATAGCTGAGTTTTTTTTTCTCCTTCTTTTTCTTTCTGCAAACAGGTTCTGGTGAATTTTCAGAGTGGTTGAGGCATGGTCAGAAGAGTAGGCACCCTTTGAAACCCTTGCCCTCACCCATGACTGTTTGACTTCTCATGTGAGTAGAAAGGAGATGTTTTGGGTCAAATCCAACTCACCGACTTCTCTTTGGGCCCCATCCGTCTCGCCAGGACCTCAGAATAGCTGGCATGCTGCTGACTTCCTGAAGGCACTTCTGTTGTGCAGAAGGTACATATCCAATCCTTCCTGAGATGTCAGATATAAGTGAGCAAGGCAAGCCTAGAAACACCTCCGTTCCCACAGCTGCCACTGCTCTCCTTTCAGGAATGGCTGATGGGCACAGCCAGGGAATGAAGGGTCACCTCCCAGAATCTCCAGTACTCTCATGTGATAACCTTGGTCCCTAGAGTAACAGCGGGGGTCTATTGGGTAGAAGATGGTGTCTGGGTGAGTGATGGGCTCCCCTTTCCCTTTCTGAGATGCTGGGAGCACAAGAGCTCCACCAAGCCTGAGTGTCAAAGTGAGCCTTAACCTCTGGGGGCCTTTGTCTCTATTAGCCTGTTGAGAACATGGCAAAATGAGGAAAAATGTCCTTGTTTGCTGCCTTTTCTGAAGCACAGAACACAAATAACTGGCACTTGCACTCCTGTGTACAGGAGTCCAAGGTGGGAAAGTTCTGGAAAGGACAACAGTGGTATGTAGACAAAGGACCCAGCCACCAGTCTCAACCTCCCAGGGGAGAGAGGGGAATATTACCCTCCTGTTGACAGTATCTTTAAACAGCTCCCTGCATCATATCATTGGACACTGTACCTCTGACTCTGCTCTTTCCCCATCAGGACAAAAAAGAGAATTTTGCATTGGGAGTGTGCATGGCAGGAAGAAGGTACATAGAAGGACAAGGGTGTGCATCTCACAAACCTCTCAGGTTCCACAGGTGGGATGTGACAGTACTCATGAAAGAAGATGAGACAAAAACTGCATTTGAAGAGCTTTCCTTCATCCCCACAGATCTTGCATTTCTCTGCGTTTTCCGGCTAGAAGGTAAAACAATGTCTGTATCCCCAGTGAGACCCTGAAGACCAGCGCTGTGGGAATCTGGAACTCATTGCCTTTGTGGGAACCTGCATGGACAGTTATGTGCTTCCCCCTGAGCTGTGAGCCAACTGCATGGAGGGGAGGTTTCAGAAAAAGAATTCTTGGTTGTGGTGAAGTTCAGGAGGAGTGGCCTGTGTGACCAGAAAAGGTTTTTCGATAAAACCAGTTTCTCTGCCCTAACCGGTTTGGCTCAGTGTATAATCAGCCTGCGGACTGAAGGGTCCCGGGTTCGATTCTGGTCAAGGGCATGTACCTTGGTTGGGGGCACATCCCTAGTAGAAGGTGTGCAGGAGGCAGCTGATAGACGTTTCTCTCTCATTGATGTTTCTAACTCTCTATCCCTCTCCCTTCCTCTCTGTAAAAAAATCAATAAAATATAATTTAAAAACAAACCAACAAATGAAAAACCCAAACAAACCAGAGTCTCTAACACTGAAAGACTAGCTACAAAAAAAGAGCATAATTTTTATAGAAATGTGAACCATTGTATTACTTTGCAACTAAAACAAGGTCCTGGAAGAAAATGATTTGCCTAAACCACAATGACTAAAATGACGCAAGGAAAGGTGGTTTATTGAGAAATTGATAAGATGGAATAAACTTCTAATATAGTATTACAGCCTGTTTTCTTGACTGAAGGCTCCCCATGAGTTGAAGGGCGTGACAGGGGTTCCTGGACTATGGGTTCTGTTCCTGGAGGGCCCCTGGACCTGTGTCAATGTCTTTGAATTGGAAAGACCACAGGCACAGATGACCAGGTCTTGCCATGGAGGATCTCTTTGGCAGTAGAACCCTGGGAAGTTGCCCCATGACTCAGCATGGCATGTAAGGCATGGAGGCTCCATCACGGAATGCCAGAGAGAGTGGCAATTGCTTTGTTCTATAAACACAATATGGAGGGACCCCCTTAAACAACTGATACCAGTCTCAATATGTGGCCTTTAACCATGTTTAATTTTATTTGAAGAAGATAAAATTTGACAGTATTTACATCCAAAATCCTGTGGCATAACTTCTACTCATTGAACTCAACCAAATTTATAGAGCAGATATGAAGATACACTGTGTTATGTACACACATGTATTCATGAGAATAAGCCAGCCTGTGACTGAGCCCTTTCCTAATCAAGAAAATGCAGTGTAAGAATTAACATTAAAGTTCAATATTATGTGCTGCTGTGACATTTGGTAAAATTGAGAAGGCTTTGAACAGCCTATCTGCAAGTTCCCCTCCCGAATCTGCTCTGCTGGATAAGGTCCCACAGCTAAACAATGCTCCTTGTCAAGGAGCCACATGTAACCCTGCTCAGCCTGGAATAACAGGTTTCAGTTCCCTGTCAGCCATGGAATTATTTAAACAAGCATGCCATAACCTCTCAGGGAATCCAGGGGATATCCCACCCTCCACAGCCCCTGGTTGTTCCCTCTATTCCTGGGGGAAACCTTGGTGAGGCCTGCATGGCCGGCACTACCCTACTTCCTTTGTTTAGGTCAGTGATAGCAAACCTATGACATGCGTGTCAGCACTGACACGCGTAGCCATTTCTGATGCCGAGGATGAAACATTTGCTGCTCCTGAGGATGAAACATTTGTGAAATAATCTTTTTTCCTCAAAGTGACACACTACCCGAGTTATGCTCAGTTTTTTGGCGAAGTTTGACACACCAAGCTCAAAAGGTTGCCCATCACTGGTTTAGGAGTATATGTGACTAATAAACATCTGTCAATCCATCTGTCCAATGACAGATGCCATTACTTGCTGTCCCCCAAACTATGTGGTAGACATCACTCCCTCATCAATGGGGTGAAAAGGAGGTGATTAAACCAGAAAACCTCTTTATTCTTTCTTTTAAATGAGAATCAGCATTTACATATGAATCAGGAACTATCAGGAACTATATTTGTTCCTGGTTGCTTTTCTGGTTCTGCCTTCTGAGAGAATCCAGAAGATTCTGGGTTGCTCTATAGATAGAAACATCCTGTCTATCCCATTGTTTATTGGAGAAATTCCTACCCTCTTGTGACCATCTCAGGTGACACAAATGAGACTGGCTAGGGGACTGGCCCATCCATTGATGAGTGCTGGGTGGAGGAAAAGTGATTCATTGAGGAGCAGGAGGAGGCAAGGATGACAGTGTCCATCTCTCTTTGCCATGACCATTTCTCCTTTCTCCAAGTACATGGGGTCGGTGCCATCACTCTCCTGGGTTTAGTCAATTAGCCTCACTGCTGTATCTGTTTCTTTTTTTGTCCTTTCCTCTCCTAACATTTAGACAGAATCATGTAGGTTCTGATCTTTGGCCATTTGATTGGCCCCAGATGATCAAATCACTCTCAAAGCTGCAGTTACATCACTATGTCTCCAGCTCCCAGATGTCCATCCTGTCTTCTGCATTTGTGCACATCCCTATGCTCACCCAGCATCTCCTGTTGGGCCCTTAAAGCACAACCCAAACTTATGCAGGCAAAACAATGTATTATCCTGTCCCCATACCCACTACATGTTCTTTCCTGGTGCTTCTATTTCATAAAACATTCACCTTTGACCACAAACCTGAGACTCCATTCTGGGTCTATACTTTCACTCATATTCTAAATCCTACTATGCCCACTCCTTTGAACAGTAACTGTTAAGCTTCTTTTGTTAGTTCCATTGTCTCTGTACATGGATACTGAGACTCTAATGAATGGTTCCACCTTAATACATAGAGAAAAGTGGTGTGTTTCTCAAAGTCTATGTTATATCTCGGTTAGCAGCACAGAAAGATCACAAATGTCCATCTTGAAGTAAATGGGCACAGTAATGTGCAACACAGCTAGGTTGTTTCTCTTCATGCAGAAAGTAATAAAAGATGAAAAGTCACCCTGGCTTTAGGGTGAAAATTCTTATCTGGGGAGAATCAGGAGTCTGGTCATTTCTTTTGCTTTTAAAAATGGCATATATGAGAAAGTGCAAAGCTCAAGGAACATCTTGCCAACAGCTCCCATTCAGTGTTCCAGACAATCCTGAATCACATATTTAATGGAGACTGAGACCAGTTCTAACATGGAGGCCTGGGGCCATTTTCCTTCTCCTCACTGTAGGGGCTCACAGACTGCTATCATCCTTCTCCAGAAATTGGTGACCCTCTTCCCATAAGAACAAGGAAATAACAAATGTAACTAGTGCATAAGAATCTTGCATCCCTATCTGTAATCAAGTCTAGGGCCTTTTCCCTTTGGCTCTTTGTGTGTTAGGTTGCCTGCACATTTGAATTGTCTGAGGAGAATATTTAAAACACTAAATTCCTGGTCCCAACATCATAGATGCTGAATCAATTGGTCTGGTTTGAGACACAGGCATTGGTATTCTCCTTAAGTCATAGAAGGAGTAACTTGTGTGTCAAGATCATCTGGAGACATTTTAACAATTCTAATGTCCAAGTCATAACTCAGAATGACTAAATCAAAATTTTATCTAGAGTGGGACCAGACAATGTTATTTTCCAAAGATCTTCAGGTGATTCTAGAGTGCAAAGTGTGGAACCTGAGTTGAGATTTAGTTTCACACATGTGGTTATTAATGCATGAGGATATTATAAGCCAATGATGAATTGGCCTGTAATATCTTTCCTAGGAAAGATTATTAAGTAGAGTGAGGGTACTTTTGTTAGAACAATTGCCTTATCCTCCCCATGGAGTCTTGATCATGGTAGTGTGACATGAACTCCACCACCTCCAGTAACTCTCCTAGGGCACCACTCTAAAGTTAAGATGATTCTAAGCTCCTCTGTACTCCAATTCAACTTCCAGAACTTCACCCTCATTTCCCTTTCATCCAAATCTCAAGATGGCACCTGGCTAACTTTTCAGAGGAAGCTCACTATTGGGTACAACACTTACATTGCTCTTGTTTACACAATAGAATAACTTGGCTTCATTACCTTCAGGCAGCCTCAGCTTTTATCTCCACCCATGTCAGAGAGGTCATAGACAAGGGTGATCCACTGAAAAATGACCCGAGAAATGGTCATGTCACTGCCTGCCTCTCTAGAGAGCCTGGAATACCCTGCTCCCCATTAATTATTTCTCCATGGTAAACAATGAAGTTGAAACAATTCTTGAGGTCAGGGATATTATTTCAATCTTCTGTAATGAACATTGGGCATTTTTTTAATGCATTAAATAATTGCATATTGAATGAGTAAATAAATGAGTATTATTTCACTTAGGAAAAGTGATTACCTGCTATCTCTTTAGCAAATACTTACATAAAACCAATAATAGTTCTGGCTGAGTATTTCAGGTAATTTGACAAGACAGTAGCTGTCACCAGAAAGGATGAGTGACCCTCATCAAGAGTCAGGAAGCTGTCATGTGGTGCCAAGTGTGACACTAAAGTTTTGAGAAACCAGGACTCCATCAGCAAGAGGAGTTCTGGGAGGCACAGAGGATCCACTGAGGTAGTAATGAGTCCCGAGATCTGACATTTTGGGTCACTTCAATTCTTCATCAAGGAGACCAAATATATGGGCAACGGAACCTTGCTGCTGCAAAGTGCTGTGGGTTGGAAGTTGCTAGCTCTTTTAGGTACTCAAAATTGAGTAACGCTAGACACGTAGAGAATGGTAGAGACACTACTGTTTAATGGTAGAGACACTACTGTAGTCACTGAATAAGTAAAAGAATAATTTATCTTCAGTAAACCCAATGGGTATAATGTGCCAAGGACTGGTAGGTCAAAAGTCCTAGAACATCAGATAATCTAAAGGCCTAGACAGCTATATGTAACCTAATGTACATTCTATGAAAGTCTTGGATGGCCATTTCTACCTGAAGTATAGGAGAATGGCACTTTTCACCTCCCCCTTCTTCTTAAGTTCTCATTCATACTCAATCTTGAAAAAACTACCACTTTGTCCTGAAGCCACACCTCACATTATGTATTTTGTTTGTTGCCTCCATAGTCTTTGGCCATAGAGGGAGAAGTCACTTTCATAGATACTCAGGAGGCCTGCACAGACCCTGAGGTGGAGCCAAAGGTTTGGTATCAAAGTAAGGAATTCTCCAGGTCAGCCCCTCATGTAAGATACAAAAACTCCCTCCTAACAGCACCATCCTTAGGAAATATTTGCCAATAATTTCTGCCTGAGAGAGAATTCTGTATGTCTGTGTGTATATTTTATAGAAGAATGGAAGATGATGTAAAACAAAAGCAGAAAAGAAATATGCTTTTAGTTGCCTATCTCATGAAATAGTGTATTTTTTCATATATGTCTCAAGATGGACTCAGTACTAAACCTGGTTCATCTGGATGATGGTGATCAAATTTTGCTGCATCAGATTTTATTAAAGTTATTTAAAAAACCTGGTCTGAGGTAAAGATGAGCCTATGATCTTATTAAGAAATATTTTTATATATTCCATAATTATGTCTGCTTTATAAGTTGGACACCCTGACAATTTCTGCATCTATAGCTAAAATTCAGCTTTGAGATCCATTTTGATGGCTCTTTATTATCCTCATCTCAAATGGTTTACCATTCAAAGATGACCTTGCATTTAACCTAATATTCAATAGAACAAATCTGAAAGCACATACAAAATAAATAAATTAATTAAATAAAATGAAGGGAGGAGCTAGGGGAAGAGGCAACAATGTTAATTAAACAACTGAGAGACCATAAAAAAGATGATATACCATCCTATATAATAAAGAGGTAGTATGCAAATTGACCATCACTCCAACACACAAGATTGTTGCCCCCATGTAGTCAATGATGGCTGCCCCCATATGGACACAAGATGGCCGATAGGGGAGGGCAGTTGTGGGCACTCAGGCCTGCAGGGGAAAGCAATTAGGGGTCACCGAGTTGTCAGGGGAGGGCAGTTAGGGGTGACCAGAATGGCAAGGGAGGACAGTTAGGGGCAACAGGGCAGATGGGGGGGACCAGGCCTGCTGGGGAGGGCAGTTAAGGATGACCAGAATGACAAAGGAGGGCAGTTAGGGGTGATCGAGCCAGAAGGAAGGGCAGTTGGGGGAAACCAGGCCAGCAGGGGAGGGCAGTTAGGGGTGACTGGCCAGCAGGGGAGGGCAGTTAGGGGTGACCAGAACAGCAAGGGAGGGCAGTTAGGGGTGACCAGGCCTACAGGGGGAGGACAGTAGGGGGTGACAAGGCCTGCAGGGGAGGGAAGTTAGAGGTGACCAGGCTGCAGGGGAGGGCAGTTAAGGGTGACTGGGCCTGTAGGGGAGGAAAGTTGGGGGCGACCAGGCCAGTAGAAGAGGGCATTTAGGGGCAACTGGGCTAGCAAGGGAGGGCAGTTGGAGGCGACCAGGCCTGCAGGGGAGGGAAGTTAGAGGTGACCAGGCTGCAGGGGAGGGCAGTTAAGGGTGACCGGGCCTGTAGGGGAGGAAAGTTGGGGGCGACCAGGCCAGTAGAAGAGGGCAGTAAGGGGCAACTGGGCTAGCAAGGGAGGGCAGTTGGAGGTGACCAGGCCTGCAGGGGAGGGAAGTTGGGGGCAACCAGGCCTGCAGGGGAGAGCAGTTAGGGGTGACCAGGCCAGCAGGGGAGGGCAGTTGGGCGGGACCAGGCTTGCAGCGGAGAGCAGTTAGGGTTGACCAGGCCTTCATGGAAGGGCAGTTGGGAGGATCAGGCCTATAGGGAAGGGCAGTTGGGGACGACCTGGCCTGAAGGGGAGGATAGTTAGGGGTGACCAAGCCAGCAGGGAGGGCAGTAATGTGACCGGGAAGATAGCGAAGGGCAGTTAGGGTCAATGGGGCCGGCAGGGGAGCAGTTAGGCATCGATCAGTTTGGCAGGGGAGTGGTTAGGGTTTGATTAGGCAGGAAGGCAGAAGCAATTAGGGGCAATCAGGCAGGCAGGCAGGCCAGGCAGGCAGGAAGGCAGGCAAGCATTTGGGAGCCAGTAGTCCTGGATTGTAAGAGGGATGTCCGACTGCCCCTTCAGGCTTGATCCCACCAGGATCATGCTTAAACGGGCAATCAGACATCCCTTGAGGTGTCCCAGATTGGAGAGGCTGGGCTGAGGGACACAAACCCCCTCCCCCGTGCACAAATTTTGTGCACCGGGCCTCTGGTATATATTTAGTTATGTAATAAGAACTTGTATATTTTATCCTTAGTTTTCATTGTCCTAGGAGATGTATCGGTAAACATATTGCTATGAGAGATGTCTGAAGTTTGTTGCCAATCGTTTCTTCTAAGACTTTTATGGTTTCACATCTTACATTTAAGTCTTTTATCCATTTTGAATTTATTCTTGTGTATAGTGTAAGTTGGTGGGCTAGTTTCATTTTTTTGCATGTAACTGTCCAATTTTCCCAACAACATTTATTGAAGAAACTGTTTCTGCTCCATTGTACGCTCTTGCCTCCTTTGTCAAATATTACTGAGCATAGTGGCTTGGGTTGATTTCTGATATATTCCATTGATCTACATTAAAATAAAAAGCTTTAGTACTACAAAAAAACAAAAAACAAAAAACACAAACCATCAACAAAATAACACTACATGGGAGAACACATTTGCAAATGATACATCCAATAAGGGGTTAATCTCCAAAATATATAGAGAACTCATACAACTTAACAAAAGGAAGCCAAACAATCCAGTTAAAAATGTCAAATGACCTAAATAGATACTTCTCCAAAGTGGACATATAGAAAAATGCTCAAAGTCACTAGTCATCTAAGAGATGCAAATCAAAATGACAATGAGATATCACCTCACACCTGTCAGAAAGGCTATCATGAATAAATCAACAAATGACAAGTATTGGCAAGGTTGTGGAGCAAAGGGAACCCTAGTACACTGCTGGTGGGAATGAAGACTGGTGCAGCCATTATGAAAAACAGTATGGAGTTTCTTAAAAAATTAAAAATGGAATTCCCATTTGACCTAGTGATCCCACTTCTAGGAATATATCCTAAAAAACCTGAAGAACTCATCAGAAAGAATACACATATCCCTATGTTCATAACAGCACAATTCACAATAGCTAAGATTTGGAAACAGCCTAAGTGCCCATCGCAGATGAGTGAATTCAAAAACTGTGCTACATCTACACAATAGAATACTATTCTGCCATAAAAAAGAAGGAAATTTTACCATTTGCAACAGCATGGATAGAACTGGAGAGTGTTATGCTAAACAAAATAAGCCAGTCGGAGAAAGATGAGTATTACATCATCTCACTCATATGTGGAAAATAATGATCAGCATAAACTTATGAACATAAATAGATCCAGAGACAAGGTAGCACTGAACAGACCATCCAACCTCAGAGAAAAGGCAGGGGAGGGGGATTCAGAGATCAACCAAAGGACTTGTATGTATGCATATTCGCATAACCAATGGACACAGACACTTGGGCGGGGGGGGGGGGGGGGGCTTGCCCTCGGGGGAGGCAGTGGAGGGGGAGTCAATTGGGGGGAAAAGGAGACCTATGTAATACTTTCAACAATAAAGATTAAAGAAAAGAACTTATATAAAGTAATAACCACCTTTTTCTCTCTGTCACGTGGAGGTTGAGGTAGATATTCATTCTGAAAGAGTAAAAGATACAAGGGTATGGTTAGCCTGTGTTTATGTTTTGTGCATTGAAACCTCCTCCCAAATATTTCTCCTTGGATGTTTTAATGTCAGCTCAAACCAAGATGTCTAAATGAGAAACCATTTCCTCTTCTCAGCTGTTCTTCTAGAATTCATCAATAGTAGCTGGAAAATCCTCCATAGAATTTTTCCCTTTTCTTTTGTGTTCTTATTAAGTTTTCATTTCCTTCATAATCTTTTTTTGACAGCTTTCACTTCCTTTTCATTGCCACTGGTGCCACTTAAGTACTTCCTCACACCAGGGCTGATCAACTGACACACACATGTCCCACAGCTATGGGGTGTCAGGTACTCTGCACAATGTTGGGCACACAAAGATGTATAAACCCTAGAGGGATCTAGGAGAGCAAGGGGTTGCATGAAATGATAAGTATAAAACTGTGAGAAGGGCCTTAATAGCGTGGTCAGGGGGCCCAGGGAAGGGATGACAAGGCAGGTCCGTCAGAGAATATTCAGAGAGGGGCACTGTAGGTTCACTGTAAGTGTCTAGGGCTGAAAGACAGTGAAGTCATTTCTGGGCCCCATGTTGTCTGAGATACTGTTTTAAATATGTCATTTCACACCTCAGGAGACTTCCCTGGTTCTGCATTGTCTATTCTGAGTTTAAAATCTTTAGCCTGGCATTAAATTCCTCCAAAAAATCCCAATTGATGGATTATGCCTTATCACATGCAATCCATCTTCCTCAACCCATGGAGCCATGTTAGTCATGGTTCTGGGTTTCACACCATTCTTTCTCTGGAGTACCTTCTGACCACTTGTTTGACTGTAGATGGTCTCCTTTCTTTTAGTGGCTAAAGATGTCTGCAAGCACCTGAGTCAGAATGACCTTTCCCTCCTCCAGGCTCCTGCACCTACCCCAACCAAGCCCCTTTGACATCAATGTGCTGCCTTGTACTGACTTAAGAGTGTGGGGACCTCCCTCCAGGACAAGGATAAAGTCAGGGGACCTCAGGGATCTAGCCATGACTCAACATATATTTGGTGAGAAAATAGTGACCTTTTCTTCAAGTACAAGGAAAGTCATATCTCCTGCCCCGTCATTGGAATACCTCTATCAGCCATTTTAGGGGTCTCCCACCGCAGCACACGCTCATCCTCCAGTGACTTGATTTTTCATAGCCTCCTTCCACTTCAAATTCCTTTGGGGTGAACCAATTTCCATCCTCTGTCCTTATACACTTCACCGTGGCTCCTGTAAGACCGGGATAAGTTGATCCTGAAACCTTCTTGTCCTCAGAGCTCAGATTCTGGATCTGCAGCCACCCAATTTGGGGTCAAGATCACTAGCAGAAGAGTCTGGCCTCACCTTTCATACTTGAGAATCCCCAAACCCAGCCTGTAAGTCTCTTATAAGGATATCTCCTACTTTGGAGTGAAATCTCAAGTGGGGGCCCTTCACTATTGCTCACAATGACACTAAGACAACATTTGTGCCCTGTATTACAATAATTTTCTTCCAGTTCAATGGCATTATTGAGCAGATATTTTTCTTACGTGAAATCATGGGATAACTGACTTTAAAATAATTGTGAAATATTATTTAGTTGAAAAGTTTATTTATATACTAGAGGCCCGGTACACGAAATTCGTGCACTGGCGGGGGTGGGGGGGAGAGGTGTGTCCCTCAGCCCAACCTGCACCCTCTCCAATCTGGGACCCTTTGGGAGATGTCTGACGCCTAAACAGGCAGTCAGACATCCCTTTCATAATTTGGGACTGCTGGCTCCCAACTGCTTGCCTGATTGCCTGATTGCCCCTAACCACTCTCCTGCCAGCCTGATTGATGCCTAACAGTTCCCCTGCCGGCCTTATCATCCCCAACTGCCCTCCTCTGACAGCCTGGTCACCCCCAAATGCCCTCCCCTTGGCTTATATTTGAATAATTAGAAGGTTTATAGGTGATTTCACACTTTTTCATATTTTCTAAAAGTTTCCTTTTCTTTTATAAACAATAGACATGTAATCAACTGCCCATCTTTCCCTCCAAAAATTATTTTGAAAGGGCAAAGTCAATTGGAGCCAATTCTGTTAAGTAATGTAGGTGTCAAGATGGAAGGCTTTTTCACTTAGAGGTCTACTAACACTGTACTTATCCATTTTCCCACAAACTTTTGGCCCATTTTTTCCATTCTGCTAGAAATACTCCTTCCAAGATGCCTTTCTCCTCTTAATAATCTCAATCCACTATACCTATGAAAGTTCTACTGGGCCCTTTGAGGGTTGGCCAAGTCTCTGTGGCCCTCTCCCCATCCTTGCAGCCAGATCTGCTTGCTCCTTCCTCAGTGTTCCCACAGTGCCATGGACACAGCTCCAGCACAGTCCACACATGCAACCTGTTGCCACCGTTTCCTGGGAACATCCTGTCCTATTCTCTTCCCTTTATAGGGGAATCAAGCTGGAGTTTTGCAGGTTGGGAAGTAGCTGGCAGCGGCTGAAAGTCGAATGTGCCTAGAGGGGCACAGACGCCTCCCAGCCAACAGGCCTACGGCCCGGGTAATGGCTGGGAGCGGATCACGGGAGCGGATCATGCTGAGAGGGGTGCAGGCATCTCCCAGGCAACAGGCCTCGGCCCTGAACACGGTTGAGAGTGGATCCTGCCAGGAGGCGCGGCTGCCTCCCAGGCCCACAGCCATGGCCATGGCTGAAAGCAGAACATGCTGAGAGGGGCTTGGGCGTCTCCAGCTGACAGGCCTACAGCCCTGGCCATGGCTGGGAGCTGAAGATGCTGAGAGGAGTGCAGGCGCCTCCCAGCCGACAGGCCAACGATCTGGGTCACTGCTGGGAACAGATCGCGCCGGAGGGCGTGGACGCCTCACAGGCCCACAGCCTGGGCTAGGGTTGGAAGCAGATCTAAGCGCGGGCCTAAAATCTTGGAGCGGCCTGGGTCTGGAGGATGTTTACGGGACCCAGGCCGCTCAGCGCCTGCATATGCAAATTAACCGCCATCTTGTTCGCTCTGATTGGCTGTGGGCGTAGCGAAGGTGCGGTCAATTTGCATGTTTCTCTTTTATTAGTGTAGATAGACTAGAGGCCCAGTGCACTAAATTTGTGCAAGGGCGGGGGGGATGTCCCTCAGCCTGGCTGGCACCCTCTCTAATCTGGGACCCCTTGGGGGATGTCCAACGTCATGTTTAGGCCTGATCCCTGTGGGCAGTCGAACATCCCTCTCACAATCCTGGACTGCTGGCTCCTAACTGATTGCCAGCCTGCCTGACTGATTGCCCTTAACCACTTCTGCCTGCCAGCCTGATCACCCCCTAACCACTCCCCTGCAAGACAGATTGATGCTTAACTGCTCCCTTGTCAGCCCGATGGCCCCCAACTGTCCTTCCCTGTCAGCCTGGTTGCACCCAACTGCCCTCCCTGCCGGCCTGATCACCCACAACTGCCCTCCCCTGCCAGCCATCTTGTGGTGGCCATCTTGTTGTGGCCATGTTGTGACAATGTGAGGGCAGCCATATTGTGGTGGCCATCTTGTGATGATGTCATGTGTGACACCACCTAGGCTTTTATTATATAGGATAAAATATAGTCATATACTTAACAATATTATTCATTAGAGAAAAGGAAATAAAAACCTTATTGAGATACCACATCATGTCCTCTAGGATAGCAGTAATGAAAAAGACAAAAACAACTGTTGCTGAGGATGCAGAGAAATGAGAACCCTCAGATTTACTGGTGGGAATACAAGTATTCCCATACTGTGGTGAATAGTTTTGATTTATTTTTCATTAAGTTCAACATAGAATTGCCATATAATCCTGCAATTCTACTCCACAGTATATAGTGAAAAGAATTAAAACTCTAGATTCACCAAAATCTTTATTCAAAACAGCATTATTTATAATAGTGAAAGGGTGAGAAAACCCGAACTGATATATAAATGCATTACTGTGTCTCCACACCATGGACTATTATATTATTTGACAATAAAAAAGAATAAAGTATAATGCATGAATATATATATATATATATATATATATATATATATATATATATATATATATATGTATCTGGAAAACATTATGCTGAGTTTAAAACCAGTCACAGAAAGGCACATGTTATATGAGTCCATTGATATGAAATATTTAGAAAAGGCCAGTTTATAGATCATAAAATAGATGAGTGATTGCCCAGGGCTGGATGGTAGGGTGAGGTGGGAGTGGGTATCGACTACTGAGAGATATGGTGCTTTTTTTAGTGGAGGACAAAACTGTTCTAAAATTAGATTATAATGATGGTTTTATAATCTTGTGATTAAACAAAATAGAAACAAAAAGCTCAACAGTGGATTCTATACTTTAAATGGTGATTTATATATGAGAGTTACATCTCAATAAAGCTGTTTAAAATTAGTTTTGATGAAACACTTATATTATTTTTCACATACCCACATTAAGACTAATCTGATATGAAGTTCATCATAATAGACAATTATTGGAAAGCTTTATAATGTTCAAATCACAAAATATTTTACAGTCATTATGTACATTATCTCAAAGTCACACCAGAAGGCAGGTTTTTAATTATTATCCATTGATTATATGAGAAGTTTCAGGCTCAGAAAAGCCCCATTCTTTACTCAGTCACTCTTGGCAGAGCTGAGGCTGGGGCTCAGGTTTTCTGATTCCAAATTTTGTGAACTTCTCACTATAACAAACACCCTGTCTTGTTTGATTTCCAGAAGGGGTAAAGGAAATGAAGGTGGAGGCTGATTAAAAGTAAAGTATGCAATATTTTCCACCCACAGACTGATGTTTCTGAACTTCTCTTTGGTTCCTTGGGCATCCATGTGAGAGTGAGCACTTAATATGCACCATTTCTTAAAGGGTAAAAATTTCATCTTAGGGATCCCTATCTCTTCTCAAGACAAAACTGGGGCTCCAATTCCTTAAACAATGGGTAACTTACCTGGGTAATTCCATTACTTTTTGTGATTCTTTCATGGAGGGGTTATAGGTGAAAGTAGACCTTGAAACTTACCTCGTTGCAATTTTCTCTTAATTAACATGCCCATCATCTCCCCACAGGTCACAGGAAGTATTTCAGCATTAAAATTCACAGTGTCATCTGTGTGCATTGTTGTTCCTGAAATAGAAGGTTCTTCATTATGTCTCATTTTACAACTGCACAAGTACAACTTCCTCCCATGTTGAGTTTGTTTCTATAAAGACATAGGAGTACTTAGGAAACTTTATCCCCAAAATCTCCAGTTTCAAAGTCTGTCAGTGGCATTTTTGATGCATAACAACAGAATGCCTACCTTCATCTCACCTCTCAAATCTCACACAATCAGAATGCCTGAGCAGAGACATCAGGCTTCTATAAAACTATAGTACCTCTCAATGCAGTCATCCCCTCCCCTGATTCTTCCATGACAATGAAACATACAGCTGCTGTCATGTTCTGAAGGAAGATCTCCATCTATGCTCTTTCAGTGCAGTTAGGTAGCTGGAGACAAAATCAGAGACTATACTTGTATCTCCCCATTTGAGCTCTGACTCAGGGAAAGAATAATGATGAGTTGACCCTAAGATAGTGCCTACCTACTGTTTGTATTCTCTACTTTGCCTCATTTGTCGCCCACATCAACTTTCTCAAAGCTAAAAGAGGAGCAGAGGAAGCTCAAGAACAATCTTCAAATTGCATGACTGGTCGGACCTTTACAGTCTGACAATGGTTGTGCCCTTTATAAAAAGCTACACCCAATGCTCTGGTCATCTAACTCTATGACCTCGTCTCCTCCTGTCCACACACTTCTCTATTATGGGTCTTTTGTCACTGAAGGAAGCTATCCGCAATCGAGGCCGAAAGGGATAGCTCCTTCCTGCATTGTGATCAGGACACAAGTGGTGGAGAATTAATGGCATTATATAGACCAATTGTAAGAATCTGGATTCTGTTCTGACCATTGCTGGTGAGGATGCATTGTTCTTCCCCACTCTTCAGAAGCCTAGAGATTTTGGATATAATTTTGGTTGTATTTTTTGGAAATGTCTTTGCCCTGCTTGTTATCTGACCCTTCTGGATAAAAAATGTGAGTGACAATAGAAGATTATTAGAATGAAAGATGAAGAGATGAAGTTATAGCCAATGGAATGGTACATAATATATTTTTTCTCCCCCCTTCCCCAATATTTTTGGTAGTGAAGGAAGAGCAAAAGACCCAGGCACCTGAGGAGGAAACACCTAGGAGGTATGGGAGGTGGAAGAGCATTAACCATATTTGTCTTTCAAGACTGTCCTAAAGGAAATCACTCTTGTCTAGCTCTTTACCACATGTGTAGATGCTGAGTCTGCCATGCACCATCAGATGTGATGAATCAGGGGCTGCTGCCAGCATCAGCATCTCCCAGGCAGAACATTTCTGGACATGGTCTCCTCACTGATTCTCAGTCATTGGGTGAAGGGTTGCAGGAGCCACCATGGAGACATAGAACAGTTTGGATGGACTGTCTTGCCCCCATCTCCTTCAAAAACCCATCAACAATGAACAGAGCTGAAAACTTTAAGGATACAGGTGATCAGGGACCCAACCCTACTCATGGCTGATATATTCCCCTTAGGAACCTGAACAATTTATAAATGTCTCTTTTTCAGGATCACCATGTGTGCCTTCAGGATCACATTTTTTGTGTGAAAGTCACGCACTCACTTGCCTCCCTCATGCAACCATGGTGACTTGCACCATAGAGGTGGTCGTAGGAGACCTAAAAATGTGGTTTAGAAAATTTGTTAAATTCTGAAGGAAACAATTTGAATGAATATGCTACTAGACTCCAGGGGTCAGGTTCATCTTGGCTGGTGGAGTGGTGTCCTCACAGGGAAATAGCCAGATGTGCTTTGAGAGGTGAATTTGTTGGGACGCAATTCTCCATGGAATTCCACATGCCCCAGAGTATCTTTTCAAGGATGTGTGAATAGGAAAGAGTTTTGGAAGCTCAAGTTAATGTAGCTTTCCAATGCAGAGGGCAAATTTGTTTTCGGACCAGTATAAAATAGAAAGCATCTCCCTCTTAATTATCCCAGGATAGTAAAGTGTCCTCCACAGAGGAGAGCTGTTTAAGTTCTAGGGTGATGGTCATATTCTGTCTCTTGATAATGATTAGGATTTTATAGGTGAACATTTTAATAAGAATCCATAGAATGATATATTTAGTATTTATACATCTCATTGTAAATATTACCTCAGAAGTAAAAGAATTACAAACAAATATTGAATCTAGTTAATGATATGTATGCTAAAGTGTTTGGGGGGAAGGGTATTATTGTCTGCAACTTTAAAATGTTTTAAAGTTGTGGACAGTTAGTGGATGAATAAGGAAATGGGTAGATGGACAGAAATGAGATCAAGCAAGCACATTACATGATAATTGTGAGTCTATGTTTGCTGTAAAATTATTCAAGTTTTCAGTAGCCTTAAATTTTACATAACTCAAAAGTTGGAAAAGGATATTTTGGCAAGAAAAATAGCTTATTAACCAAAAAATGACAGTTAAAATAGAAGAATAATATTAATCAGCAACACAATAGAGTCTAGAAGACAATTCAGTAATCATCTATACCAGTGGTGGGCAAACTGCAGCTAACGAGCCACATTCAGCTCTTTGGCCTCTTGAGTGTGGCTCTTCCACAAAATACCACGTGTGGGCGCGCATGTACAATGTGATTGAAACTTTGTGGCCCATGCGCAGAAATCGGTTTTTGGCTCTCAAAAGAAATTTCAATCATAATGTTGATATTTGACTCTGTTGACTAATGAGTTTGCTGACCACTTATCTATACTAATAAAAGGGTAAAATGCTACTTAGACTGGTAGACCTTCTAGACATCATTCCGGACATAGCCATGGTAGTGGGGCCAAGGCAGAGGTGGTGAGGGGTGATCACCCGGTGGGGGGAAGATGGGAGCATTTGGGGGAGATCAGGATACCAAGTGGGGCAATTGGGGGTGATCAGGCCAGCAGGTGGGGCAGTTGAGGGTGAGCAGGTTGGCTGTAGGGGGAGTTGGGGGTGAGCAGGCTTGCCAGGGGGCAGTTGGGGGCAAGCAGGCTGGTGGGGGCAGTTGGGGGCAATCAGGCAGGCAGGGGGAGAAGTTGGGGACAATCAGGCTAGCAGGGGAGGGCAGTTGGGGGTGATTGGGCCTGCAGTGGGGGCAGTTGGGGGAGAGCAGGCCAACACAGGGGCAGTTGGGGGCAAGCAGGTTGGCAGGGGGGTCAATTGGGGGTGAGCAGGCTCATGGGGGGGCAGTTAGGGGTGATCAGGCTGGAAGTGGGGACAGTTGGGGGGCAATGAGGCTGGCAGGCAGAGTGGTTAGGGGCAATCAGGCAGGCAGGCAGGTGAGCGGTTAGGAGTCAGCGGTCCCAGATTGCTAAGGGATGTCCAATTGCTGGTTTAGGCCTGATTCTTGTGGGATCCCCGTGTGATTGGGCTTAAACTGGCAGTCAGACATCACCTGAGGGGTCCCAGATAGGAGAGGGTGCAGGCTGCTAATTGGCATCCTGAAGGGTCCCCCTCCTCTCGTGCACAAATTTCATGCGCTGGGCCTCTAGTATTAGAATATTGAAGAGAACTAAACATTGACCTAGAATTTTTAATCTTGGCAAAAAAATTATTTCTGTACAGTGTGGCTCAGTTGGTTGGAGTGCTGTCCCTTGCACAGAAAGGCTGTGTATTTGATTCCTGGTCAGGGCACATAACTATGTTGCTGGTTTGGTCCCTGGTCATCTGGAGCCCATACAAGAGGCAAATGATCGATATTTCGATGTTTTTCTTCCACATGAATTTCTATCTATCATCTATCTATCTATCTATCTATCTATCTATCTATCTATCTATCATCTATCTATCTATCTATCTATCTATCATCTATCTATCTACATCTATCTATCATCTATCTATCTACATCTATCTATCTATCATCTATCTATCTACATCTATCTATCTATCATCTATCTATCTCCCTTCCTCTATAGAAAAATCAATAAAAAAATTCTTTCAAAATAAAGGCAAATTTGCACATATGACACTTAGACACCCTCACTAAAAGAATCAAGGATTTATTCAGCTAGACCAAAGTTGAAACCAAAGAAAAAAACAATGGTGAGTGCATAAAATGATAAAAAATTTAAGTAAATGATTATGTTTCAAAATTTATAATGAGAA
The DNA here is from genome assembly GCF_951640355.1 of Cnephaeus nilssonii. NCBI lineage: Eukaryota > Metazoa > Chordata > Mammalia > Chiroptera > Vespertilionidae > Cnephaeus > Cnephaeus nilssonii. The sequence goes on along the minus strand of NC_137081.1, from coordinate 29,976,701 downwards.
GAAAATTAGTAACAAAATATTAATATACAATAGCTAAATGATAGAGATGGGATGTTGAATTTGAGGGAATCCATGATAAGATTTTTGTCATCTGTTGAGATTGAGGCATGGTTAAAGAAATTATAGAAAATTTACCTCCAGTTTCCAAACCAGTGGAGAAAAAAGGTAGAATATAGAATTCTATCTCAATCATTCAGAAGTAGAAAAGAGACACAGAAACACACAAAAATAATGGCTAGCAATAATATAGATATATAAGTCCACATATATCAGGGATCACAATGAAAGTACCAAATAAAACATAACTATTAAAACTTAAGGATTATCTGAGAAAATTTAAAAAACTGTGGCTTTACAAGAGACACAAAACAAAGCTTCATAGGGGGGGCTTTGAAAAGGGGTAAAAACTATAGAAGTTAATGTAGCAATATTAGCATCCTGAAAAAATATTTGAAGGCAAAAGCATTAATAAGAATAAAGGGGAAATATAAAATAAGAAGGTATCTAAGTTAGAACAATCATAAATGGTGTCAAAATTTTAATGTAAAACAACGGAACATGAAGGAGTTGGCAAATACCATCAGTTGGAAAACTCAATACATCTCTATACAACATGATGGAACAAATGCAATCTAATTTACCATTGATCCAGTAAATTTAAACAGTGTGCTTGATAAAGAGCACATATAAAGGGGAAGCCAGAACCCAGCAAGGAGTTCAAATGTACATATTTTAAAGTGACCTAGAACATTTACAAATATTGGTCACAGGTTCCAAAGGGACTTTTGACACATTTTAAAGAGTTACTGAAGTAAATTCTTCAGGTCATGTTCCATTCTGTTAATTTACTAACAGAATATCTGCATTCTCAGATGTCAGAGTCCAGACAAAACACCGTAGTTCATAACTTCCCTAATAGTTGGCAGGACCACAAGCTTAAGATTTGTTGAGTAAGATGAGAGCAAACTATTGTTGTGGGACGAGGGAAACTCTAGGAAAGCTTCCCACAAAAGGGATAGCATTCTGCAGGAAGATATATTTTGCTTTTCTCCATTTATCTTTTGGCTGGCCAAGAACATAGCCACATGGTGGAGCTTAGCAGGCACCTTGGAAAGTGATGTGATCTCAAGAGTGGCTAAATGGCCCTAGCCAGTTTGGCTCAGTGGATAGAGCATTGGCCTGGGAACTGAAGGGTCCCAGGTTCAATTTCAGTCAAGGGCATGTGCCTGGGTTTTGGGCTCCATCCCCCATAGGGTGTGTGCAGGAGGCAGCTGATCAGTGATACTCTCCCATCATTGATGTTTCCATCTCTCTCACCCTCTCCCTTCCTCTCTGAAACCAATTTTTAAAAAGTGACTAAAATTAAAGATAGAAGAAACTTCCAAGTGCTCAGGCCTAAGAGAGCTAAAAGCATTTTGAAAAAGAGAAAACAATTGTAGGCCTTACTACCTGACTTTAGGACTCATTCTAAAGTTACAGTAATCAAGATCCTGACATAATAGTAGACATATAGGTAAATGGAACAGAAAAAGAATTTTAGAAATACACTCAAAGTCATAGGGCTAATTCATTTTCAAATGGATGTGAAAGCAAACTAATTCAATGTAGAAAGGACAGTCTTCTCAAAAAATGTTGCAGGGACAATAGAATATCCCTATGCCAGAAAAAAAAAAGTTCTTAGCTAACATCATGTGCAAAAATTAACTTAAACTGGATCATAGAGCTGAATGTAAACACTAAACCATAAAACTTCTTGAAGAAAACAGGATCCCAAATTAGGTAAATATCTCTTAAATAGAACCCCATATCACAGATTATAAAAGGAAAAAATTGTTAAATTAGACTTCATCAAACATTAAAAATTTTGTTCTTCCAAAGATAGTGCCAAGAAAATGAAAAGGTCAGCTTTTTCAAACTATAAGACATAACCAACAAAGGATTTGAATCCAGGATATATAAATAACTCTTTCACTTAAAAAAAAAAAAAGATGGCTCACTTAAATAAGGGTAAACAATTTCAATAGATACTTCACCAAATGGGATATGTGGGTAATGGCAAATAAAAAGATGCTCAGTACCATTAATTATTAGGGAAATGCAGATTAGAATTACAAGAAAAATCATTATATGCCTGTTAAGAATAGCTACAATTAAGAAAACAAAACTAACAATACCTAGTACTGGTGAGTATGCAGAGAAACTGGAACTTTCAAACATTTCTAGTGGATATATGAAAGGGTATAACCACTTTGAAAAATACTTTGACAGATTCACAAAGCATCGAACATGCACTTATGTTCAATTAATATGACTTAGTAATACTTCTTTTAGGTATTTATCCAAGAAAACTTAACAATTAAAAATATGTCCACCCAAATATTTGTATGAACATGCTCCTCATCTTTTTTTTTTCAAACTGGAAATAGATCAATGCCTATGAACAGATGAATAGATAAATCAACCTCTCATTCATACAAGGGATACTTCTCAGCAATAGAAATGGAGTAACTGCTGATACACACAGTAATATCAATATGTCTCAACAGCAATATGCTTAGTGAAAAAAGAACAGACATAAATAAATTATATATTGTATAAATTCATGTATATGAAATTCCAGGGAGAAAAATACAGTGATAAAAACAGACCCACTATTTCAAGATCAGGGGGTGCAAAGAGGGACACAAGTGGATATTTGTGGATGATGGAAATGTTCTATGTCATGATCATGTTGGTTTACATGACTATCCACATATGTTAAAACATTCAATTAAACCTTTAAAGTGATGAAATCTATTGCATATAAATTATATCTCAGCAAATCTGACAGGAAAATTAAAAACATGCACAATCTATAGAAAGAAAACTATAAAATTTTGTTGAAGAACAAAAAAAGGTGATGAATAAATGCATAGGTCATTCTCCTTTAAAAATGTTTTAATTGTACCCAAAAATAATCTTTAAATTCATTGTATTTTCAAATTCCCAAAGGAATTAGGATGTTTTAGGAGAAAATCTTGATTAGATTCTAAACACAGATGTTCAACATCACTGAACTTCTGAAATCTTTGTCTTTTCTATTTCTCCTCAATGTATCTTTTTTTTTTTTTGGCAACAGAAACTATAGTGGGTAGGAAAAGCAAATTTTACTTTAAACCTTTGTAATTAAGCCAATTTTGTACTGAATTATAAACAGACTAGTTTTTCAGAGTAGAATTCTATTCACAGGTCCATGTGTACAGGGAAAGTCACATGAAAGGGCATTTCAATTCATGAAAAAAAAAGTGTTGAGGTAATTTCTTATAATTACTATCTCACATCATACACAAGGAGGTGAATGCTGTGTGAATTACAGATTCTTAAGATCACCCACATTCCCTATTCCCTTCCTCCATCTTAAAACAAATCTTTTATTGATTTCAGAGAGGAAGGGAGAGGGTGAGAGAGATAGAAACACCAATGATGAGACAGAGTCATTGATTGGATGCCTCTTGCACGCCCCTCACTGGGGATCAAGCCCACAACCTGGGCATGTGCCTTTGACTGGAATTGAACTGGGCCCTTAATCTGCAGGCTGACGCTCTATCCACTGGGCTAAACCAGCTGGGACCCTTCTTCCATCTTCAGAGCCACAATATTGTGTCTCTCTGACTCTTCTTCTTCCTCTCTCCACACCAAAGAAAGATTCTCCATTTTTTTAAAGACTAGGAAAATATATTTGAGCCACCCTGGTAATCCAGGATAATCTCCCCCATTTTAAGTCCCAGTTTAATTAAATCTACAAAGTCCACTTGCCATGTAAGAGAACAGATTACAGGTTTCAGGAATTAAGACATGGACATCTTTGAGGAGCCATTGTTCTACCTACCACAACATTGTAAATAACAATAAAAATAATGAAATACTGGCATTATAAAATTATTTCTCACTTCAAAAGCAAATAAAATCTTATTCTTACTTTTTCTCTTCTTGGTTTTTCCTGAAATAGAGTTGTTTCCAAAATCCACAGTACCTACAACAAAGAGGTGGTGGTGAGAAAATAGAAATGATTAAATAAAATTTACAAATTTGCCCTTGCCGTGGTTAAGGCATCAACCCCCGACCACAGGATCGCTGGTTCAATTCCTGGTCAAGAGCATGTACCTCGGTTGCAGGTTCCATCCTGGACCCCAGTTGGGGCAAGTGAGAAGGCAACTAGTTGAAGGCAATGTTTCTTTTTTTTTCTGTCTCTCTCCCCACCCCCATTACCTTTCACTCTCTCTAAAGATCAATGGAAGAAATATCCTCCAGTGAGGATATAAAAAAAAGTTACAAATTTTAGGATGGTTCATACTGCAGAAAGCTTGAGTTTATAAAGGTGTTTGATTGATTGTTTATTTCTTCTAAAGTAACCACAAACCTACTACATTGAGAAGTAGGTCTTCAGAATTGGCCATGGGTCTTCCTTTATTTCTCAATAACATTTTGAAAAATACCCTTAAACACCTTTGTACTCAGAGGTAGGACCAGGTCTCATATCCTTAAGATTTTTATGAGGAGGTTTGTGCAAAAGTTTGTATGACATCACTGTATAAACTGTGACATGCTAGAGAACAGACACACATAAAAAGTATGTGCTGGGTTACCTGGCTGGTGTGGCTTAATGTTTGAGTGTTGACATAGGTAATAGTTCAATTGTAGGTCAGGTTGCATGCCTGGGTTGCAGGCTGATCCCCAGTAAGGGGCGTGCAGGAGGCAGCCAATCCATGATTCTCTCATTATTGATGCTTCTATATCTCTCTCCCTTCCTTTCTGAAATCAGTAAAAAAAAATATTTTTAAAAAATGTGCTGGGTTCAGAATAGTTGATTTGATGTTTTTGCTAACAGTTTAGTGGTAGAATCCGTTGTCTTTTGAGGCCTCGCTAAGATTGTGACAAAATGACAGTATTATTGAGAAGCAAAGAATACTTGGCTTTCATGGGTTCCACAGAATATGGGTGTGTTAGGGATGGATATCACTATACAAAATCAAGACTTTATTAATTTTTATTATTACAGTGATTATTATTAATGATGAATTCAGTGATGTAGGAAGCTAGATACTTGCATTTTAGGAGTGTATTTCTACTACATCTTCCGTGACAATCAACAGGGGCATGTTAATCATGACTTTATAATGATATCTTGCTTTCCTGCTAGTCCCAAAAGAATCAGGCCAAGCAAAAAGAATGGGATTCTGCCATGAACTGGACTCATTTTTTGTCAGTGTGCTCAGAGTCAAGTGCAACAGAAAACGGAGCTCTCATTTCAGACTTCTGACATTCCGCTGTCCCAGTCCTGTGACTCTCACCTTCATAACTGACCCACTCCCAGCTGGTGAGCTGCCTGATATTCTTGATTCTTGATCACCCATCACTGACATACCAATCATCTGTGGTAACTGATAAATCACCTCCACCCCAAGACCTTGGTTAGCTTTACCCATTATGTCAGATGCTTGGCTACTTTCAGTTCCTGCCTCTTGGCCTCTTGGCACACCTTATGATGAACAAATGATGCAGACACACTTGTCATTTCCAGGTATTTCTAAATGTCATGTACAGACAGTTATTCTTTGATTCTGATTATTTTACAAAAATGTTTTCTACAGCCCAGTCAGCTTGGCTCAGTGGTTAAGAGTAGACCTATATACCAGGAGGTCGATTCCTGGCTGGGGCGCATGCCTGGGTTGTGGGCTTGATCTCCAGTGTGGGGCAGGCAGCAGGCAGCCGATCAATGACTCTCTCTAATCACTGATGCTTCTATCTCTCTATTCTTCTTCATTTCTCTTTAGAATCAATAAAAATATTTAAAAAAATATTTCCTACAAAGATGCTTCAACTTCAAAAATATTCATTTAAAAAAAGATTCATTTCAACAGTTCAGTACTTACCTGGACTATTGAACCAACAGAAGAATTAAATTTAAAATTACTAGAAAGTAAAGCAGATGACATCTATTGTGTACAACTAACCCAATATTCTGGGCCAGGTCTGTATAGTCTACACCCTCATATTTCCTTTTTTCCTTATTTAGTTCCTTCTTACCTCACAAATAATATAAGAGGCCAAGCACTCACAATAACAGTTAATGTTTCCTTTTATCCTTAATTTCTGACTGGAAAGATAACATTGGGCATCATCTTTAAACCTACTTCATAGGTCAAAACATAAAACTGGTTACACATATAGTCAAGGATGCTGAATGCCTGGTGATATCAGACCAAATAAAGATTTGAAAGAATACTTTTTCCCCTTGAGTAGGAATTGCAATGACCACCCCAATGACAGACAACCAGAAAAATGTTTAAATTTCCTTGTATGCATTACTTTAGACAACAGAATTGCTCTTGACCAAATCTGACAGGAAAAGTAAAAACATGCACAAGCTCGCAGCCCCATCCACCAGTGTGCACCCTGCCCACCCGCTCACCACCCCGCAGTGCTCATAGCCCTGCCCACCCGTGTGCACCTCCTGATGTGTCTGGTCGTTGGTTGGTCCATGATATGGTGGATTGAAAACAGGCCTTTTATGATATAGACTAGAGGCCTGATGCATGAATTCGTGCATGGGTAGGGTACGGCAGGCCCTGCCCTCAACCCCGCCCATAATTGGGGTGGGGGTGGCTGATCATGGGTGGTGCCAACCAGGGGGAGGGGCTGTGGGTGGTTGGCTGGCTGGCCCTGCCCCCTAGTCAAACTCCCAGTTTAACTCCTGTTCGAGGGGACACTTTGCATATTAGCCTTTTATTACATAGGGTGCTGTCATTTTGAAATGGAGTTGGAGCTGCCATTCCAGAAAAACTGCACTGCATATCTTATGCCTCAAACATTTGCACTGATAACAGTGGTATAGTATATCAACCTATGAACTAGGAGATCAATGGTTCAATTCTCAGTCAGGGTACATGCTGGGGTTGCAGGCTCAATCCTGTTCCTCTGTTTGGTTATTGGGTCAATGGTATCTTGTCAGAGCTCCTCCTCCAGGATCAGTCTCTGGTCAGACTCTCATACTAACAGCCCTTCCTGCCTTCTCCATGCTCCTCAACAGGTCTTCCCTGATTCCCAAACTCCACTCAGAACTCAAGCCCACTTCCCATTCTCCTTTCCTCTTAGCAGAGGAAAATCAGTTTCTATCTGTTTGCAATCACCTTGTTCAAGGCTCTGTTGAATATCACGCTTCTCCTCATTTTCTTCTCCATCACTTCTTAGGAACAGTTCTATGTTTGGTATCACTGAAGAGAGGGCATAAGAAGAAGACAATTAGAGATCTCTTTGGAGTGGTGTCATCATCTCAAATTTCACGTTTAAGAATTTCCACCCCTTGTTCCACTCAGTGCTCAGTGGGTCCCCATCCTGTAGGTAAAGTTTACAGTTCATCCCTGGGACAGAAAAGAGAATACTCAACAGAGGGGTTGCTTACGCTTCTAACACATAAAGGAGCCACTCAGATCTCAGGATAAAGGAGTCGTGGCAACATTGTTAGCTTGTTACTCAAGCAAAAAATTTCAGCTGTCCAGGATAGCATATATAAAAATAAATAATGTACTATTTATTTTGAAATGTGTTTGCTGAACTGTTGCAACTGAAAGGAAAAACAGGGACTTCCTTGGGAAGAAAACAAAGATCCTAGATAGGTTTACTTGTATAAAGCAGAAAAAACACAATAGTTTAAAAATGTGGCTGGACAAGAGAAGGTTTTGGCTTAACTGAGTCAGGGAGGATGAGTGCTTCCCAAAGAGACAAATCAGAGGACACAGGTGATCCACGGGCACCCAGATTCCAGGACAAAGGAAGGATACTCCCTGGAGCTGCAAGCAGGGACTGAATATTGTGGCATTGGGCCAAGGACTTGGGAGGTTGCCAAAGAGGGGAGAACAGGGCAACAGCCCAGGGATCCTGCATGTAGGTAACCCAGCAAACATATGAAGGAAGTTAATACACCAAAAATCCTTAGGGTAGGTCTCTGCAGAAGGTCGGGGGAACAGACCTAGGGAAGCAGTGAGCCTGTATGCCTCAGGGCTGATGGCAGGGGTATCTCCTAGGCCAGTGGTTGGCAAACTCATTAGTCAACAGAGCGAAATATCAACAGTACAATGATTGAAATTTCTTTTGAAAGCCAAATTTTTTAAATTTAAACTTCTTCTAACACCACTTCTTCAAAATAGACTCGCCCAGGCCGTGGTATTTTGTGGAAGAGCCACACTCAAGGGGCCAAAGAGCTGCATGTGGCTCGCAAGCTGCAATTTGCTGACCACAGTTCTAGGCAATAAACTTTACTTACAAATGCTATAAATCTGTACTATCTTTTTACTGTGTAGTAAATAACATCAAATTTCTTAGCTTTAGAAGCCAGACCTTCCAAAATATTTTTTTTCATACTTATCCTTTAAAAAAAAAAATTGTTGAGAGTAGTATAGATGTTCCTCCATTGCCTCCTCCACCTGATTCCTGTCCCACCCAAGCCCTTCATCACCCTATTGTTTGTGTTCATAGGAAATGCATATATGCATGTGTTCTTTAATCTCTTTCCACCCCCTCCCTCTCCTTCCCCT